>NC_081541.1:27992792-28006688 GCF_901000735.1 Corylus avellana | reverse complement strand
GCCAATTTTAAATTTTAGGGTTAAATGACTTTTTGGTATCTAGGTTTTAATGACTTTATTTTTTTTCTACTTAATTTTCATTTTGTACTATAGATAATACCTCATTTATTGTTAAATATGAAGATAGTACTTCTATCCATCTTTCGTAAGTAAAACTAATAAATTTCTACGTCAAACCACTCACAACGTGTCACTTGTCATATACCCTCATTAAAAAAAAAAAAAAAAGAATAAAAAATAGAAATAATTTTAAAATAATTATAAAAAAAAAAAATAAGAAGAGGTGGCTCGAGCCACCCCTTTGTGCCAATGGGGGTGGCGGCCACCCCCATTTTAGCCATTGGGGGTGGCTCAACCCTGGGGTGATTCGACCAACACTTAATAGCTAAAAAGGAGTGGTCGAACCACCCAAAAGGCCCAATATATATATATATATAGCTCACTCCAAAGGCTATGGGGTGGTCGAAATCATCTCCAATGGTAAAATAAAATAAAAAAAAAAACAAAAACAAAAAGTTTGGCTTATTGGAGATGGCCGAAACCACCCCTAGATCAAAATGGGTGGCTCGACCACCCTTTAAGCCCTTGAGAGTGGTTTAGCTATGCCCACACCGGCCTTAGGGTGGCTTAGGCACCCACACCCATAATTGATCTCTTTGAATACAAGTCTTAATAAAACCAATCATTCTTTAAAGATATTGTGAGAGATAGTCATAATTACCCTGAATAAATATGTTTAAACCGTTAGTCATAATCACCCAGAATATGTTTAAACCGTTACTTTTGTTTATTCTTTTTGGTTAAGCAAATGATTACCGAAGGTAATCAGTCGGTGAATTATTTTTTCTTCTTCTTTCTAATTAAGAAAGATAGGAGAGGGACAAGGCAATAAAACCAAAAACATTATGAGAAGAAGCAGTCGATTTAGTTGGTTATGGGGTTAAAAACTCCACCCACCGTTTTAGCAATTCTTGGATGCCGTTTCGTCTTGTTGTAGCTACAGGTTAGTTGGGGTCCCATTACAACATTATTATATTTGTCTTCTTTTTCTTCTCTGGTCCATTATGATGCTTGTCATTTTCTCACAACTAACGATAATGTTTTGCTCAAGTCATGCTCATATATATTCTCGAACTGGATAAGATTATTGCGTATTGCTTTCTCAAGTTGGGTTAAACAAACTAATGTGGACACATGGGTTGAATAGTATCACTTTTAAATAAACTAAAAGTGATACTATTCACTTTTGGGGATAGCGTCCCTTCGGGATATCCAATGGCCAACCGACATGTAAGCCACCTTTGAGGGGAAAAACAAACATAAAAAGAAGGAAATATGTCTACTATAATGTCTTTCATTTAGGTAAGGTAAAAACATACCACATGGAAGCTCTTTATCGTGAGCTTCCGTGAAATCTCTTCATTTTCAAAAACCAAGGTAGGGGATCCAATATATCCAAAGTATTTATAGAAAAATCCAACAAGATGATAGAAAATTTTTGACCAAAGTTAGAAACTTTGTGTTTACTTGATAACGGTTTTGAAAAGTCTTAGTACAACAACCACACATTAAATGTCTGAAGGAGGAAATTTGTAAGGAAGAAAAGAAGGGTCAAAGAGGCTCGCCGAGGGTGCCGATGGAGCTACGTACCTTTGATACCAAACTCAGCAAAAGAAAACAAAAGGAAAAAAATTAAAAGGAGAAGTATCTCAACTAAGGAAAAGAATGAGCCTACCCGACAATTTTTACCATGTCACAAACTGAGTTTTCAATTGAAGAACTAGTAACTAAAATACCATTGTTTGAGAGAAGTTTAAAAAGCACATTAGAGATTAAGCATAGCGAGCTAAAGGCCTTAATTGCTCCTATTGATTGCACTAGACTAGAAATGATCTTTTTTTTTTTTTTTTTGAACAAACGAGTTATCTTTATTGATATAAAATTAATCTGGAGCAAAATGCTCCATCATACAATGCCAAAAAAAAAAAGTTGAAAACTCTACGGCCCCAACATTATCTATGAAATACCTAATAGCCTCTAGGGTTATCACAAAACAACACCTTAGAAATGTCATTATCACAATTAGTATATAGATTTGCAGAATAAACCGACGAATCACTTCTCTGGTCGCTGTCTCTTTCATCAATGACAATTATTCCATAAACTTGATAACTCCTCCGTCATCAGTCAATAGTCTGCTCCCAAAACAAAACTAGAAGAAAACAAAAGACCTACTAGAAATCATTATGTTATTCTTAAGCAAAACCTAAGAAAACAATAAATCCAAAACCAGTTGCAGCCAGAGCGATATCAAACTTGTCGTATTCTGAAGCAAAAACGAAAATACATAATCAAAAAAACAGTAAAAAACACTCTACTCCCAAGGATGACGTCGTTGACACGCTAGCGTGTGGCTGACATAATGATGCATGAAGGCTGGCGGCTGGAAGAAGGGGTGGCCTGCGAGCATGATAAGCGGTAGCGTGGATGGATGGAACTGATGGAGAAAACCAGATTTGATTCTAAAGAAAATAGATCTAGAAACCCCATCAGATCTGGTGGGATGGCAGTGCGTAGAATGTGAGATGCCGATAGAGAGTCTAGATAGCGGATTAGACTAGAAATGACTTAAGCAAGCTCCTTGTGCTTGGTTCGATCGCTTTCACTTCTTACTTTGACCAGCCTTCGCTTGGTATGGTATAGGAGATTCTATCTTGATGAATGTAAACTCCAAACTCAAATAGGCATACGATTTCTACATCTTGCCAAGAAAGTCGATTTTGATGGAGCTCGATCAGGAATGCGAGAAGCTTGCCAAGGACGTAGCCTCCTCATTATTTATAGGCGGCTACTTCCCACCCCTTCCTCCTATGGCATCATGGGCTTCCACCATTTTCTATTGCAATTGTAGGAGATTCCCAGTAAAGCCCCGTAAAAATCAATTAATTGATAATTAACTCCATGGTTCACCTCTCAGTCTTGTCCCTCACAGAACAAGACCTTTTAAGTACAAGATAGAGATTGCAATAACTAAAATCATAACCACAATAACTCGAGTAAATAGAAAACATCATAACATGGATAGATCTTCAAATGTATCGGTCAGAGATTGGTCATCAAAATAATGCAGACCATAAGTAATTGTTCTAAAATAGCATCAACGTCCAAGTTTAAGTAAAGCTAACATAATCATAATCTCGATCATCTTCAGTCGGGTAGATCCTCCATCATCTGTAATACCCTGACTTTTTAAATCATTTTAAAAAAAGTTTTAACTCATTACTCAACAAGTTATTAGCCTTCTAACTAGCCCTAAACAGAAAACCTTAAGCCACTTCAGCAGAATCAAGCCCTAAGCAACTTTTAGAAGCAAAAAGCCCAAGACACCCTCACTGGGCGAGCGCTCGCCCTAGGGACCACACGAGCACTCGTCTGACATCACGCCACCCTTGTGAGATCGTACTTCTGAGCATTTTTTACATTTTGTGAACATTACATGAGCGCTCGCATGAACAGTACACGAACGCTCATTAACCAATTTTCAGACCCTTGGACAATACCCAAAACGCACGCCTGAAATGTATTTTTGGCTCGTTGTGAACAGTACACGAGCGCTCGACCATGGACCACACGAGCGCTCATCCCTTTTCAGAAAATTTCCTATTTTGCCCTCAACTTCTTTCTCCTATAAATACCCCACCCCCATTCAACCCCCAGCCTTCATTCTGCCCCCTAAACCCTAGAGAAACCATGTTGCCTTGATTCTTAAGTGTGTGTGAGGTCGTGAGTGTCTTTGGAGAAGAAGGAGGAGCCTTTGGAGAGCTTGCTTGTTGAGGTAACCACTACATGCTCCTTGTGTTTTGTTGGGTTGTTATGCTAGACTCTTGAGTTATATATAATAAGCTTAGTTGTGAGTATCTAGAAGTTTTAAGCTTTCCCAAAGTATTGTTATTACTCTCTTGAAATGTTGCAAGCTTTAAAGGTGTTATAACAAGTTCTTGTGCTATTTCCTTATAAAACAAGAAAGATTTTGAAAGGCTTTCAACCCACCCTTGCTCTCTTTAAAAGTTGAATGATAATATATTTTACACTTGGATGTGCCTATTTCTTAACAAAACCAAGAAATATTTTTAGAAGGCGTTTAAACACCTCTTTGATTCCTTGTGTTGTGTTTTCCTATGATGTATGTGTTTATTTTTTAGCTTAGGAAAGAAACCACCAACCCATACCCTTAGATAGAAGCCTAGGAGCATTTTTTGGGGATTTCTAGCCAAAACCCAAGCCCTTGGCCGAATGCTCGCCGTAGGGAATGAGCGCTCGACTAGAGAATGGGTTACACGCCCCTTAGCCCCATAAATGCGTACAAAGGTTTTAGCAGTCCCTTTTTGTTAGATGGAACCTCTAGAGTTCTCTAGTACTGGTTATAACGATGAGTCGTATTTTGTTATAGTAGGGATTCGTGATATCGGAAGACTCGAGCGAGCGAATGAGGTAAGTAAACACTTACAACACTTTCCTTAAAAACGTGGGATATGTCAGCTGACTAACCAAGCGTTTAATATGAGCATGTCTACATTTTCGTAATAACTTGGTAACTGCTTTCATAACTGGTTGATAAGATGCATTGTATAACATGGTACACAGGTACGTGTAGTGTAATGGCCATGGGTTTACTATATAGACTTGATTCTATAGTCAAATATATGTGTTGTTATATGGTCCTTGGATCCAATGGTATGGTGTTCGTGACCAGCACAACCATTGCCTAATGGTTGGTCATTACAGGACGTAGACCACTAGTAGTGTGGGCTATCCGAGGTCTGACTCGATCGGGCTGTTAGTGTTATGGATGGTAGTGTACAATATCTAGGGCATCGATATTGTATTACATCTCGAGTAAACCATAAATGATAGTTTAAACCAAACGATATTTTCAAGGTGTATTAATGGAAACAACACATCTTTTCAATGTTTATCAAAACTGCGTGTTTATTTCTACTTAATAATAATGAGCTCATGTCATACCTAATTGTGGAGTTTACTTGCTAAGTCGTTAGACTTACGCTGTTATTACTTTTATAGGGGGCTTGTTCATAGAATCCAAGATTGGCATGGTTGCTGCTACAGACTTTACTTTAAGATCTTCATATCATTATCAGGTTTGCTTTACATTATTGTTAGTTGTTCCATGTCTTTAATTTGAGGATTATAATTTTATCGTAATGTTTATAGATTTCTCAGATTTATTTCACTTTCCTATGCATTAACTCTGATAATGCTTAGAGGGGCAGTTCCCCATTTAGCTACTAGTTGGTTAAACTAGGGTAATTGCCAGTAACCCTGCCAATATGGCCAAGATCAGTTTTATGGGCGTTACATCATCCCACATGGATTTGAGCTACATCGGATCCAAATCCTAAAAAATGACTCAAATCAAGTCCTTCGCCACCACTAGTTGGTTCTGCGAATCTATGTTCAGCTAAGCTAGTTAAACCACACAATTTACATATAATGGAGGGGGAAGAGATACAAGGGTAAGTCTAAAGACTTAGTGAGTAAAAATGCACATGGTACTTATGCCATTTAATGATGAACTTCGATTGATAAAATTATTCAGCATTTTGACATGACAGTTATTCATGAATGCAATACAGATATAGCACATGCTATAATCATATGAATCAATAATAGTTCAAATGTATGGTTTACCCGAGATATTCACTAGGGTTGGTGTTGTCCCGAAGGATCTATAATACAATACCGATGCCCCAATCATTGTACGCTACCGTTTATAACACTAGCAGTCCGACCGAGTCCGACCTCGGGTGGCCTACGCTACTAATGATGTACGTCTTGTAGTGACCCGTCAATTAAGGCTGCGCTAGTCATGAAATAACCATTTGAATACTCATATATCACATCCACACACACATTTTACCATAAAGTTAACATGTATAGTAAGCCCATATCCGTTATCCCGTATGTATCGGTGTACCATGTCATACGATGCAATTAGTCTTATCCGTCTTTTACATGCATGCTCTTACAATCTCATCATGTTCGTTATCTTGTTAAGTAGCACATTTAAAAAAAAAAAAAAAAACATGCAGAACCTAAATCCTAGAACTTTGAAAACAGAGGCTACTGTCCAAACGTTTGGGAAAAAATGGGCGGACATTCCTCAAAACACGTCTGGGCAAACGTTCGGCCATAATGTTTCAAGTAGAATCTCCCATTTGGTCCAACGAGTCTCTAAGCAATTTTGAATTGGTTTTAAGGCTACGAAAGGATCTCTAACATATCCTAACCCAAAACAACATTACTGTGCAACAATAAATACGCTAAACGATAATGAAACACTAAATCGTGTTAAAACCAAACGTAAAACCTAGAAGGACATTATAACCTCAAAAACTTCAACAAAACCATGGAATAACATCTAAGCAGAGTAACAACTAAATAAAATACGAAGTAAGGCAAGGAAGTTAGCTCTCCTTGAGCAAAGCCTCAAAGAAAAGTTCTTGTCCTCTCACAATCACCACCAAACACTCAACGAGGGTTTTTCTAGGGCATAGAGGGCAAAATAGTGTTAAAAGGGGCGTGGGAGAGGCTTTATATAGGCGGAGAAAAACTAGGGCGCCTGTTGTGACAATCTGTAGTTCAGCGAACGTTTGGTGGTCCCTAGCCAAACATTCGATGTATTGTGTGTATAGTGGTTCAGAGTTGCAGGCGTACGTACGGTTATTACCCACCAGGTCAAACTGGGTCAATGAACGTTCGGCGTGATCCCCTACCCAAACGTTTGGTGTACTATTTACCCAGCGGTTTCTTGGTTTTGCTCCGAACGTTTGGCAGTTCTTCATGCAAAAGTTCGGGTAGTACTAAAAACTCCCAAAAATTACCCCAAATAGGCCGATCCTAATGACTCGTGAGCCTTGGTCAACCCTTTGACTAAGCTAATCTTTGCCCAGTAATTACCTAGGGCACTACATTCTCAATGACAATATTGGGATGTTAGGCTTCGTTTGGTAAAAGCCTTGGCCCAGACACTGTTTAGTGTCTGACCCATTGACCGGTTTTCCCCCTCAACATTTGTCATATTTTTTACCATATTGCCCCTCTCTCTGCAATTTTTCCACAGAACAAAAAACCCCACGCTTTTTGTTTGCCCAGCACCTCCACCCCCCCCTGCGCTAGAGGAAAGAGTGGGATTAGAGGTAGAAATAGCAAGGAAGAGAGTTTGAATCAGTTGAAGGGAGCCAATGTGTGCTTTTCAGACGTAACCCATTTGGATTCTTTGGAGAAATCCTTGGAAAGTTTAGGGGTTTCTGTTGATGTTGTACTCTCATGCCTTGCTAGCCGCTCTGGTGGTGTAAAGGATTCTTGCAAGATTGATTATGAGGTAACAAGGAATAGTCTTGTTGCCGGCAGGAATCGTGGGGCTTCTGATTTTGTGTTGCTTTCTGCAATATGTGTGCAGAAGCCCCTTCTTGAATTTCAGCCCGCCAATCACCCAAAAATCACAATTAAACCCACACCAATTTGAACCAAAAATCAACAACTTCAAATCCTATCATAATACTCAATTTTGGTACAATATAGCACCAACAACCGAAAATCACTAGAACAAACCACAGTAATTTGAACCCAAAATCAACAAAATCACAACACATCAAAAATTTCCAAACAAAAACACTCATCCAATGGGTATAACGAAATTTAAACTACAATGAAAATCTTCAAATCAAACCCTAAATTTTTGAACCCTCACAACACACCAAAAAGCAACCGAATCGAAAGAAACAATAGTTACTTATTGTTTATGAGAAAAAAAGCAACCAAACCGAAAAGAATTCAAAAAAGAACGACATAGGGGGAGAAAAAGAAAAGGAAATTCAGGCTCTTACCTTGTGATCTTGCTATGATTTTCCTTAGCTCGAAACAGAGCATAGAAAGAAGCCAAACAAGAAGAAGAAAAAATTTGAAAAATCCAATCCCTCCCTCATTGGCTGCTATGTTAGAGATAAAGCACAACCTCTAGAGAGAGAGAGCGACGTACGGCCAGAGCGTGCTTCGTTTCAGCGTTTCCAAGAAAAGGAGAGCAGAAGAATGAAAATAGGGAGTTGGCTGTTAAGGTGTGACCGGGGGGTGAAACGGGTGGGGGTGAAACGGGCTCGCAAGTTTTCGCAAGGGATGGGGGGTGAGACGTTGGTAATCGCAAGTTTTTGCAAGGGCGAGTCGTGAAGGAGAAGACATGGCTATGGAGGAAATGAGGGAATTGGAGAAAAAGAGTATAGCGCTGGAAATTTTTGGAGAAACAAATGAAGGATAATAGTGTAATTTTACATCAGGAGAAGGACTTAATCAGTGTCTAGGCTGGGCCATGCCTTTTGCCAAACACCACCTTATGCAGTATGGTCTAAACGTTTTATGTGACATGGCTTGCAGGGCATGAGGGATGTTGCCCAAGTGGTCCTGGACGGATACATGGCGTGAAGATGGAGTGATTCAATACATCACGTTTCATAATGGTTTGCGTATTCTCTCAACCTAAGGCAACATGTGCTCTGAGCTAAAACCACGAGCCTTCCGTCGGCTTGCTGCAGTGAGGCTAGTCCGAGTTGCCTATGGAGCCTCGGCTCCTCGGTGCTCTTCATTGAGGCAGATGTAGCTTCGTGGTAAACGACCCGACAGGCCCAATTGGTAAATGGGTCCCAAAAGACCCTCGGTAATTGACTAGTTGGGTGTACCAAAAAGTAAAATATCAGTTTTGGTTTAAATAAATGCTAGCTGTGATGGGTCCGGGTAGGTATGGCCAAACGGGCCGAACCCACAAGATTCTGTTTTCATGAGAACACCATCGTTCCAACCCGAATATTCTGTCACATTTTATTAGGAAACTTTCGGGTATAGTCTATAAATAAACGTAGTTATAAAGTGGATAGAGAAGAGTTACGCGGAGAAAGGACAAGAAAAAATCGCAGGATATTTTCCCTGCAGTCATGATGATGATCAAGAGGCTGAAGATTTGCATGGAGCTGCTAAGATTGGCCATAGATTTCGTCATCGTTGTAGCCGACGCCGTCTGCGTAGTCATCCATCAGAACAGCACCCCACAGCTAACATACCAGTTGGGTTATGGAAATCCTGTTCCTTTTCTTCCCTTTCTTCCTTAAATTAATGTTGTTATCCTTTCAGTTTCAGACAACCCTTTTGTACAGTTTAAGGTTGGCCGGTTCTTCTCTAATTTCTTCTTCTTCTTCTTCCACCAGATAGATTTGTAGTTACAAGCTGAATGGATCTTTTTCTGAATTACTGGATTTATTTATTTATTTATTTTATTTTTATTTTTATGGATTATCACTTTTGCAGTAGAATATTGCACTGTGGGGTCTCATTTTCAATGCGATTTGATTTTCATTTTGGATTTGTCATAATAAAGGTGAGGATGTGACTGCATTATCCTTTTTCATAAAATACATTTTAGTCCCTCATTGTATGGCTATTGTTAAATTGGTCCATGATTTTTTTTTTTTTTTAATTAATTTTTTTTTTTTTAAGGAAATCGGTCCATGAATCTTAAATTTGTTAGAAAAATAAAAATAAAATAAAAAAAAGGAAGAGTTTTGTAACTAAAATTTAGCTGAAAACTAGGTAGTTCAACGAGAGAATATGCACTTAAATAAAGGGTGGTTTTCCAACCTACGAGCTAACTTTGAAAAATTCAATCCGTAAACATATGAGAAGACAATATAACTAACGGAGCTAACAAGCTCATTAATTTGGATGATGATGGAAGACTTTGTGCCATATTACCATGATTTCCCTTAAAAGGTAATTGGAAAAATTACATATACTATTCTATTGTCATTGTCCTTCAAGCAATGGATTAAGTTAATGCCTCTATGAAATTTCTAAAATTTATTAATGTTCTCCTGAGACTAGCAAAAAGAAAAAAAAATGTTTATTAATTTTTTTTTCATTAAAACAAAAGTACTCCTATAAATTAGAAAAAAAAAATCAACATAATAATAATAATAAAACGAAAACTAAAACTTATTATTATTATTATTTACAAAAGGGTTGGATCGAAAAGCACCCTTAAGGGTGGATCGACAACCCTGAAACTCATGGGGTAGCCGAACCACCCCAAAATGCTCAGGGGTAGCTTGGCTATCCCGTAGGAGTTTCAAGGGTGATCGATTCACTCCTTGGGGGTGGTTTGGCAACTATAGGGTTTTTTTAGTTGTTGATTTTTTTTTTTTTTTACTTCTTAATTTTTTAATTTTTAATTTTATTTCTTTTATTTGTGTCATTAGGGAGATATTGCCAATTATTTGTAATTTATGAAGGATATTGACGTAATTGATAATTTGGCACGCGCACAAGGAGTGCATTGGCAATCGAATTGTAATTTGAGGGAATACGTGTACTTTTCACATTAGCAAGTCTTATTGAACTATTACACGTGGAAAAACTATACTTAGCCCTTAAACTATCAGCTTTTTTGCAATATATAACCTTGAACTTTTAATTTTTGCGATGTTGATATCCAAGAATAAGCTCATTTTAATTTCACCACTTTTTGTGTTTAAAAAAAAAAAAGAAAAAGGGCATAACATAGACAAAATTAAAAATAGTTAATTCTTAACATACGAAAATTGCAAAAATTAAAAATTCGAGATTATAATTACAAAATACATGCACTTCATTACGACGAGTTTTATATATAAGAAAAAAGCAGGCTACAACTTGATTCCCTGAAAGTTGGGTAACTTGAAAAAGACAGTTTATTTTACTGCAAGGAGTCCTTTTTATGAGGGAATAGGATCCTGATCTTCTTTCGAATTCATTTGACTTTTTGTCTTTTTTTTAATCGATACGGGTGTTAAAATATTATTTTATTTTATTTTTTACTATTTAAATATTATTTTAATAATATTTTATAATATTTTAACACTGACGTGCTTAAAAAGTAAGCATGCCCATGAGCTTAAAATTACTACTCCCCCTCCAATATTACCATGTTAGATCTTATTTTCTTTTTGAGCCATCTACTCCAACCTCATTTATCATGGGAAAAGTCAAATTTTTCTTCATCTTCTTCTGTGAAGTCCCACCAAAAAAAGGAATTATATTATGGACTGACCAGATATACATAAATAAAGCAAGAAAACAGACTCTTTCTTTCAAGATATTGGGTTATGCTTTTTACTTTTCTTTTTCTTTTCATTTTTTTTTATAAATATTTTATGAAATGTATTTTTGTCCTTAAAGGGAACATTGACATTTTGTTGATAATTAAGAGAGAAAATTGACACAATTGGTTGTTTAAGAAGAAATATTGATAAGGGAATGATAGTTTGAGAAAGTTATATGTACTTTTTTTTTAATACTAACATTTTTACTAGAATAAGAATCCATCCAATTTTGATTTGGCTGCTCGAATTGTGAGCCCATTGAAAAGAGTGTTTGGAGTGTGAGGACAAGTGAATTTAATCTCCTTTTGTAGATTTTCTGGATTGCGTGCAATTCAAACGATTACTTATAAGAAATTATAATCCTTCAATCTAGGGAACATGATCCTCTCAATTTTATTTGAATTGGATAATATTCCGTTAGTTATATTGTAAAAGTATTTTTGTTTTTTCACTTTTAGAAGGGACAAAAATGCCCCTCTAATATAATTAACCGAATATTATCCAGTTCAAATAAACTGGAGAGGATCCTAATTCTCAATCTAGAGATTAGCTACCTAGTGATTCAATTCTATGTAATACTGACAAAGTTCTCTGGGTGTTTCAATATCATTCGGCACATGCTTGATTTTTTTGAAGAGAAATAATATGGATCAATAAATTCTCTATATTTAGCTTATATTCCATTACAATCAATTACTAGATTTATGGAGTTCACATAAATCTATAAATCTAATGGTTAATTGTAAAAGAATATGTGCAAAATATAAAAAATTTATTGATCCATAGCATTTCTCTTTAAAGAAGATAAAATATGCCTGAACCTCATGAATGTGGTTTCATTGGTTAATCTCTTGCATTTAGGTTAGCTGAATTGCTATAAGATTGTCTAAAAAATCTGAGAGAATCCAAATAATTGAGCCCAACAAAGAGCCGGAGGATTGCAAAGCCCACCAATCCCAAGAAGATGAGCTCAGCATTCTGGGTATCTCGAAATAATTGACCCCAACAATCTCCCTGCAACATGTCTAACAACTCAGACAAAATAAGTAGAAGAAGTTTAGAAAAAAATACATATCTCATCAAACTATTATTTTATTATTAATGTAACAATGTTTTCTCCAAACTACCAAAAAGGGTTAATATCTCTTTAAATATTTCCAATGACAAAAATGCCTTTTATAAAATTAAAAAAATTCTTAAAATTATAACCGGAAAAAAAAAAAAAAACTAAAACTAAAAATAAGAAAAAAGGAAAATAAATGGAATGCTAGTTCCATTACCTACGAAGACTAGATTATGGAGGGGTGCGGGACTCTGCAATCGGCGCTCACCTAGCACTTGAAATGAATATTCTCTGTCCTTTTTAACTCAAGAGTTAAACTGAATGGTCAATAGTTTATTTTGTGTGTGTGTTTGCTTATACAGTTGTTCTTTGTGGCGGTTTTCACTTCCTCCTTGTTCATGTTACTGAAAATGTGGAAGGTTTTGCTTTATTTGTGGGGAAAATACCTTAACTTCATTTTCATGTGAAAGATTGTGAGTAATCATTTAAAAAAAAAAAAAACAAATTCTCTATCGATGATCCTTCAGATATCTCCGTTAATATTATATGTCTTTAACCATGTGTTTGATGTGAAGATTTGACTGTTGTATCAATTATTAGCTTAAATTTTGTTTCAGGAAACTGGATGGATGCCGCGTCACATAATTGCTAAGGATGAATGTGAAAATATTTTAGGTGTTGTTCCACTCTATCTTAAAAGGTTTTAGCATCTGCTATTTTTTTTGTTAACACAGCAAGTTCTTTTTTTTTTTTTTTAATGGCAGTGAACCCCTCTAAGGCAGGATCACTTTGTGTACCTACCTCTGTCGAGCAAACCTGGTGTACAACAAGTTCTGATGTACTTTGTTCTAAAATTCCTTATATTATCTCCTTCCTGATGATAATCTGCTTTTATTTCTATCTGCAGCCATTCCTATGGTGAATTTGTTTTTGATCATTCTTGGGCTGATGCGTACTACAGTTTTGGGGCAAGCTATTATCCAAAGTTGCAATGCTGTGTACCTTTAACTCCAGTAACTGGTCCAAGAATTTTACTTCGTAATACCCCTTTCAAAGATCAAGTTTTTGACATTATGGTCTCTGCTCTGAAGGATCTAGCGGCCAAAGTGTTGGATTTATCAAATGGTTCTTTATTTTCATACATCACTTTGTTCATGCTAATCTATTTTATATAGCTCTGCTCTCTATCTATTGCAAACTTATTTTGACTAAAGAAGTTGTTTCACTAACTCTGAGAAAAAATGAGACACATTATTGTGGGAGTTGGTAACTGAAAAATTCCTCCACTTGTATCCATGTGGGACTCATGAAACAACGTGACTTTTTATTTTTGTGTCTAAATCAGATATATCATTTCCTTTTATTTTCTAGATTAGTGCTAAGAATACAAAAAAAATCAAGTTGTTGTGAAATCTGGTTTGCATGATAAACCTTGAGAGGACATTTAATCTAATGATGTGGCTTTGCAAAGTATTGTTATAATAAAAAGTTATTGAGTGGTGTAACATTTGTTCAAATTACACACAAACACAACGTAAAATTTCTCCTTTTTTTTTTTGGTTTAATTCTGCAGGGAGAGAAGAAACTGAGAAATGCTTTGCAGGTGCTCTGCTGAGGTAAGCAAAGGGTTCC
>NC_081541.1:27974162-27992692 GCF_901000735.1 Corylus avellana | reverse complement strand
CAATGGATTAAGTTAATGCCTCTATGAAATTTCTAAAATTTATTAATGTTCTCCTGAGACTAGCAAAAAGAAAAAAAAATGTTTATTAATTTTTTTTTCATTAAAACAAAAGTACTCCTATAAATTAGAAAAAAAAAATCAACATAATAATAATAATAAAACGAAAACTAAAACTTATTATTATTATTATTTACAAAAGGGTTGGATCGAAAAGCACCCTTAAGGGTGGATCGACAACCCTGAAACTCATGGGGTAGCCGAACCACCCCAAAATGCTCAGGGGTAGCTTGGCTATCCCGTAGGAGTTTCAAGGGTGATCGATTCACTCCTTGGGGGTGGTTTGGCAACTATAGGGTTTTTTTAGTTGTTGATTTTTTTTTTTTTTTACTTCTTAATTTTTTAATTTTTAATTTTATTTCTTTTATTTGTGTCATTAGGGAGATATTGCCAATTATTTGTAATTTATGAAGGATATTGACGTAATTGATAATTTGGCACGCGCACAAGGAGTGCATTGGCAATCGAATTGTAATTTGAGGGAATACGTGTACTTTTCACATTAGCAAGTCTTATTGAACTATTACACGTGGAAAAACTATACTTAGCCCTTAAACTATCAGCTTTTTTGCAATATATAACCTTGAACTTTTAATTTTTGCGATGTTGATATCCAAGAATAAGCTCATTTTAATTTCACCACTTTTTGTGTTTAAAAAAAAAAAAGAAAAAGGGCATAACATAGACAAAATTAAAAATAGTTAATTCTTAACATACGAAAATTGCAAAAATTAAAAATTCGAGATTATAATTACAAAATACATGCACTTCATTACGACGAGTTTTATATATAAGAAAAAAGCAGGCTACAACTTGATTCCCTGAAAGTTGGGTAACTTGAAAAAGACAGTTTATTTTACTGCAAGGAGTCCTTTTTATGAGGGAAGAGGATCCTGATCTCCTTTCAAATCCATTTGACTTTTTGTCTTTTTTTAATGGATATGGGTGTTAAAATATTATTTTATTTTATTTTTTACTGTTTAAATATTATTTTAATAATATTTTACACTAGCGTGCTTGAAAAGTAAGCACGCGGATGAGCTAAAAATTACTACTCCCCCTCCAATATTACCATGTTAGATCTTATTTTCTTTTTGAGCCATCTACTCCAACCTCATTTATCCTGGGAAAAGTCAAATTTTTCTTCATCTTCTTTTGTGAAGTCCCACCAAAAAAAGGAATTATATTATGGACTGACCAGATATACATAAATAAAGCAAGAAAACAGACTCTTTCTTTCAAGATATTGGGTTATGCTTTTTACTTTTCTTTTTCTTTTCATTTTTTTTTTATAAATATTTTATGAAATGTATTTTTGTCCTTAAAGGGAACATTGACATTTTGTTGATAATTAAGAGAGAAAATTGACACAATTGGTTGTTTAAGAAGAAATATTGATAAGAGAATGATAGTTTGAGAAAATTATATGTACTTTTTTTTAATACTAACATTTTCACTAGAATAAGAATCCATCCAATTTTGATTTGGCTGCTCGAATTGTGAGCCCATTGAAAAGAGTGTTTGGAGTGTGAGGACAAGTGAATTTAATCTCCTTTCGTAGATTTTTTGGATTGCGTGCAATTCAAACCATTACTTATAAGAAACTATAATCCTTCAATCTAGGGAACAAGATCCTCTCAATTTTATTTGAATTGGATAATATTCCGTTAGTTATATTGTAAGAGTATTTTTGTTTTTTCACTTTTTGAAGGGACAAAAATGCCCTTATAATATAATTAACTGGATATTATCCAGTTCAAATGAACTGGAGAGGATCCTAATTCTCAATCTAGAGATTAGCTACCTAGTGATTCAATTCTATGTAATACTGACAAAGTTCTCTGGGTGTTTCAATATCATTCGGCACATGCTTGATTTTTTTGAAGAGAAATAATATGGATCAATAAATTTTCTATATTTAGCTTATATTCCACTACAATCAATTACTAGATTTATGGGGTTTATATAAATCTATAAATCTAATTGTTAACTGTAAAAGAATATGTGTAAAATATAAAAAATTTATTGATCCATAGCATTTCTCTTAAAAGAAGATAAAATATGCGTGAACCTCATGAATGTGGTTTCATTGGTTAATCTCTTGCATTTAGGTTAGCTGAATTGCTATAAGATTGTCTAAAAAATCTGAGAGAATCCAAATAATTGAGCCCAACAAAGAGCCGGAGGATTGCAAAGCCCACCAATCCCAAGAAGATGAGCTCAGCATTCTGGGTATCTCGAAATAATTGACCCCAACAATCTCCCTGCAACATGTCTAACAACTCAGACAAAATAAGTAGAAGAAGTTTAGAAAAAAATACATATCTCATCAAATTATTATTTTATTATTAATGTAACAATTTTTCTCCAAACTACCAAAAGGGTTCATATCTCTTTAAATATTTCCAATGACAAAAATGCCTTTTATAAAATTAAAAAAATTCTTAAAATTATAACCGGAAAAAAAAAAAACTAAAACTAAAAATAAGAAAAAAGGAAAATAAATGGAATGCTAGTTCCATTACCTACGAAGACTAGATTATGGAGGGGTGCGGGACTCTGCAATCGGCGCTCACCTAGCACTTGAAATGAATATTCTCTGTCCTTTTTAACTCAAGAGTTAAATTGAATGGTCAATAGTTTATTTTGTGTGTGTGTTTGCTTATACAGTTGTTCTTTGTGGCGGTTTTCACTTCCTCCTTGTTCATGTTACTGAAAATGTGGAAGGTTTTGCTTTATTTGTGGGGAAAATACCATAACTTCATTTTCATGTGAAAGATTGTGAGTAATCATTTAAAAAAAAAAAACAAATTCTCTATCGATGATCCTTCAGATATCTCCGTTAATATTATATGTCTTTAACCATGTGTTTGATGTGAATGAACTGAAGATTTGACTGTTGTATCAATTATTAGCTTAAATTTTGTTTCAGGAAACTGGATGGATGCCGCGTCACATAATTGCTAAGGATGAATGAGAAAATATTTTAGGTGTTGTTCCACTCTATCTTTAAAGGTTTAGCATCTGCTATTTTGTTAACACAGCAAGTTCTTTTTTTTTTTTTTTTTTAATGACAGTGAACCCCTCAAGGATCACTTCGTGTACCTACCTCTGTCGAGCAAACCTGGTGTACAACAAGTTCTGATGTACTTTGTTCTAAAATTCCTTATATTATCTCCTTCCTGATGATAATCTGCTTTTATTTCTATCTGCAGCCATTCCTATGGTGAATTTGTTTTTGATCATTCTTGGGCTGATGCGTACTACAGTTTTGGGGCAAGCTATTATCCAAAGTTGCAATGCTGTGTACCTTTAACTCCAGTAACTGGTCCAAGAATTTTACTTCGTAATACCCCTTTCAAAGATCAAGTTTTTGACATTATGGTCTCTGCTCTGAAGGATCTAGCGGCCAAGGTGTTGGATTTATCAAATGGTTCTTTATTTTCATACATCACTTTGTTCATGCTAATCTATTTTATATAGCTCTGCTCTCTATCTATTGCAAACTTATTTTGACTAAAGAAGTTGTTTCACTAACTCTGAGAAAAAATGAGACACATTATTGTGGGAGTTGGTAACTGAAAAATTCCTCCACTTGTATCCATGTGGGACTCATGAAACAACGTGACTTTTTATTTTTGTGTCTAAATCAGATATATCATTTCCTTTTATTTTCTAGATTAGTGCTAAGAATACAAAAAAATCAAGTTGTTGTGAAATCTGGTTTGCATGATAAACCTTGAGAGGATATTTAATCTAATAATGTGGCTTTGCAAAGTATTGTTATAATAAAAAGTTATTGAGTGGTGTAACATTTGTTCAAATTACACACAAACACAACGTAAAATTTCCCTTTTTTTTTTTTTTTTTTTGGTTTAATTCTGCAGGGAGAGAAGAAACTGAGAAATGCTTTGCAGGTGCTCTGCTGAGGTAAGCAAAGGGTTCCTCTGATTTTTGTCTCTACTTACTAGAGGTGGAAAATGATTATTAAAGAGTAAAAGATCTGATATCTTAGTGAGGAAATCTCATAATACAGTTGCAATCTTTTCGCCTTGAAACACAATCTCATAAGTGATAAGTAGAAAAAAAAAAGAAGGGCTTATCTAAATATCAAAGCACAAAATGGTAGCTAATCTTATGATTGTGATCTACACAATTATAAATATCAAAGCACAAATTGTGTTTCAAGGCGAAAAGATTGGAACTGCATTATGAGATTTCCTCACTAAGATATTTAGATAAGTAAAGAGCACTTCTATGGTTTTTTCTACCTTTGGATTGTGATCCACTCAAGAATTGATTACTTGCTTTGAGTTTTGTTGCCCTGGTTACTTAAGGTTATTTTATATGTTTTACAGTCCCAGCTTTCATCGCTGCATATCACCTTCCCATCTGAAAATGAGTGGCAAAAACTGAAGGGAAAAGGTTTTCAGCAGAGGATTGGAATGCAGTACCACTGGAAAATCGTAACCATAAGAAGTGCTACTAAAACAGTTTTTTAGTCATGGTACCATGACTTCATTAATATGATAATTGGTTTACATAGTCATTGTTCTTCATTCATCTATTTATTTTATATCAAATTCTATTGCTGCATCTTGGCACATCCCTTGAAGACAATCCGATGAATGCCATTTCTTCATATATCACACACATACACACATCTATTGATTGATCCAGCTTGGCTACAAGGGTGGCCAAATCATAAGGTCTGGAAAAAAATAAGCCCAGGAGTCATGAACTTCTGCAATATTATATAGATTGCCTTTTGGTTTTCTTTAAGGCTTCCAGCTTATTCAGTTTGGCTGGAATTTTGTAGGCATACCTACCAAATGCTGAAAAATAATTTCTGTAGGCATATATTCTACTCTATATTATTTGCGAGTAATTCATCCCTTCTGGTTTCTGATCCTGCCAAGTTTTTCTGTCTTCAAGGTAAATCTTTTAAGCAATTGACTGTTTACTTTGTAAGTCTTGTTTCTATCCGCCTGTCCTTCCCCCCTCCCTCTTTTCCTTTTCTAGTAAGTGCAAAGGATGGCTGAAAAGTGCCAAAGAGAGGCAACCCTTTGGTTAAGCTAAGGGGATTATCCCTGTTACATATTGATAACCTGGCTCTAACCAGTCATGGTTAAACTATTTTCTTGATATCAAAGCCCACATTATCTGATTGGACCCTAAATTATGTTAATTTTGTGTCTTTTCCTTTTTGGGAAAAGGATAAATTATCTAGGTTAGCACTCATTGCCATCTTCTGAAGTTGTTTGTGTATGCTTTCTAGACAATAATATTTTGACTGAGTTTGGTTTTCTTGAATTAGACATGATCGATCGCTCACCAACAAAAAAAAAAGAGAGAAGAAAGAAATTAGACAGGTTAACGTGAAACATGGTTAGAGGTTGGACAAAATTGCGAGTGTAATATCTATTAGTATTTTATAGATCCTGTTTTGAACATGGATTTCAAGCAAAACATGTTCTTTGAACCAAATTTTTCTCAGGTACAACAGAACTAACTGGAAAGGTGGTGACTGCTCTCTCTCTCTCTCTCTCTCTCTCTCTCTCTCTCTCAATCTTTTTACAAACCTGAGACAATGCAAAGCATTTATCCGTTCAATAAAAGTAGTAGTATATTCAACCTCACCAAGGTGAGATTAATCTTAGGATTGTCCAACATGTGTATAAGTATGTCATTTTCCTCAATGAGATATCTATTTTGTTTTTCCTTGTTTAAGCTTATTTTATTGA
The DNA here is from genome assembly GCF_901000735.1 of Corylus avellana. NCBI lineage: Eukaryota > Viridiplantae > Streptophyta > Magnoliopsida > Fagales > Betulaceae > Corylus > Corylus avellana. The sequence goes on along the minus strand of NC_081541.1, from coordinate 27,986,891 downwards.
TAATATAACCTGTTGTACCATCTAATTACTATAATCTTTTGTGAGTTAGCTGCACTTGATGGTGCATCTTAAATTTTGATGGTGTTCTATGTTTATTTAAATTTAATTTGTTTTGTAGTATTTCAGGTTTTTTAGATTATGCTTGTGTTCCATCTAGGTTTTACAAATTGATGTTTTGCAGAATGTATTTTATGGTTGGTTAGTTTATGGTTGCTTTCTTAAATGAAAAGCGTTTTTCATGAGTAAGTGCTTCAATATCATTTCACTTTAGATTTTTCAATTTGATAAGCAATATGCATGGCTAGAAACTTTTGGCTGCCTTTTTGGTATTCTTTTGTCATGACTTCTTTTTCGTTTTTGTCAATGCATGATTCTTCTCTTAATTGGTCTTTAGCTGAGTTTTTTTTTTTTTTTTTTAACCTAATCTTTTAGGTTTATTGTTATCTCATTCTAGGTACTTGTTTATGCTCTAACTTTTAGGCGGTCTTGCATTTTTTTAACAAAAGGAAGTCTATCTGTCTTAACAAACATTCATTATTTACACAACCACCAAATTATATTAGGCATTTATGAGGAGTAATGCTAAATATATGTCTTCCTTTTGTCTCATTCGTGTTTTGTCGAAATTAATATGGTTTTGAAAATTATCATTGAATTTGTAATTAATTATTATTAGATTTTGATCTAATGGTAATTTTAAAAGGCACATCAATTTTGAGGGAACACAAGAAAAACTTGTAGCATAAATATAATGTGTTGAAACCCTGGAAGTTTGTATAAAACCTTCGACAACTCTTGGAACACAGCAAAAAGATGTGCAGAAACCTCTCCAATATTTAATCACCCAAAATTACTCATTTCTCCACCACTCATTGATTCCACCAACTAACCCACTCCATCTCATTTCCAGTAGAGACATGCTATTGGTCCTCTCCATTGGTTATCACCTGGCCAACTCTTGCAAATATACAAATCATGAGGGCAAACTGAAACCACAAGCTAGAAACAATATTGCTGAGATGCAATCTGAACAAAACTCTACTAATTAAATTTACCATCCTATCCAGCATTTGTAAGTTAAAAAAAGGGATTGAGCAAAAAATATCAACAGAAAAACAATGAACAGCGCGCAAAGTACACTTCAATAATAACTTAGCTAGCTATCAACATTATAAGATATGATTGTTGTTGACATTAAAGACGAAAAAAGTCACAATGATTAAAAACTAAAAACATGATTTTCCGCAACATAATAAGGCTGTCTCTAAACTCACAAGACCAAAACAATGGTCTTCAGTCTTGACCTATCTCTTTTCTAAACCCCCTTAGAATCTTTATATATATGAGAAATGTTATACTTACCAATTTTCTTTTTTTAAAAGTTGATTCTTAAGTGATGTGTCATCATCTTGAAAAATGATAACACATTTTTCAAAATAATAAATTTTAGAAGATAATAACACATCATTTAGGAACTAATATATAGAGAGAAAATTTGAGAAGTGTAGCATTTTCAAAGTAATATATAGTTTATTCATTAAGCTTTGCAAATGAAGCTTAAAATCGGAACACATCAAGTGCTGCCATAACCCTTTCCCTACCAACATTGTGATATACAAATGATGTCGGGCACAACTAAGAGTGCTCTGACAGCGTATGATAACAACAGAAACTAAGAATTGAAAATTGAAAAGGGAATTCAAGAAAAGAGAAAATAACAAATAGGGAAGAGAAATACCCTAATTGCCCCAAACCAGTAAATAGAGAAATAATTCTGAAAGACTTAAATTTATAAGATAGTTCAAACTGAATTGAAAAATAACAAAGATTAGGTGCCGGAAGAGAGAAAATAACAAATAGGGAAGAAAAAGATCCTAATTGCCCCAAATAAGCAAACATAGAAATAACTCTAAAAGACTTAAATTTAATTGATAGTTCAAATTGAATTGAAAAATAACAAAGACTAGATGTCTTTATATAGGCTAGGCACCTTCTAATTTAACAAGGAAAATGAAAACAAATCCTAATGGGAAAGAAAAAACCCAATCCTTATTTAAAATGAAAATTAAAACACACATACTTAATTAAAATAACAATTTTCTCAATTTTTTCGTGCATCAAACGTACAGAATGATAGGCTCATAGAAGTCATTTCTTAAAGCACTTGTGAGTAATTAATAGAATTTTGTTTTATTGTGTTTACTTGGTTTATTCCATTAATATTTGGTACGATATATTTGTACAAGTAACTTTTGGCTACATCAAGGAAATGAAAAGAAACCAGAATATAAAGGAGTAGTCGAAATTAGAACATTTGAATAAATGATGAATATTATAATTGTTAATTTTTAGGATATCTACCAAAGTATGTAGGGAAGCCATTATTTTGTCTGTCACATTCATAAGCATTGTTTGGAAAAACCTCAAAGTGTGAGAGTATTTGACAAATGTTATGTTACCCAAACTTAAAATGAGGAAACTTGGTTTTAAAACATATGATTATGATTTTATTGGTTTTGCTTGTAATAGTTCATGTTATAGATTCCTTATTATCAAGAGTGATGTTTTAGATTACAATACTATTATTGAATCTAAAAATGTTATTTTCCTTGAGCATATGTTTCTTTTAAAAAATAAGGAAAAATTATTTCATGAATTTTATGTTGCTTCTAATAAATTGTTGATGATCTGTAAGAATTGAGATAAAGCAAGAGAGCTAGAATGGAAGGAATCTCAGTAATGATTTTATTGCTTATATTGTTGATGATGATTTAACATATTATGATGAAGCAATTAAATCTCTATTTGATGCATTTTTTTGGTTAGAACTATAAATAATGAATTATAATAAATTATGTCTAACCATGCTTTAGAACTCTCTAAGTGTCTAACCTAAGACCAAATCAATTGGTTATGTATAGATGTTTAAGAAGAAGCTTAAACCGGATGATACAAAAGATAAGTACATGGTAGACTTGGTAGCTAAAAGCTACAAGTAAATGCAAGATGTTGATTATTTGATACTTATTTTTCGGTTACTAAAATTGTATCTATTGGAATATTATTTGCCATTGCTTATATATAAATTTGTTGAACATCAAATGGATGTCAAAGTTGCTTTCTAAATAATGAAGAGTTTATATGGAGCAGCCCGAGGGAGTGGTAATTCCTAGTCAAGACTATAAAGTGTACAAAATGGTGAAATTCTTGTATGGACTAAAGTAAGCTCCTAAAAAGTGGCATGAAATGTTTGACAAGGTGATGTTGTCTAATGCATATTTGATTAATGGTATAAGTAAATGCATAACAAGTTTTACAATAATGAATGTGTCATTATTTGTTTTTGATATATTGATGACTTGTTTATGTTTTGAACTAACATTAATGTTGTGCATGAAGCTAGATTATTTTTTGCATCTAATTTTGATATGAAAAACATAGTAAAGTTAATGTTATGTTGGACATTAAAATTATTAGAGATAGTGATTGCATTATTTTATCTAATACATATTATGATGAAAAGATGTTTAAAAGATTTTAGCACTTTTATTATTCACCTATGTCTACACCAAATGATTCAAAAATATACTTGGTTAAGAATAATGGTGATGGTGATGGTGATGGTGATTTTACAAGAAAAAATATGCACAAATCATTGGTAGCTAGATATTTTTACAAATTGACCATGCCTTGCTATTGTATATGTTGTTAGCAAATTGAGTAAATATATTCATAATCATGGTATTGAACATTGTGATAACTCTGTGACTCCCAATGATCTCTTATCTGCAATCTTGTCCGAACAAGGTTGTGGACAAGCTTCTCTGGTTGTTCCTCGGCTGCAATCTCGCCCGAACGAGATTGTGCACGAACCATTCTGCCTAGCTTTGTAGTCTTCTCTCTATGGCTCGGTTTGACCTAATAAACACTGGAATTAGTTGAATCTCGTGAACATGACTTTTTAGATATTTGCACTAGTTTTCCAACGCCACCAAACCTTCTCCAATTCGTGGTATGAAACTCTAAATATAACATTTTTAGGACTCATCAAATGCGAATCATTGATCTTCTTTATGAAATATTTTAGCTTTCCGGTCTATATAATGATTTTTGAAAACTAGAGCTACGGAAATAGAAAAGATTGGCCATGTATAGGACAAAGCTGTAGTTGGGGGACCGGATCCCCGGCAATGGCCTCAAAATTGCCCATCCCAAATTTTATAAATTTGAACCACTCAATGTCATCTAAGGGCTACCATCAAGCCACCTGTCCCACTATAAGTAAATTTATTTACATTTTAAAAAATAAATGTAAAATAAAATAATAAACAAATAAAATATTATTTACACCCTCCTCCCTCCCAAAACCCAGTCTCCGGCGAACCCATCTTCAACGCCGGCCCCGTAAACTCAATGCCGGCCATAACCGTCGACGCCCAGTCCGACACCGACGGTTATATCGTCCAGGCAGGATTCCCACGCTGACCCATTTGGCTCCCTTGAGTATTTTCGCTGATGTAGTCGATTTGGGAGCCATGGGAGTGGTGATGGTGGAGGACGTCTCGCTTTTTCTTCAGCGCAAACCTGCTTTGCAGGCCTTTGGGGGTTTATCTGTTTTCCTTTACGGTCTGGGTGTGGCTGTCTATGCATTTGAAGGGATCAGAATGATTTTGCCTTTGGAATCAAAAGCCAAAGACAAGGACAAGTTTAGAAAGGTCTTGGGATTGTGTATGGCTTTCATTTCTCTGCTATACGGATCATTTGGAGTTCTGGGTTACTTTGCTTTTGGTGAAGAAACCAAAGACATAATCACCACCAATCTCGGCCAAGCATGGATTAGCACTTTAGTCCAGTTGGGGCTGTGTGTGAACCTGTTATTCACCTTGCCGCTGATGATGAACCTGGTCTATGAGGTGATTGAGCGGCGGTTCTGTGGCTCTAGGTACTGCATGTGGCAGAGGTGGTGGTAATTTTGGGAGTGAGCTTGATAGCTTTGTTGGTGCCTAACTTTGCAGATTTCTTGTCCCTGGTTGGGAGTAGCGTGTGTATTGTTCTGCGCTTTGTGTTGCCAGCTCTGTTTCATTTGCTAGTGTTTAAGGAAGAGATGAGTTGGATTGGGATGGTTTTGGATGGGGCTATTGCGGGCTGTCGGTGTCGGACTCAGCATCGACGCGCGGTTATGGCCGGCATGAGTTTACGGGGCCGGCGTCGAAGATGGGTTCGCTGGAGACTAAGTTTTGGGAGGGAGGAGGGTGTAAATAATATTTTATTTGTTTATTATTTTATTTTACATTTATTTTTTAAAATGTAAATAATATTTTATTAATTTACTTATAGTGGGATAGGTGGCTTGATGGTGGCCCTTAGATGACATTGAACGGTTCAGATTAATAAAATTTGGGATGGGCAATTTTAAGGCCATTGCCGGGGATCCCGGTCCGTAGTTGGGTGCTATAGGGCATTTAATTAATTGTAAGGTACATACAATTAGGTATTGGTCATGTGACTCATGTCTCAAAATAATATATATTTATTAGACACGTGGTATGATTTGGTTGAAGATCGAGGACGCAATCGTATTCCACTGGATCAGAAAGAGACTCCAACGAGCAAAAGATGGGAAGAAAAAGCTGATCAAATTAGTAGTGCATATACGTACACTATAATAACTCATTTAAAATTATCTGATGAAACGTGTATATTTGCTTTTACAGATTTGTTGGATGAAAATTGTTGTTGAAGCTATTGACGAAGGTTGCAGTTTTTATGGGTAGGTCTTGGTAGATATATCTTGATAGCTACCCATTGGGAATACATTAAATGTTCCATTGAGATACTTGAATGTTTGGAATTCAGAAGATGGGTACAATATCAAAGTTATTTATGGGGAAATCAGTTTGTTTATTTTATGAGATTACAATAAATAATGTTAATTATAATTTGGGTGTTGGTTTGTAATACAAGATTTATTGAAAAAATGTATATATTTATTTCGGTGCATTATAAAGGAGTAGCTCAATCGGTTGGGGGCCATGACTTATAAAGCGGAAGTCACAAGTTTAAATCTTATTTCTCTTGTGAGGACATGTAAAAAATAAATAAATTCCAAATGTTTGGCTTGTTCAACACGCCTTTCCTCTCATGTATGCCTTTGCACTAATAAGCTTGTTGATAGAAACTGATCATGACAATGCGTCACGGAAGTGTGACGCTAGCCACAGATTCTTAATTCCTGACCCTACAATGCGGCGATTAATTAATGGAGCAACCAACAATAATCAATCAGATAATTTACTAGCTAGTAAGCAAGTAAATTACTCCAAGAGGAAAAAAAGAGAGGAGGTAAAAGCTAGGAAAGCCTACTGCCTATATATAGGCTTGCATTCTCTTCTGAAAACTCCAAGCAACCTATATATATCTAGGCTTGAATTCTCTTAAAACTCCAAGCAATATCTCATTCTCATAGCTATTAGCCTAGAGCAAGTTACAGAGATGGTGGGCAGATGGTGGGGAAAATGCATTATAGCATTTCTCATCACCTTCCCTTCAATAGCTCGCTCTAATACTGCTATTGCGGCTGTTATTCCCCCGGTGAAAGCCGGATACTGGTATTGCCACAGTGACTTCCCAATCCCGGTGCCTAGCATACCTTCCCAGCTTTTCACCCATCTTTTTGCTGCCTTTGCGGATGTCAAACCCAACACCTATGAAGTCACCTTTCCTGACGAATATAGGGAGTGGTTCTCAACCTTCACCCAATCCGTGCAAAATACAAACAAGAAGGTCAAAACCCTTTTATCCATCGGTGGATTCTCTGGTGCTACCTTTGCTTTAATGGCTAGCCAACTTAGTACCCGCAAATCATTCATAGATTCCTCAATAAAGCTAGCAAGGTCTAACGACTTCCATGGCCTTAGCCTCCACTGGCTGTACCCTCAACAGCGGCCGACATGACCAACCTTGGCTCTCTCCTCGATGAATGGCGTGCAGCTGTTGACAAAGAGTCCGAGCTGACTGGAAATGACCGGTTGCTTCTAGTCGCAGCGGTCAATTACACGTCGTCGACGTTGCCCACAGTCACATATCCCGTTAATCAGATTGCAAGGAAGTTGGACTGGATCAATGTAGTGGCGTATGACTTCTATAACCCCGCTCTGTCAGGGAATAGAACTGGACCTTTGCTGCATTGCGCAGTCCACAAATCAATGCAGAAACCCCCCCTTGTGGGCATAACGTCGTCAGTGCTTGGCTTGCAACAACTATGCCCGCCAATAAAATTGTCCTTGGCCTTCCATTTTATGGCGCCTAGTAAATGAAAATAACCGAGAAATATTTGTGGCGGCTGCTGGACCGGCTCAAAGTGATAAAGTATATATTAATGACTCAGATGGGACCTTACCTTATAACCAAATCAAGTATTTCATAGAGAAACACCCAGGTGGCAGACATGATCATAGTGACGAATATGTTGTAGACTATTTCAGTGCTGGGAATACTTGGATTGGTTATAATGATATTCAGAGTATCAGAGCTAAGGTTGAATATGCTAGGGGAAAGGGATTGCTTGGTTACTATGCATGGCATGTGGGCGGCGATAGAGATGGGACTCTTTCAGGAGCAGGTTAGTATGTTTATATCTTTCCTAAATCATGCATCTACGTACAATTTGCCTTTGAAGCATATATATGAGGTTTTTTTTTTTTTTGTCACATACACGTGTCTCTGTTTTGATATGTGCATGCATCGTCCATATTAATTCTCACTTGTTATGTATGTTTAATGCTAATTACTTGTAAGGTATATATGAGTCTGTGATGCAAAGTTAGCTCAATCACCTCCAAAGGTCTCCTGACCGAGCTGGGTGGTCGAATCACCCTAATGACTTTGGGCCGGATAGCTCATCCCCACCCCTTCTAACTTGTTTATAGTGTGGCGGTAACTGTTTTAAGATAATTATTAGGTGTGCTAGAGCATATTTGCTATTTTTTAAATGTTGCCGTACGTGTCAACATGTAATTTGAAGGTGTAAATCAAGGGTTTTACTTTTACCTCATCTTTTATTGAACTCAAACTCTTCCTATTTGAATTTGTAAGTCTTCATTAATCATTCTAACTTGTCACTTGTAATTCTTATTGCTATTGCAGCTTCTGGAGCATGGCCAATTCTCGGACCTGAGCAGGCTGACATCGGCAACGGCACTGACATCAGCATCGCTGACTCCACCGACACTGGCAATGGCACCACCACCGGCACCGGCACCTCCACCTCCACCGCCACCGGTGTCGGCACCGTCACCGGCACTGTCACTAGTACCATCACCAGCACCAACACCAACACCAACACTTTCATCTGCAACAACACTTGTCTGGCACCCACATCGGCACTGGCTAGCTCGGTGTGAACATTCAAGCCACTTATAATATATGTCATAATCGTTCGATCAGAAGCTTGCATTATCCACAATAAGGCCAACTATCATATGTGTTATAAGGCCAATAATCAGACCCGCGTGTATTTGTATCACAGAAGCTTGTATTATCAACAATAAGGCCTCTTAATTAAGATACATGTCCATTGTGTTAAGAAGCTTGTATTGTGTACAATAAGGCCAATTATCAAATATGGTGTGTTGTAAGGCCAGTAATTAGATATGTTGTATTATTTGGAGCATATATATAAAGAAGCTTGTATTATTGATAACTACCGCATAACCAATGCTTTACATGGGATTCTTCATTATAATTTAATTTAATTTTTTTTTACTAGGATTTTCTATTGTACTTTTCATTATAAGTTGTAAAAAAATATATCATGTCTCTTTAAATAAAAAGACATACTAAATGTTATACATCAGTATATTACTCAATATAGTGACACACAATTACAATTTACACAGAACATTGTATAGATGTATAAATTGCATAAAATTTTACTATCACAAGGCCCTTAATTTTAGTTTAATCCATATAAATTAAAACATGTTAAAATCTTCGTTCCTATCATAAAGAAAAAAAAAAAAAAAAAAGGAGACAGAAAACTTGGATTGCATATGATTATAAAAGTATTAATAGAATGTTAGCAAGGATCTTTAATATTATTGATGTGATACATATCCATATAATTTTGAGCCATTAGAAAATGTACACAACAAAATAAAAGAAAAAAAAATCTTTCAATCAATGCAATCAAATAATCCTCCCAATGACTCACATCATATTCAATGCTTAATTATCGCTATGGTGTTTCCAAAGCGTTTAAGGAATGTTAGGTGCTCTCCAAGCGTTTATATTCATTTTCTGCATAACAATCAAATATATTTTAATCTTCTTTGCTTTCAAAAGCATAAAAAACATTTTGAAAAATATACCTGAAAATCCGAGTAAATCTTACAAAAGAAAAAAAACCTATAAAACGATCAAATGAATTAAAACATAAGACCCTTAATTTTAGTTTAATATATATAAATTAAAACATATTAAAATTGTGTTCTGATATGATTAATTTAAAATCAAAAGAAGTATAAAGGGAAAAAATATAAGAAAAAACATTGATTTTGATTATTAAAGCATTAATAGAAAATTAGTATGAATTTCTGATAAATAAAATTTTGCCTTCTTTTGCTTTAAAAAAAAAAAAAACACTTCCAAAATATGCCTAAAAAACGAAGTAAGTCATAGAAATGAAAAAAAAAAAAAAAAATCCCTTAAATCATTCAAATGAATAAAACACATAAGACCCTTTATTCTAGTTTAATCCATATAAAGTAAATCATGCTAAATGCATGCATGTCGATGATGATGATCATCTGCTTGCTTCCCTAGGTACATACACCTAATCATCAGCATCAATATATCCTGATGTAGATTGCGAAGCCGTCAGTTTGTTTTATTTTCTAAACTGACTTTATGTTGTTATTTTATTAGGGTTAGGGTTTTGGGAGTCTTTATTTCGTTATTTTATTAGGTTTAGAGTTTTGGGGGTATTTATGTCATATTTTATTAGGTTTAGGATTTTAGGCTATAAATATATGCTTATAACCTCCAGAGAAATCAGTTGTTGTTTATTATTGATTTTGTTGAATAAGAATTACTCATAGGTGAGTTTTCTTCATATTTTTCCTTTAAATCATAGATAGACTCTATATTTTGAGAAGAATTCTCAGATCATTAATAGACTCAAGATCTAGAATTACATATTTGCTGCTTTATTGTTGTTCTTTGCTGCAGCCCACTAAGCCGCACTGCATCAGTTGGTATCAGAGCTCAATTACTTTCCATGAATGGGGAGGAGTGACCGTTGTGCAGACATGAACGAGGTGCACGTGCGCACGGAGACAGTAAGGAGCAACTGGCAATTCACTTGCGGCACATGAGTGGTGGGCCAAACGGTTATCGTTGCCAACCAAGACCGCGATTCGCGGAGGCGGAAGGCAAATCTATCGTTGAACATTAGCAACATACGGAGGATCGATTCAAGGTTATGAGGGAGAAAATTGAAGACCTCACTATATGGGAATAGATTTAGAAACTCGTTTGCAGAGTGTCGAACGCACGGACGTCAGCACCTTGCGCAAGCTTATGCCAATCAGTGGGTGAGTAGATTCGAACTCAAAATTTTGAAATTCGATGGGGATCTAGAACCCGAAGAATTTCTGGATTGGGTGTTGGCTGTTGAAGAGGTTTTTGAATTCAACGGGGTGTCCGATGAACAATGAAGCTCTTTGGTGGTACACACATTCCGGGGAAGAGTTGGTGCATGGTGGCAACAACTAAAGAAAACTAGGAAGCGGGAAAGCAAATTGAAGATCAATAGTTGGGAGAAACTATTGAAATATGTGCGGGTCGCGTTCTTGCCCCATAGTTATACGATGGGCCAGAAGTCACAAAATTGGAGACAAAGGTCTATGACTGTGACAAAGAAAATAGAAAATTCTTATAAAAAATAGGTATTTAGGAAAACATGGAGTGAGGCGAAGAGTCCACGACAGGCTAATTAGATCCCTACTTGCCAACCACAAATCCATAACCCAAATCCGTATTCTGTGGAGGAGGAAAAAGAATCTGTGGATGAAGAGTTTCAGGAATCCGAATTCATTGGTGAAGAGTTCAGACATGAAGATGTTGTAGTTCCTTCGCAATGATTCATGGATTGGGATTCCCCACCAACCTATGATGACGATGTCCATGAGGAAGAGCCGATTGAAGGACCTTTGGCATCCAACCTAGAGGACGAGTACAAAGAGGATGGGTTTTCTCCTATGTTTGGCGGCCTCTACCCCGAAGATGATCAATTGGAAGAGGAAGAGCCCACGGGTGACATCGCCAATTATGAAGAAGTTGATGAAGACTTTTCAAGTGAAGTACCTAATTATAATGATGAAGAGATTGATTATGTTGATTTCCTTGGTGTTGAAGATATTTTAAATTATCCTAACGAAGATTATGGTGAGTTTTATGCAGAGGAGGAAAATTATATGTTCACAAGGGAAACAATGGCTGACTCATTCTTGAGTATTTTCATGGCACGTGGAAGGGAAAAGGAGCGAGAGAAGTATGGCAAATCTGAAGTATTGCCAAGTGGTGTGTAGGGCCTTCACAACAACCGTCAAGGTATTCCGATTATGAGGAGCATCACACTTATTATGAGGTGTTGTCTTGTTTTGATCTTGAGGAAGGGAGAGTGGAACGAGTTGATAGGGCATCCGAAGGACTATGGAAAGAACCGGCTGAATTCGAGAACGAATTCTCTCTAACAAGGGGAGAATGATACAGATTGCGTAGCCGTCAGTTTGTTTTATTTTCTAAACTGACTTTATGTTGTTATTTTATTAGGGTTAGGGTTTTTGGAGTCTTTATTTTGGTATTTTATTAGGTTTAGGGTTTTGAGGGTATTTATGTCATATTTTATTAGGTTTAGGATTTTAGGCTATAAAAATATGTTTATAGCATCCAGAGAAATCAGTTGTTGTTTATTATTGATTCTGTTGAATAAGAATTACTCATAGGTGAGTTTTCTTCATATTTTTCCTTGAAATCATAGATAGAGTCTATATTTTGAGAAGAATTCTCATATCATTGATAGACTCAAGATCTAGAATTACATATCCGCTACTTTATTGTTGTTCTTCGCTGTAGCCCACTAAGTCGTGCTGCAACATATCCTTTCTTCAATGCTCTCCAAAATTTCTGTCGTCCTCTTTCATGTTTTCCTATCTCTAACATTTCACCCTTCATAATCACAAACATGGGTGAAAGTCTGGGACTGGTATTCTGTCGCACTAGGGGTATCAAGGCGGTTACGGATAAAGGTTATTGGCAATAACCGCTAACCGTAACCGCCTTAGCGGTTAGTAGATTTCACTAACCGCAACCGTTGTGAACCGCCGGTTAGCGGTTAGTGAAATAGATAACCGCCAGCTAACTGCTTTTTCAAATTTTTTTTTTTTTTTTTTTTTTTTTTTTTTGGCTTTTTGGGCTTTCTTTAGGGCTTTTTGGGCTTTTTTTTTACCCACATTTTTTGTTTTGTTTTGTTTTGTTTTTGTTTTTGTTTTTTGTTTTTTTTTTTGTATTTTTAGTGTCTTCTTGGGCCCAATTGCTATAAAAAGAGCCCATATTGAAAAATAAAAAATATTTGATCCAAAATTTACATTTACTTGTACTTTAAAAAAATTTCCATAAATATTAAATCATAATTGGTTAACTTTTTTATTTTTTTATTTTTTTAAAAAC
>NC_081541.1:27960923-27974142 GCF_901000735.1 Corylus avellana | reverse complement strand
GGTTAGTAGATTTCACTAACCGCAACTACTAACCGAGTGGTTAGCGGTTAGTGAAATAGATAACTACCCGTTAACCGCTTTTTTTAAAATTGGGCTTTTTATGAGCATTTTGGGCATTTTTGGGCTTTCTTTATGGCTTTTCGGGCCTTTATGGGCTTTTTTTTTGGGCTTTTTTTTTTACCCTCATTTTTTTTTTTAGTGTCTTCTTGGGCCCAATTGCTATAAAAAGAGTTTATATTGAAAAATCAAAAATATTTGACCCAAAATTTACATTTACTTGTACTTTAAAAAAATTTCCTTAAATATTAAATCATAACCGGTTAACATTTTTTTTTTTTTTTAAATAACAACATATATATAAAATCAACACAACTTATAAAAAAAAGTTCATAATTCAAACAACTGTCACAACATATAATGATAATACATTAATACTTAAATTGTGTTTATAAGTAACACATTGGTCATTGTTTACTCCAATGTCAATTACTTAATTTGATATTATACGAATCATATCATAATTGTACATTAATAATATGATTAACTTGAAGTATTGAATAAAGTAGAATAACTGGTCCTTCTTTATAACAGTTATGATTAACTTGTTATGCAGAATAACCAACACACGTGCGTTGGTTAAATCAAGCTCGTCATCATACAAAAACTGTGCATCAACAGTTTGGCGCCGTCTGTTGGAAATTCGATTTTCATCAGTTCTTACTATCTACTAATCCAGTATGGTGAGTACTCGGGCAACTGCAGCAGCTTCCAGCGCACCACCACCTAATTTAGCAGAGTTCATGAAGCTGATGACTGAGTCCATGAAGGCTCTGGAGAAGCAGAATGAAGACCTGGCTATAAGCCTCACAGCTGCTGAAGGCCGCAATAGCCAGAGGGACCAAGAGCGTGAGGAAAGGCAAGCAAAAAGGCGTGAAGAGAGGCGCGAGAGGGAAAGGAGTGTGGAAATCCGCGATGGGAGGCGGATTGCTGGTTCCCATCGTGATGAAGAAGCAAGTTCAGTTCAAGCCAGCCATGATACTACTGTCCAGAATGAGGAATGTCGTGAGCCGCAGAACCCAAAGAGGTCTCAGCATACTAGGCCTCGAAGGGAGCAACCTCCTGGGTGAAATGAGACCCAGATGAGTGCTGACATGGAAGATCTCAAAAGGAAGTACGAAGAACTAACTCGCAAGTTGGCTGTGAAGGAGGAGAAAACCCCGGCTGAGGAGCTTATGGATAGCACCGACTTACCTTTCTCCGATCGAGTGTTAAGTTTCCCTTTGCCTAACAACTTCAAAATGCCTCGCATCAAGGAGTTCAACGGTGATGGCGACCCTTCTAAACATATGGAAAGCATTCGTGCTCATTTTTCCCTTCATAGGTTTCCGGATGAAATAGCATGCAGAATCTTTCCCCTCACTTTAGAAGGAGTTGCTCAGGACTGGTTCGCTAGATTACCTGCCAAGTTAGTGGATAATTTCAAGGAACTCAGAAGCCTCTTTTTAAGCCAATTCCTGGCAACCCGGAAGAGGAAGAAGCACTCAGCTTGTTTACTGTCACTTTGCTAGGGGAAGGAAGAGAGCCTGAAGCATTTTATGCTTAGGTTCAACAAAGAAAAGCTGTTGGTGGATAACCCAGGTGATCAAACGGTGTTATCCGCATTATGGCACGGAGTTCGGCCGAATGGGCCTCTAATGGCCGAAGTATCAAAGAGTTCGACAGAGATAACTCTTAGCGAGTTTATCAAGAAGACAGAAGAGTATAGCAATCAAGAGGAAATGATTAAGGCTCTAACGAAAGGTCAGGAGGAAGAAGACCGAGAAAAGGAGGATGCCAAAAAAGAGCTACCTGTAACCTCTACTCCAAAGGAAGGGAAATTCCAAAAGAAAGTAGCAAAGAAGACTGTACCAACCTTTCCAAAGATAGAACCCTGGAGACGCGAAGATCGAAGGTTTACACCTTTGAATGCCGGGGTCAATGAAGTGTTCATGGAAATTAGAAGAGACCCAGCCTTCAGGTGGCCGAGTAAGTTAAGGGGTGATTCAAGGAAGCGAGATCGGACGAAGTTCTGCGAATACCATAATGATCATGGGCATTTGACCGAAGATTGTATAACCCTATGACAGGAGATCAAAACCTTCATCAGAAATGGAAGGCTGGTAAGGTTCCTTGCAGGAGAAAGGAATCGGGACGCAGTTCACCAACAACCCCTCTTGTTAGATGCAAACCGAGACGTAGGAGGACGAGAGCCGAAATCTGATCGGGAGGATGGCCCGAGAGAGGATCCGAGACAACTCGGGACCAAGGTGTGGTAGGCGAAATCCACACTATTGCTGGAGGAATAGCTGGTGGAGGACAGTCTAATTCAACCAGAATAGCCTACGCTAGGAAGACACAGGTCGAGAAAGTCTTTACAGTACAGAGACCTTCCAAAGTTGCAAAAAAGGATTCAGTGATCCTTTCTTTCTCTGAAGAAGATGCTAGGGGGGTAATGCAGCCACATGATGATAAGCTAGTCGTAACAGTGACGGTGGCTAATCATATAATCCATCAAATTTTGGTGGACAAATGGGAGTTCGGCTGATGTTTTATATTGGCCGGTTTTTAAGCAAATGGGTATTGATTGTGATAGGATCAAACCATTTAGCTCTCCCCTGGTTGGATTTACAGGAGAGCAAGTCCAGCCGAATGGTCTTATTTCACTCCCTGTAACGACATGGACAACACCTAAGCAGAAAACTGTGATGGTAGATTTCCTGGTTATTGACCGACCAGGTACCTACAATGCCATTATCGGTAGACCTGCTTTGAATAAGTTGAAGGCCATAACTTCGACGTATCACTTGATGATGAAGTTTTTGACAGAAGAAGGAGTCGGAGAAGTGAAGGGGGATCAGACCCAGGCAAGAAGATGTTACAATACGTCTCTTAAGAAGGTCTCGGATCCGACTCCTATTGTAATTGGTACAGTAGGTGGTAATAGCAGGAATGAGCCAAAGGGAGAGCCAGTTGATCCCCTGGAAGATGTGGTAGTAAGTGGAGGCAAGATTTTGAAGATTGGGACACAGCTCAGTCCCAGAATCCGAGACGGCCTCATCACCTTCCTACGAGGGAATTTAGAAGTTTTCGCATGGACCCATAAAGATATGCCAGGAATTGATCCTAAAGACATCCTCCACCAGCTAAATGTGGATCCGAGTGTGAAGCCGGTGAAGCAAAAGAGAAGAAAGTTCGCTCCTGAACGAAATGTGGCTATAGCTGAAGAAGTGGAGAAGCTTTTCAAGGCTCGTTTCATCGAAGAAGTTTATTATCCCGATTGGTTAGCCAATGTAGTATTGGTCAAAAAATCCAATGGGAAATGGAGGATGTGCGTGGATTTTACTGACCTCAATAAAGCTTGCCCAAAAGACAGCTTTCCGTTACCTTGCATCGATGCATTGGTGGACTCAACAGCTGGGTATGGCTTACTCAGCTTCATGGACGCCGTCTCTGGTTACAACCAGATATACATGCATCTAGAAGATCGTGAGAAAACTGCGTTCATAATTGACCGAGGCCTGTACTGTTATAAAGTCATGCCCTTCGGTTTGAAGAATGCAGGGACAACATACCAGAGGCTGGTAAACAAGATGTTCCGAGACCAGATCGGACGCAATATGGAGGTATACGTCGATGACATGCTAGTCAAGAGTGTGTTGCCACAGGACCATGTACTCGACTTACAAGAGACGTTTGCAACCTTGAAGAAATACGGGATGAAGTTGAATCCCTCAAAGTGTGCGTTTGGAGTCTCATCAGGAAAGTTCCTCGGTTACATGGTATCAAGCCGAGGAATAGAAGCTAATCCTAAGAAGATACATGCTGTCTTGGATATGCAGTCTCCAAGAAACTTGAAGCAGCTTCAGCAATTGACAGGAAGAATAGCGATACTAAATCGGTTTATTTCACGATCAACCGATAAATGTCTTCCATTTTTTAAAGTCTTGCGAAAGGCTTTTGAATGGACAAACGAATATGAAGAAGCCTTCGGGCAGCTAAAAGAGTATCTGGTGAGCCTGCCTTTGCTAAGCCAGACAATACCTGGAGAAGTACTATATTTGTATTTAGCCGTGTCTCAAACGGCTGTCAGTGCTGCATTAATCCGAGAAGAAGAAGGAATTCAAAAGCCTGTATACTTCATAAGTAGAGCTTTGAGAGGCCCTGAAGAAAGATATCCCCAGATGGAGAAACTGGCTTTCGCCTTGGTCATAGCATCCAGGAAACTCCGACCTTACTTCCAAGCTCATACTATCAGGGTGTTGACTGAATACCCTTTGAAGAAAGTACTAAGAAAGCTAGATCTGTCGGGAAGATTAGCTAACTGGGCGATTGAGCTGGGAGAATTCGACATTGAGTTTTTCCCTCGGAATTCTCTCAAGGGCCAAACACTGGCTGATTTTCTAGCAGAATTCACTAATCTGCCAGACGTCACCAGTTGGCCGAGTGATGAGACCTGGGTAATTTACGTAGACGGATCATCTACGAAGAAGCATGGTGGAGCTAAAATAGTAATGATTACTCCCGATGGGGAAGAATTGTGTAGTTCCTTGAAGTTGAAGTTCAAAACCACAAATAACGAAGCCGAGTATGAGGCAATCTTGGCAGGACTCGGTTTAGCTCTTGAAATGGGAGCCAAATTTGTGGAAATACGGAGTGACTCCCAGGTCGTCGTAGGGCACATCCGAGGTGAATTTGAAGCCAAGGGAGACAAAATGAAGTTATACTTATCTAAAGTGCAAGATTTACAAAGTTTATTCAATAAGTTCAGCATTGTGAAAATTTCGAGGCCGAAAAATGAGAGAGCAGACCAATTGGCCCGAATAGCCTCAACAGCTAACGGAGAGATTGAAGCCGAGACTCCTATCCAAATTCTTCCACAATCATCCGTTACCGAGACGGTGTCGGTCTCGACAGTCGAGACCATACTTGATTGGCAACTGGAAATCGTGGAATACCTGGAGGAGTACTTCCCTCAGATAAAAAACTAGCAACCCAGTTGAAGGTAAGAGTAGAAAGGTTTACAATGGTAAATGAAATTCTTTACAAAAAGGGTTTCATGTTGCCACTCTTAAAATGTGTTTCGGAGGAAGAAGGAAATTATATCCTTAGAGAAATCCATGAAGGGATTTGTGGAAGGCATTCTGGAGCCAGAATACTGGCACATAAAGCAGTCCGAGCGGGTTTCTATTGGCCCAACATGAATCGGGACTCGGCAGATATAGTCAGAAATTGTGACATGTGCCAGCGATTCGCTAATATCACTCATCAACCTCCTGAAGACCTGAGTGCAATCTCTTCACCTTGGCCCTTCTCTCAATGGTGGGTAGATATAGTAGGACCATTGCCTCGGAGCAGGGGAGGTGTACGGTTTGCAGTTGTTGCTGTAGACTATTTCACCAAGTTGGCAGAGGTTGAAGCCTTAGTGAATATCATAGCCAAGGCAATAGAACGATTCTTATGGAAGAACATCATATGCTGTTATGACATTCCTCATGCTTTTATCACAGATAACGGCAAGCAGTTTGACTGCGACTCATTCCGAGCCTGGTGTGCCCAGCTTCGAATAAGGAACTATTATTCGTCTCCAGGGCACCCCTAGGCTAATGGGCAGGTAGAGGCTACCAACAAAATGATCTTCAAGATTTTGAAGAAGAAGCTAGATGATCGGAAGGGTAACTGGGCGGAAGACCTTCCCGAAGTATTATGGGTATACCAAATAACCAAGAGAATTTCAACTGAGGAGACGCCATATGCCTTAGCATTTGGGACTGAGGTAGTCATTCCAGTCGAGGTAGGCTCGGGCAGCTATCGTTTAGAGACCTTCCAACCCGAGACTAATAACGAGGGTTGACAGCTACACTTGGACTTGCTACAAGAAAAGCGAGATCAAGCCTAGTTGACTATGGCAGCATACCAGGCAAGAGTGACTCGATATTTCAACAGAAAGGTCAAGCCTCGGAGCTTCAAAGTTGGAGATATGATCCTATGTAAAGCTATTCTGGCGACCAAGGACCCAGCTGAGGGAAAGCTGGCTCCTAATTGGGAAGGACCTTATTGGGTAATTGAGTGCAAAAGAGCAGGAGCATACCACTTGGAGGATTCCAAAGGTAAGGCTCTTCCGAGGCCTTGGAACGCTGAGCACCTTAAAAAGTACTATGTCTAAATGCTGTGATATGTGATTTCTTTGTCATTTCATTATTTTCATTTCAATGAATAAAAGTATCTCGGAGTTAAGCAGCATATAAAGTTCATATGTACAAATTAAATGATTCTATTAACTCGGAGAAGATGGCTGAAAAGGCTCTTCCGAGCCTTAAAGAGGTGCTACCAAAAGAAGCTCTTTCATAACGTAACAAAATCTAGAATCAAAAACCTCATCAAACTCCCCGAGACCTGACTCGGGGTAGTAATCGAACTCCCCGAGACCTGACCCGGGGTAGCAATCAAACTCCCTAAGACCAAACTCGGGGTAGCACAACTAAAGGTGAAGTCAAAATCTCCGAGAATTAACTCGTAGAAATATAATTATAAGTTTTCCGAATACCTTAAGTAATAAACAAGCAGCAGAAAGTTATTACTCCACGATTCGTATAAACACAAAAACTCATTTCATTAAAAAGAAACTTGAGGTATATACAAAGGAACCATTAAAAGGTGTTACATCATCTTGCCTTGGGAGTGAAAACGGGAGTAACATCAGGGGCTTCGGCAGATGCGGACTCGACAGTGTCGGCCTCGGCAGAGTGGGCATCATCAAGAGCAGACTCGGTGCCTTGGTGCTGTTGATCCAAAAAGGGATCGTAGAAGCATTCTGTTATCCCTGCTGCATCAGGCATTTGTTCTTGGCCTAGGTTTACCAGTTGCGCCATAGCTGCGTCCGAACAGGGGATATCCTCGACCTTCACCCTGTCATGATCTATCTTCCGGGTCGAGTCCTTAGCCCAAGTTCGAAAGGTCTCAAAGCCAAGAATGAGCCCGTCAGCCCAGGCAGAATTTCGAACCCATAAGGCAAAGGAAAGCTGACGCAAATAATTGGTAGCTCGGCTTTTAGCCTCCCTCAGTTGAGCCCTTATTTGGGCGTACTTTCCTTTAAAGAATTTCAGCTTCTCCTCGGCTACCACTTTGGCTTCATTTGTCTTTGTCACCAAAGCCTTTAGATGAGAGACCTCATCTTGGGCTGATTTCAGTTGGTCCGAGACCCCTACATGTGTTTCTTCCAGTTGATTGAAGTTCTCCTTAATAATAGAGTTATCCTCTTGCAGACGGTTCACTTCGGCTCGGAGGCCTTCAATCTCGGTCAGCAGATCGTTAACCTTTGATTCCGCTTTCGCCATTGCCGCCGCTGTCGCCGCGGCCTCGGAGGTCTTGGCTTGTAATTTAGATTGCTTCTGTCTCGAGAGTAGCAGTTCCTTGTCTTGCACCGCCACGACCTTCGTCAATTTTGCATTTTCGGCCTCCAGCTTTGTGACCCTATCTTTAAGGCGGCTTGTCTTAGTGGCCGAGTCCTGTGCCGTCTTTCGAAAATAGCAGTATAATATCAACGACTTCATGAAACTCTACAACAGAAATTCAGTTAGCTTATATAAAAAGAAAGAAAGAACTAAGGTAAGAGTTGGGAAACTTACGACAAGTTGGTAGAAAAGCATTTGTTCAGTCATGCCCTAGGCGGATGTGTCGCGTTCCATAATGAGGCCCTCATGAGGAACTAAATCCACCAGTGCTTGGAAAGGGTTGCCCCTCAGGTCGCCACCAAATGTAGCAAGAGGTCCGCCTACAGTCCAATCCACTGCTTCAGGTCTTATAAGACTCTTGGAAGAAGAGAAGGTCTTGGCAGCGGAGGCCCTCTCGGCAACAAGGACTTTCTCGGCCGCAGAGGCCCTCTTGGCAGCAAAGGCCTTCTTGGCAGTAGAAGGTGTCGGCTGAGAGGTCTCGGCAAGTTTCGAAGCCTGAGCCATATGATCACCCTCGGCGATAGGTGATAAAGGCCGAAGTCCTGCTCCTTTCTCTGCAGCCACAGTGTGCCCCTAGGCTCTCTCTTGCACCATCCCTACAGAGCCTTCAGAATTCTCTTCCAGCTCTATATCATCTAGGATGTGTTGGATGTTCGAGCCTAGAGGTTGAAACGATAGGGACTCGATGGGAATCGCATCCCCTACAACAGCTCCTACTGAGGCTAAAGGAGCAGCATTCAGCGGTCGAACAGAGATGGGCTCATTTGCGAGGAAGGCCTCGACCTCTGCAACAGGTCTCACCACAAGTTTGGGGCCAGTCTTCCTCCTAGCAGTTGGAAGGCCCGCAAGTTGGTTTTACGCTTTTGCTTCAGCCACCTTCTTCAGTTTCTTCTTTTCCGGTTGAGGGGCCTCAAGGTCCTCAAGCTTGTCAACCAATCTCAAGACTCTGGCTGCCCGAGGAGGAGTGCCAGGCTTTTTGGCCTTGGCATCCATTTTTAGGGGGCCAGTAGTCTGAAATTGTTGGACCACAGGTGGAGCTGGACCCCCACGTATTTTTAAAGCCCCACCGGTTTGAAGAGGGTTGTTCTTCTGCTTAGGCTGTTCAACCATTTTACCTTTGCCTTTGTCAAGTCGAGATTTCCGGGGGGTAGCTCCTCGGGTGTTTGCAGCCGGAGGACCCGAGGCGGCAAGGCTTAGGTCTCGGACGACCACGGAGGCAAGTCTCTTTCTTTTTCCGCCAGCGCCTCCATCAAGGTTCTCGATACCCTTTCCTTCAGAGAATGTCTCCATTAGTTCAGTATAGAACATCAGGTTTTCATGTCTCCAAGCCCATGCTGCGATGTTGTCCACACGCCTCAGTTCGTCTTCACTGAGAGTTGGTTCCTTGGAAGCATTTCTAGCAGGGACACTCGTCTCCCGCTGCAGCCTTGGACCTTCAGCAATTTCGATGGGGTGAAACTCCCACTGACCAGTGGCGAAGAAATACTTAGCTTTCCACCCGTGATTGTTGGAATATTTGCCATCCATATGTATAAACTTCCCCCGTTGAGATTGGAAGTTGTATAAACCCTCACACTTTGGGTTCTTCTGAAGCCGATAGAACCACAAAAACTACCCGGCGGAGGGGTAATGGCCTGGTCTAAGGGCCATTGGCCAGAGCAAAGTACAGGCATAGAAGACCCTCCAACCGTTAGGCACAACCTGGTGCGGAGCCAGATTTATAAGACTAAGCAGCTTTCGCACTACCCTCAGGAAAGGCAATCGAAAACCAGAACGAAACATGGTCTCGTATAAACAGACCTCATGTGTGTCAGCACGCACAATGGCGCCTATTTGCTCCTCATCAAATCGAAGCTTCATTGATCTGGGAATGAAACATTCCTCTCAGATTCTAGCTTCGTCAGCCTTGGTTAATTCCGACCGCCAGCAGGTTGGGTAAGTATTACCTCCGAGACCATCAGAGCTTGATCCTTCGTCGCCAGACATGATGACAAGTTACGTTAAGGAAAGGGGAAGCAAGAGAAGAAGAAGCTTGCTCTCGGAGAACGAAGAAGCAAGGTTTAGATTTTTATTGCGAGAAGATAAAAGAGGAGTGAGTGGAAAAAGGGACAACAGTCTATTTAAAGGGGCTCACCTCGGTAACAGGGGTATTAAATGCGCCAGATGCGACAGGGTCTCGGGATACCAACCGACGCCGCCTGCAGATGACGTGTGCAAGGTACTCGAACGACAGGTTTAATGATGCGACAAGGTCTCGGAATACCAACCGACGCTGCCTAAAAATTTGAATTTCAAATTTTCCCTCCGAAATTTGAAATTTGAATTTTCCCTCCGAAATTTGAATTTTGAATTTTCCATCCGAAATTTGAAATTTGATTTTCCCTTCGGAATTTAAAATTCAAATTTTACCGCCTTAGTTATCCGAGACGAGGTCGGAAAGTCATTGACTGTCTCGGAACTTCCCTTAAGAAAGTTGGCCTCGGTAGGTAGACCCATCCCGTCAAGACATGAAATTTCTGTAGTTTTGCAAACATCGAAATTGGGGGGTAACTGTGGGGTCATGGATCAGCCCTTAACTTATTCAACAGTCCTCAGGCCCAATCTGAGAAAGCCCAAGACCTGGATCTAAGACTCATGAATCCGAGACCTACGTCCGAGACCCAGTGAGCCAAGTCTTTTGTATCTGAGACTATTAAATCCGAGACCCCCTAAGCCGAAGCCGTAAGGTCCGACACTAACTCAGGACATACAGGCCTTAGCAAAGGGAATAACTCTGATATCCTAAAAGATATTATTGTTAGTAATATCTATTTACAATCCAAATATATCAATGAAGATACGCCAGTTAGCATCTGAAGTCACAAAGGCGACTGAGTCCCACTCGATCCCCTGATCTCAGGACATTAAAATCGCGGAACAACTAACAAACATGATCCTTCATTCAAATGTTTGTTCAGCTGATATCAATAGGCTTGGGTATCGGTCAAAACGGTCCGGTTTTGGACCTTATCGGTTATTAACCGATAATTTTCGGTTAAACGTTTTATTAACCGATACCGAACCAATTAGAATTTTAACCGATAATTTCGGTCGCCAGATAAGAAAACAACAAAAGAAAAAAAAAAAAAAAAATTCCAGAGTTTACGGTTTCCCTGTAACAGAGAGGTGAGAAATCAAGAGTTTCTGATCGTTTCCACAAAAATAAATAGCACGGCTGCACGGCGCATGAGCGTGGAGCTGGTTTCCAAATGCGGTCTCCTAGAGATTCGCACAGGCGGTGATAATGGCGGAGAAGCTGCAGTGGTCTCACTGGTCTGGTTTTGGGTATTGCCGTATTGGGAGTCTGGGACGAGTGGATTTGGGTGAATAGGCTGAGGTAATCAGAGATTCGGAGTAAGTGAGCAACGGCCGTGCACTTACAGAGTTACAGTGGGTTCGACCATTCGAGTCTCGCGAGAGAGGCGAGAGAGGGGAGAGACCGAGAGAGTGAGAGACTCGGTCAGCGACTCAGCGGCTTAGAGTCTTGCGAGAGAGGCGAGAGAGGGGAGAGACCAAGAGAGTGAGAGACTCGGTTAGCGGCTGAGAGTCTTGCGAGAGAGGCGAGAAAGGGGACTGGATTGGGGAGAGAGCGGCTGCGGCGCATACAATGGGTCAGTGGGTAGGGAGTTAGGGTTCGACTTTGAGTCTTTGATGACAGTAAAAAGGGAATTTAACCTACAAAAACAATAAAACATTACATACATAAACGGTGTCATTTTCTACTTGGTGAACAGTATATTGGTTCTTATCGGTTAAACCGGTTAACCGATAAGAACACCTTAACCGAACCGAACCGGACCGATAAGGATTCCGGTATAAGTTTTCTAACTGATAAGGATATCGGCATATCGGTTACGGTTAATATCAGTTCGGTCGAAACCGGTAGACGGCCGGTAATCGGTAACCGGTTAATCTGCCCACCCCTACATATCAAGGGATAAGATTCCTGAATGCATGGGAAATCAAATCCTCTCCCTACCTATAAATACAAGTCATCTTATCAAAGCAAAGGTAATCACAACTCTCGTTATCTGAGCTTCGTAGTTGTTGGCAATATCCTTTCTCTTTCCCATTTTGACTTAGGCATCGGAGTGCTCACGCCGGCTCACCCCCGGTCACTTCGATCCTTCTTTATTCTTTGTTGTGCAGTTCAAATCGTTCGTGCGTTGGTTAAATCAAGCTCGTCATCATACAGAAACTGTGCATCAACAAATTCAATCATTGAAAGTGTGTGCGCAGGAGTGCCGATGCTTTGTTGGCCATTCTTTGGGGATCAACAAATGAATTGCAAGTATACTTGCAATGAATGGGGCATTGGCATGGAGATAAATAACTGCACCAACATGGAGGAAGTAGGAAAGCTTGTGAGAGAGCTGATGGAGGGAGACACGGGTAAGAAAATGAAGAAAAAGGTGATGGAGTACCGGAAACAATTGGCTGAAGAGGCCACTAATCCACATGGTTCCTCACTCTTGTCATATTGGCCGTAAATTTGATTCTCGAACCTAATCTCTAATACCACTTATTGTGCAAAAACACGATTACAATTACGGTTAAATAAGGCGAGAATAATCACACACAAGATAACACCAATATTTAAGTGGTTCCCTCAATGTGAGGTACGTCCACTGCCAGAGGGAATTACGAAGAAATTCATTATGAAATATGGAATACAAAAATATAGTGAAGAGAAAATCACTCAGACCCAAAACTCCAATACACCCAAATCTCACTATCACATAATAGAGATTATTCTCAAAGGAGAAAATAAAAGACAAGAATACTAACTCTTCTTCTTTTGCTGGGATACGACGGTGGCGGGTCTCTTCTATTTTTCTCTCCCACTATGTAGCTTTTTTCTCTCTTATTTTCTTTATGGGAGCCCGCCCTTTGTCTCTTTATGCGCGGCTCCTTGAGAAAATCAAGAAGAAAAACCTTCTCTGCTAGCTACTGCTTCTTTCTACTTGTGCAGCACTGCAAAAACGACAACCATTGTTTCTTTCTTGCATGCCGCGCCATACTAGAATTGGGGGCTTCTTGTGTTTTTGCTTTTCACCCTACCTCAAGACCGTATGACACTTGCCTTTTATAATGGAGTACAGTCGGTCAAAGAAAGAAATCCAAGGCTATCATGCACTCTTCAAACGTAAGGCTCCAAATTTCTATAAAACAAGTAGTCATTGGATTCCATATAAGACAAAAACCACAAAACCTTTCCTTCTTAGAGAAAGGTTGAGAAACAGGTGTGGCTTCCAAAAAAAGCTGAGCCTGTTCAGAATTTGCATGATGATTCTGTGAGGGAAAAGGTTGTTGAGGTGAAGAATGTTGTTCCTAAAGAAGTGGTTGAGACTAAATGGAATGTGGTTAGAGCTAAAAGAACCCCTGTTTCAAAGGCTACTATAAAGGATAGCAATAGTCATTGGACTAATTCTTTCCATCTTTTGGCTAGAGCTGATGGCAATTTTAAATCAGGTGAAGTGAGGGGTGTAGATGCTTTTTCTTCTCTTCAAAATGTTATTGAATCTGCTCTGGTGGAGGAGAGTGCAAGAGTTAAAGGGAAAGGTAAAATGGGTGAAGAGGAGGAGGTCTTGATGAGAGGTTTTTCTCCTACTTTATGAATTTTCTAATTTGGAATGTTAGGGGTTTGAATCACCCCTCTAAGTAGAAGGAGGTTGTAAATATGATTAAAA
>NC_081541.1:27957298-27960823 GCF_901000735.1 Corylus avellana | reverse complement strand
GACCATGTTGGGGACCCACAAAGCATGGTGGGTTGAAAATCACCTATGCCAACAGATTTATAGATGTAACTTTTCAACAAAAAGATATAACTTAGGTTCAAATTTAAGAAAATTTGATTCATTGTGATTCTTTTTAAGACTTACAAATAGTTTTTTTATTTTATTATTATTATTATTATTATTATTATTATTTTAAAATAATAATAATAATAATTTTGATCAAATTTTGAGATGTGAGGTTATTAATCACCAAGAGAATATGTCACGCCCGAATTTGGGTAAATTAATAGGGAGCGAAACAAGGCGTACATGAGCTTAATATTAAGTTTCAAAAAAAAAAAAAAATTCCCGTGAAAATAAAATTAATGCAGGAGAATTAAAAACTTTTCATTTAGTCATAAACTTGAATACAATAATACTAGAGTTCACAATTTTGTACATCTCAAAATATCTATAGGCCGAAGGGGGCCGGCCATATTCGATCAAGAATGTCTCTAAAAATGTTTACATGTAAAAAAGGTGAGATTTATAACACTTACAGTAAGTAGATACAAATCAAGAATGTATCTATGGGCCGAAGGTTGCTGTTTTTTGGACATTTTACTCTACTTTTTAGTTTGCTTTTTTATTCTGTATCGTTGTTGTGTTGTTTTTCTGTAACTTATTTGTGTTGCTGTATGTTAAACCCGATCTGGTTAAATTTTAGACTCTTCATCAGTGAAAATCTTTTTTTTTTTTTAATTTTATTTTTGCTTTCTTTTTGGAAGCCTTTTTTCCACTGGTACTGTGCATCTATTTTTCCTTGGCTTTTTTGAAAGTCTGTTTAGATGCTTCATTGGAGTTTTCATACTCCCGATGGTTATGTCCATTAGATTGTGCCGCAACAAGGGTTTTTTCGGGCTGTATTCCCAGATGATTTCCATCTT
Organism: Corylus avellana; assembly: GCF_901000735.1. NCBI lineage: Eukaryota > Viridiplantae > Streptophyta > Magnoliopsida > Fagales > Betulaceae > Corylus > Corylus avellana. The sequence goes on along the minus strand of NC_081541.1, from coordinate 27,959,897 downwards.
CACCTACTTTGAGAAGTTTGTAGTCTGTTTGGATTGGATTTTTCTGTCTTTATTCGTCTTGTAACTTTCTCTTGCTTCAATGGTTATCAGTTTATTACAAAATAATAATAATAATAATAATAACACATACAACAAAAGTCCAAACTTTTTGCTCCCATTAATTGCATGTTTTTTAATGTTGGCACTAACAACGAAAAGCTTGGCGGAATAGGATCCTCTTCGGCCTATTTTTTATTAGAGAATATTTAATTAATGGTAAAGAATTTTTTAAAGAGATCAAAGGGCCTTAAATGGGACATCTGTCCCATTAAAGATGTCTCATTAATATAAATAATAATAAAATATTTTATATACTTTAAAAATAATAAAAAATAATTTTTTTTTTTTTTTAAAAAAAAACTAAGTGGTGGCCAAGAACCCCATAGGGGGGGTGGTTTGGCCACCCACAACAGCCAAACTAAAAAAGAAAAAAGAAAAAAGCATTTCCTTGGGGGTGGTCCAGCCACCCCAAGGGCCAAACGATTTTTTTTTTTTTTTTAATTTTTTTTTTTTTTATAGGTTGGGGGTGGTCGGACCACCCCCGTTGAGCCATTGGGTGGCTTCGGCCATCCTAGACCGGCAGTTTTTTTAAAATATTTTTTAATTTTTTACTATTTTTAAAATATAAATAATATTTTGCAATGCTTCATTACTAAATACTACATATGTTGAATCTTCTTCCCCCCATTAAGTAATTGCATGTTTTTTTTATTTTTTTATTTTTATTTTTTATGTCCGCATGACAAGACAATTGAGCTAGCATAGAGATCTTCTTCGACAGAGGTTTTTGTTTGTTGGTTCTTATATCACTCAATAATCAATATGACAAGTTAAAGCTGTAAATGCCTTCAAGCAAGAAAGCTTGTTAAACTTGTGTAGGGCTCTAATCTAGCACTATGGTTTTTGTTTGTTGGTTCTTATATCACTCAATAATCAATATGACAAGTTAAAGTTGTAAATGCCTTCAAGCAAGAAAGCTTGTTAAACTTGTGTAGGGCTCTAATCTAGCACCGTATTCAATGTTGCTTGACAAGCTATGTATTTGAACTCATTCAATCATATTGAGTTCAAATACATAGCTTGTCATGACAAGACAAGATAAGCATGATGTTGCATGACAAGTCATGTATTTGGACTCAATTAGAATGATTGAATAACACATACAACATGTGTCCTCCAAGCCCCGACGCGTGAGGCCCTTTACTCACCGTTCCACCTCCCTCCACCTCCTACACTGGTCTTTTGGTTTTTTCACCGGCTCGTGGCCTTCTATGACCACTCTGACTACTTCGTTGTAGCTGTTTTTTGGACATTTTACTATGCTTTTTAGCTTGCTTTTTTATTCTGTATCATTGTTGTGTTGTTTTTCTATAACTTGTTTGTGTTGCTGTATGTTAAACCCAATCCGGTTAAATTTTAGACTCTTTGTCAGTGAAAATCTTTTTTTATTTTCTTTTTGCTTTCTTTTTGAAAACCTTTTTTCCACTGTTGCTCATCTATTTCTCCATGACTTTTTTGAAAGTCTGTTTAGACGCTTCATTGGAGTTTTCATACACCCGATGGTTATGTCATTCGAATTGCGCCGCGGCAAGGGTTTTTTCTGGCTGCATTCGCAGATGATTTCCATCTTCACCTGCTTTGAGAATTTTGTAGTATGTTTGGATTTGATTTTTTGTCTTTTACTACAAGAAATTTGCTCATTAGCGGCGACCCAAAGTCGCCGCTAATAAGCAAAATGTCACCGCTATTGATCAATAGCGGCGACCCTTGGCCGCTATTCAGTTGCTGGTATTAATCCGCCACTGATGATCAATAGCGGCGACATTTGGGGTCGCCGCTAATGACTTTTTTTTGTTGCCGCAAAAAAAGGTTGAAATGGGCCGAAGGTCGCCGCTACTGACCATCAATAGTGGTGACAAAAATGTTGCTGCTACTGATGTTTTTAAATAGCGGCGACAAAGAAGTCGCCGCTATTGACCATCAATAGCGGCGACTTTTTGGTTGCCGCTATTAATGTTTAGTAGCGGCGACCAAAATGTCGCCGCTATTGATGGTCAGTAGCGGCGACTTTTGGGTCGCCGCTACTGACCTAAAACAATAAAAAAATCATTAGCGGCGACCTTGAGGTCCCCGCTATTGATGGTCAGTAGCGGCAACTTTTGGGTCGCCGCTACTGACCTAAAACAATAAAAAAAAAAAAAAATCATTAGCGGCGACCTCGAGGTCGCCGCTAATATATTTTTTTTTTTATTTTTATTTTTTAAAAAAGGGTCTTATAATAGATGTTATTATATAGCAATTATGGGAATTACATCAAGCCTATTTATAGTCATATCGCTCGAAATAGCTAAACCATTAAAACAAGTTGGTGCAAGCATTGCATATGGAAGGACAAGTGGATTCAATGATTCACTTCTTATCATGGAACAAAAAGTGAAAGAGGGAAACAATAACACAAAATAATGACATGTTGGGGACGTCCGGACAATAAGATTATAATCAAAAGTAAACTCATGCCAAGTCAATCAAACTAAACCACCCAATCCAAGGCTTGCCTTTG
>NC_081541.1:27948654-27957198 GCF_901000735.1 Corylus avellana | reverse complement strand
TGGAACAGATAGTGGCTGATCTCTATTTTCTTCTCTCCCTCTGCAGCACCCTTTTTCTTCTAATCACTTGTTTTTGGCTCCTCCAAAAACCACCAAGAAGAAAACACCCTTGCTGCCCTTGTACCTCCTTCTCTCAAATTCTCTCTTTTTTTTTCCTCTTCCCTTTGGTGCTTCACGTTTTTGGCACACACACAAATTCACCTTGTGCTTTGTTCCTTATATAGAAGCTTAACTCCCCTTTTACATGTTGGTCTAGGACTTCTACTATAAGTCAAACAAAGAGTCCAATTACACATAGTAGAAAGACTCCAAAACAAACTTGGACAAATGTCTCCTAAACCCAAAAGGAGTAGAGAACTAGTGGGGCCCACGTGTGATGGGTGGCAAGTCACACCTAACATGTCGGACTCAGCATCGACGGTTATGGCCGGCATGAGTTTACGGGGCCGGCGTCGAAGATGGGTTCGCTGGAGACTAAGTTTTGGGAGGGAGGAGGGTGTAAATAATATTTTATTTGTTTATTATTTTATTTTACATTTATTTTTTAAAATGTAAATAATATTTTATTAATTTACTTATAGTGGGACAGGTGGCTTGATGGTGGCTCTTAGATGACATTGAACGGTTCAGATTAATAAAATTTGGGATGGGCAATTTTAAGGCCAAGGATCCCGGTCCGTAGTTGGGTGCTATAGGGCATTTAATTAACTGTAAGGTACGTACAATTAGGTATTGGTCATGTCTCAAAATAATATATATTTATTAGACACGTGGTATGATTTGGTTGAAGATCGAGGACGCAATCGTATTCCACTGGATCAGAAAGAGACTCCAACGAGCAAAAGATGGGAAGAAAAAGCTGATCAAATTAGCAGTGCATATACGTACACTATAATAACTCATTTAAAATTATCTGATGAAACGTGTGTATTTGCTTTTACAGATTTGTTGGATGAAAATTGTTGTTGAAGCTATTGACGAAGGCTGCAGTTTTTATGGGTAGGTCTTGGTAGATATATCTTGATAGCTACCCATTGGGAATACATTAAATGTTCCATTGGGATACTTGAACGTTTGGAATTCGGAAGATGGGTACAATATCAAAGTTATTTATGGGGAAATCAGTTTGTTTATTTTATGAGATTACAATAAATAATGTTAATTATAATTTGGGTGTTGGTTTGTAATACAAGATTTATTAAAAAAATGTATATATTTATTTCGGTGCATTATAAAGGAGTAGCTCAATCGGTTGGGGACCATGACTTATAAAGCGGAAGTCACAAGTTTAAATCTTATTTCTCTTGTGAGGACATGTAAAAAATAAATAAATTCCAAATGTTTGGCTTGTTCAACACGCCTTTCCTCTCATGTATGCCTTTGCACTAATAAGCTTGCTAATAGAAACTGATCATGACAATGCGTCACGGAAGCGTGACGCTAGCCACAGATTCTTAATTCCTGACCCTACAATGCGGCGATTAATTAATGGAGCAACCAACAATAATCAATCAGATAATTTACTAGCTAGTAAGCAAGTAAATTACTCCAAGAGGGAAAAAAGAGAGGAGGTAAAAGCTAGGAAAGCCTACTGCCTATATATAGGCTTGCATTCTCTTCTGAAAACTCCAAGCAACCTATATATATATAGGCTTGCATTCTCTGAAAACTCCAAGCAATATCTCATTCTCATAGCTATTAGCCTAGAGCAAGCTACAAAGATGGTGGGCAGATGGTGGGGAAAATGCATTATAGCATTTCTCATCACCTTCCCTTCAATAGCTCGCTCTAATACTGCTATTGCGGCTATTATTCCCCCGGTGAAAGCCGGATACTGGTATTGCCACAGTGACTTCCCAATCCCGGTGCCTAGCATACCTTCCCAGCTTTTCACCCATCTTTTTGCTGCCTTTGCGGATGTCAAACCCAACACCTATGAAGTCACCTTTCCTGACGAATATAGGGAGCGGTTCTCAACCTTCACCCAATCCGTGCAAAATACAAACAAGAAGGTCAAAACCCTTTTATCCATCGGTGGATTCTCTGGTGCTACCTTTGCTTTAATGGCTAGCCAACTTAGTACCCGCAAATCATTCATAGATTCCTCAATAAAGCTAGCAAGGTCTAACGACTTCCATGGCCTTAGCCTCCACTGGCTGTACCCCTCAACAGCGGCCGACATGACCAACCTTGGCTCTCTCCTCGATGAATGGCGTGCAGCCGTTGACAAAGAGTCCGAGCTGACCGGAAATGACCGGTTGCTTCTAGTCGCAGCGGTCAATTACACGTCGTCGACGTCGCCCACAGTCACATATCCCGTTAATCAGATTGCAAGGAAGTTGGACTGGATCAACGTAGTGGCGTATGACTTCTATAACCCCGCTCTGTCAGGGAATAGAACTGGACCTTTTGCTGCATTGCGCAGTCCACAAATCAATGCAGAAACCCCACCTTGTGGGCATAACATCGTCAGTGCTTGGCTTGCAACAACTATGCCTGCCAATAAAATTGTCCTTGGCCTTCCATTTTATGGCGCCGTATGGCGCCTAGTAAATGAAAATAACCGAGAAATATTTGTGGCGGCTGCTGGACGGGCTCAAAGTGATAAAGTATATATTAATGACTTAGATGGGACCTTACCTTATAACCAAATCAAGTATTTCATAGAGAAACACCCAGGTGGCAGACATGATCACAGTGACGAATATGTTGTAGACTATTTCAGTGCTGGGAATACTTGGATTGGTTATAATGATATTCAAAGTATCAGAGCTAAGGTTGAATATGCTAGGGGAAAGGGATTGCTTGGTTACTATGCATGGCATGTGGGCGGCGATAGAGATGGGACTCTTTCAGGAGCAGGTTAGTATGTTTATATCTTTCCTAAATCATGCATCTACGTACAATTTGCCTTTGAAGCATATATATGAGGTTTTTTTTTTTTTTGTCACATACACGTGTCTCTGTTTTGATATGTGCATGCATCGTCCATATTAATTCTCACTTGTTATGTATGTTTAATGCTAATTACTTGTAAGGTATATATGAGTCTGTGATGCAAAGTTAGCTCAATCACCTCCAAAGGTCTCCTGACCGAGCTGGGTGGTCGAATCACCCTAATGACTTTGGGCCGAATAGCTCATCCCCACCCCTTCTAACCTGTTTATAGTGTGGCGGTAAGGGTTTTAAGATAATTATTAGGTGTGCTAGAGAATATTTGCTATTTTTTAAATGTTGCCGTACGTGTCAACATGTAATTTGAAGGTGTAAATCAAGGGTTTTACTTTTACCTCATCCTTATTGAACTCAAACTCTTCCTATTTGAATTTGTAAGTCTTCATTAATCATTCTAACTTGTAACTTGTAATTCTTATTGCTATTGCAGCTTTTGGCGCATGGCCAATTCTCGGACCTGAGCAGGCCGACATCGGCAACGGCACTGACATCAGCATCGCTGACTCCACCGACACCGGCAATGGCACCACCACCGGCACCGGCACCTCCACCTCCACCGCCACCGGCGTCGGCACCGTCACCGGCACTGTCACTAGTACCATCACCAGCACCAACACCAACACCAACACTTTCATCTGCAACAACACTTGTCTGGCACCCACATCGGCACTGGCTAGCTCGGTGTGAACATTCAAGCCACTTATAATATATGTCGTAATCGTTTGATCAGAAGCTTGCATTATCCACAATAAGGCCAACTATCATATGTGTTATAAGGCCAATAATCAAACCCTCGTGTATTTGTATCACAGAAGCTTGTATTATCAACAATAAGGCCTCTTAATTAAGATACATGTCCATTGTGTTAAGAAGCTTGTATTGTGTACAATAAGGCCAATTATCAAATATGGTGTGTTGTAAGGCCAGTAATTAGATATGTTGTATTATTTGGAGCATATATATAAAGAAGCTTGTATTATTGATAACTACCGCATAACCAATGCTTTACACGGGATTCTTCATTATAATTTAATTTAATTTTTTTTTACTAGGATTTTCTATTGTACTTTTCATTATAAGTTGTAAAAAAATATATCATGCCTCTTTAAATAAAAAGACATACTAAATGCTATACATCAATATATTACTCAATATAGTGACACACAATTACAATTTACACAGAACATTGTATAGATGTATAAATTGCATAAAATTTTACTATCACAAGGCCCTTAATTTTAGTTTAATCCATATAAATTAAAACATGTTAAAATCTTCGTTCCTACCGGAAAGAAAAAAAAAAAAAAAAAAGGAGACAGAAAACTTGGATTGCATATGATTATAAAAGTATTAATAGAATGTTAGCAAGGATCTTTAATATTATTGATGTGATACATATCCATATAATTTTGAGCCATTAGAAAATGTAAACAACAAAATAAAAGAAAAAAAATCTTTCAATCAATGCAATCAAATAATCCTCCCAATGACTCACATCACATTCAATGCTTAATTATCGCTATGGTGTTTCCAAAGCGTTTAGGGAATGTTAGGTGCTCTCCAAGCGTTTATATTCATTTTCTGCATAACAATCAAATATATTTTAATCTTCTTTGCTTTCAAAAGCATAAAAAACACTTTGAAAAATATACCTGAAAATCCGAGTAAATCTTACAAAAGAAAAAAAACCTATAAAACGATCAAATGAATTAAAACATAAGACCCTTAATTTTAGTTTAATATATATAAATTAAAACATGTTAAAATTGTGTTCTGATATGATTAATTTAAAATCAAAAGAAGTATAAAGGGAAAAAATATAAGAAAAAACATTGATTTTGATTATTAAAGCATTAATAGAAAATTAGTATGAATTTCTGATAAATAAATTTTTGCCTTCTTTTGCTTTAAAAAAAAAAAAAAAAAATCACTTCCAAAATATGCCTAAAAATCGAAGTAAGTCATAGAAATGAAAAAAAAAAAAAAAAATCCCTTAAATCATTCCAATGAATAAAACACATAAGACCCTTTATTCTAGTTTAATCCATATAAAGTAAATCATGTTAAAATTTATGTTCCCTTATAAGTAGTTTAAAATGAATAGAAGTACAAAAAAAAAAAAAAAAAAAAATAGCAAGAAAACGTGGATTCTGAATCTCTGATTATCAAATCATTAATAGAAAATTAACAGGAATGTCTAATATTATTGTTGTAATACTTATTTTCAAATACAAATAAAACCCACATAATTTTGAACATTCAAAAAAATATAGAACAAAAATAAATAAGAATATTTTTTTATGAGTACAATTTTTTTTTTTTTTTTTAAAAAAAACTTTTATTTTACACCTTTTCTAATAGCTAGCTAGTAAAGCCCACAAAGACATGCTTGATACCAAACAAATTAAAACATTAATTGGTGAAAAAAAAAGGAAGCCTTTGGCACATTTTATCCGTAGGTGGGGATCGTTCGATCTTCACTGAAATAGCTAGCGACAAAGCAACCTTTCAACGGCGAGAAATGCTAGGCCTCATTTTCCTTACCATATTTTGTTTTTCTTCAAATGGATTCAAATCCACCATTGGATTTTTAGATCTACATGTGGGTCCTACGTATTCAATTGTGGATTTAAAAAAGATTTCCAAATAATAATCTATATATATATATATATATATATATATATATATATATATTTTTTTTTTAAAAAAAATTATTATAATTTAAGAGTAATTTTTTAATTTCATAAAGTTTACATGAACGGTCATTTCACTTTTAAACCGTCAAATTTAACCTCAAACCTTAACGGGAGGGGTGAGCTTGCAGATTTTTTAAAGTTCAATACACTAAATCGAGAGTTTTGAAACTTTTGAGACAGATTGTAAAAGCAATGAAAGTCCTGGAGGATTAATTGAAGTTTTCCAAGAAAAAAGTTCTTTTGATTAACTATATAAGAAAAATTCAACATACCCATCTCAAATCTCAATTAACAATGTCCCCTCAAACTACGGAAAACAATTTAATATTCTGCCAATGAAAAAAAAAAAACCCCTTAATAAAAAAAAATCTAAAAATATTAATTAAAAATAAAAGGGAAAAACTTAGAGGGTTGCCCTGGGGGACGTTGATAAGTACTTTTTGATAGTTTAAGTAAACATTGTCCCAAATCTAAAATTTAGGAGTGGTAGCTTGTAAGGGATACAAGAACTTTTCCAACTAATTATTTTGATACGTCTCAAGAGGTTGCTCAATAGGCTAGGGACCACGCCTTATGAAACAGAGATCACTAGTTCGAATTTCCCATTTCCCCCTCTTGTGTGGAAATGTCAAAAAAAAAAAAAAAACGAATTATTTAGATAGGTTAGAATATTTATTGTGAATGCTCTTACGTAATTAATTTGGATTAATATATGTGTACTTGGTCCTGCCGTCCTTGGCGGAAGCGCATTCATGTACTCACTGACTTTCTAAGTAAGAGACTACGTACACCATGTTCTGGATCTATATCGTCAGATTGTTATATTTATAAGGGTTAAATACTTCAGACCCTCCTGAGGTTTCACAACTTTATTTTTTCTTCCCTCTGGGGTTTCATTTTTATCACAGGAGGTCCCTGTGGTTTTGATAATAGACCAAGTTAGTCCTCCGTCAGTTGACCGTTAGTTGACTTAACGGAATTCCTCGTGGACCAATCACATGTTGATACGTGGCACCAACTTAATTTTTTTTTTTTTAAAAAAAAAAATTAAAAAAAAAGTATTTTCGAAAAAAAAAACAAAAAGAAAAAGAAAAAAAATTGGGGGTGGCTCTTGGCCATTTGGGGGTGGCTCGGCCACCCCAATCCGGCCAGATGGGGGTGGCTTGTATGTGGCTGGAGTATTTCCTTCGGTCAACTTGACGAAATCAAAATAAGGTATCAATTATTTACATTTTTTTTTTCCTAAATAGTCAATGATTTACTTAAAAAATACCCAGGTTACAATTCAGTCGAGTAATTAGGAACAATTTCTTAACTTTTTTTTTTTTTGGATAAAATAAAAAATTTATTAAAGAAACTAAAAAAAAAACACTTCTTCAAAACAAGACTGCCTAAAAAAAAAAAAAATTCAAAACTCAGCTAAAGACCAATTAAGAGCATTAGCAGCAGCTTCCCAACCATTTTTCCTCAATTTAGGGAATAAAACTACTTTTTGATTTCCTATAAAAAAAACACTTTACAATAGATTCCCTTATTTTTCCCTATATGAATTAAGGAAAATAATAAAGGCACAACTTAAACCAAATTTTGGCACAACTTTTCTTTAAAGTTTTTTTTTTAAAAAACTGCATGTGGAGGAGAGAGAGCGCCTTAAACTAGAGAGAGAGAAATTTGGTCTAAAAGTTGAGTTTAAGTTGTGGCTGTATCACACCCCATGAAGTAAATATTATTTCCTTTTATCATTGTAACCAATGAGAGAAGAGAGATGAGAGAGAATTGTTGGGACATGTGAAGGAGAGAGGTGAGAGAATCAGTTTTTTATAATATAATAATGCATTGGGCATCTATAGTGTTTCCCAATACATTGGGAAACACTGTAGATGCTATTTGATGTTATTTATATTTAGGGTTTCTGATATGGGTGTTTTTCTGATTTTTTTGAGATTTTTCCTAAATATAGGAAAGAGAATGAGCTATAGGAAGTCTGCTGCTAGTGCTCTAAGAGAAGAATCACGGACACCTGCATTGAATTTGGATCTAACCCAACATTTAACCTCCAAACAAAGTAACGAGAATAAGGTTGTATATTAAATTACATAGAATAATGTATAGAAGGGGCTTATATATATAGTTTAATAATACAGACATAATATGTACATAATCAATGTGTAACACACCACATATAATCTAACACTGAAATATCTTTTTCTCTTTTGGAACAAACTAGCCAGCATTTTCCTCGTACCATAGAACATACGACCCCTAATTTGAGAATTAAAATTGTTCGTAATTCATGCAATAAATATTACAAAATTTTTAGATCCCAACCACGTACCTATACAAAATTTGAACTGCCTGCCACTAGGGGTGGCAAAATGGGTACCTGACACGACCCGATTACGACCCGCGGGTACCCGTTACACGATTAGCCTATACCCAGACACGACCCGTTTAACTAAACGGGTAATCGGGTTTGACACGATTATGACACGAAAATAGCCGGGTAACCCGACACGACCCGTTTTACCCATTTAAAATAATCGAGTCTAATCGGGTAGATACGACCCGATTACCCTAAACTATAAAATTAAAAATAAATAAATAAATAAAATAAAATAAAATTCAAAATTGTAATAATAATACTAATACAATAATACATCAATATAGTCAATGCAAAAAATTGAGTTCCAAGAGATTAAAGACTTTAATAAAGGATAAGAAAAAAAATATATATATTGGAAAGTGACTGTAATTGACAAATTGTATTCCAAAATAAATTACTAAACTCATAATTTCACCTAAACTTAAAAGTTAAAAGTTAAAACAAGTAAGTTCATTTATTAAAATAGTCCACTTATTATTTAGTCCCACATGTAACAAAAGTGTTAAAAAA
>NC_081541.1:27940913-27948504 GCF_901000735.1 Corylus avellana | reverse complement strand
CTAGCGGGTCGACCCGCCAGACACTAAATTTTTGGGTCTTAATCGGGTAGACCCGATTACGACCCGAACCCGATTAGCCCAAACCCAATACCTGTTTTTTCGTGTCGTGTTCGTTTCGGGTTCGCAGGTCGTGTCAAAATTGCCGACTCTACCTGCCACCTAGTTGGATAAGCGGGTGAATATGAATGCCAGGGAAAATTGTATATATTTGAACTTTGGTTTCATACAAGGTACGTTGGACTGAAACCAAACCATTATCCTATAATGTTAACTTCCTGATATACCAGAACCCACAAGTTGCTTATACCTACTACTTCGTTTTTGCAGATGCATCGTTTCATGCATGCATGTTGATGATGATGATCATCTGCTTGCTTCCCTAAGTACATACACCTAATCATCAGCATCAATATATCCTGATGTAGATTGCGAAGCCATCAGTTTGTTTTATTTTCTAAATTGACTTTATGTTGTTATTTTATTAGGGTTAGGGTTTTGGGAGTCTTTATTTCGTTATTTTATTAGGTTTAGAGTTTTGAGGGTATTTATGTCATATTTTATTAGGTTTAAGATTTTAGGTTATAAATATATGCTTATAACCTCCAGAGAAATCAGTTGTTGTTTATTATTGATTTTGTTGAATAAGAATTACTCATAGGTGAGTTTTCTTCATATTTTTCCTTTAAATCATAGATAGACTCTATATTTTGAGAAGAATTCTTAGATCATTAATAGACTCAAGATCTAGAATTACATATTTGCTGCTCTATTGTTGTTCTTTGCTGCAGCCCACTAAGTCGCACTGCATCAGTTGGTATCAGAGCTCAATTACTTTCCATGAATGGGGAGGAGTGACCGTTGTGCAGACATGAACGAGGTGCACGTGCGCACGGAGACAGTACGTAAGGAGCAACCGGCAATTCACTTACGGCACATGAGTGGTGGGCCGAACGGTTATCGTCGCCAACCAAGACCGCGATTCGCAGAGGCGGAAGGCAAATCTATCGCTGAACATTAGCAACACACGGAGGATCGATTCAGGGCTATGAGGGAGAAAATTGAAGACCTCACTATATGGGAACAGATTTAGAAATTCGTTTGCGGAGTGTCGAACGCACGGACGTCAGCACCTTGCGCAAGCTTATGCCAATCAGTGGGTGAGTAGATTCGAACTCAAAATTTTGAAATTCGATGGGGATCTAGAACCTGATGAATTTCTGGATTGGGTGTTGGCTGTTGAAGAGGTTTTTGAATTCAACAGGGTGTCCGATGAACAATGAGTCTCTTTGGTGGTACACACATTCCGGGGAAGAGTTGGTGCATGGTGGCAACAACTAAAGAAAACTAGGAAGCGGGAAAGCAAATTGAAGATCAATAGTTGGGAGAAACTATTGAAATATGTGCAGGTCGCTTTCTTGCCCCATAGTTATACGATGGGCCAGAAGTCACAAAATTGGAGACAAAGGTCTATGACTGTGACAAAGAAAATAGAAAATTCTTATAAAAAATAGGTATTTAGGAAAACCTGAAGTGAGGCGAAGAGTCCACGACAGGCTAATTGAACCCCTACTTGCCAACCACAAATCCATAACCCAAATCCGTATTCTGTGGAGGAGGAAAAAGAATCTGTGGATGAAGAGTTTCAGGAATCCAAATTCATTGGTGAAGAGTTCAGACATGAAGATGTTGCAGTTCCTTCGCAAGGATTCATGGATTGGGATTCCCCACCAACCTATGATGACGATGTCCATGAGGAAGAGCCGATTGAAGGACCTTTGGCATCCGACCTAGAGGACGAGTACAAAGAGGATGGGTTTTCTCCCATGTTTGGCGGCCTCTACCCCGAAGATGATCAATTGGAAGAGGAAGAGCCCATGGGTGACATCGCCAATTATGAAGAAGTTGATGAAGACTTTTCAAGTGAAGTACCTAATTATAATGATGAAAAGATTGATTATGTTGATTTCCTTGGTGTTGAAGATATTTTAAATTATCCTAACGAAGATTATGGTGAGTTTTATGCAGATGAGGAAAATTATATGTTTACAAGGGAAACAATGGCTGACTCATTCTTGAGTATTTTCATGGCACGTGGAAGGGAAAAGGAGCGAGAGAAGTACGACAAATCCGAAGTATTGCCAAGTGGTGTGTAGGGCCTTCATAACAACCGTCAAGGTATTCCGATTATGAGGAGCATCACGCTTATTATGAGGTGTTGTCTTATTTTGATCTTGAAGAAGGGAGAGTGGAATGAGTTGATAGGGCATCCGAAGGACTATGGAAAGAATCAGGACTATGGAAAGAATCAGCCGAATTCGAGAACGAATTCTCTCCAACAAGGGGAGAACGAATTCTCTCCAACAAGGGGAGAATGATACAGATTGCGTAGCCGTCAATTTGTTTTATTTTCTAAACCGACTTTATGTTGTTATTTTATTAGGGTTAGGGTTTTGGGAGTCTTTATTTTGGTATTTTATTAGGTTTAGGGTTTTGAGGGTATTTATGTCATATTTTATTAGGTTTAGGATTTTAGGCTATAAATATATGTTTATAGCCTCCAGAGAAATCAGTTGTTGTTTATTATTGATTCTGTTGAATAAGAATTACTCATAGGTGAGTTTTCTTCCATATTTTTCCTTGAAATCATAGATAGACTCTATATTTTGAGAAGAATTCTCATATCATTGATAGACTCAAGATCTAGAATTACATATCCGCTGCTTTATTGTTGTTCTTTGCTGTAGCCCACTAAGTCGCGCTGCAACATATCCCTTCTTCAATGCTCTCCAAAATTTCTATCGTCCTCTTTCATGTTTTCCTATCTCTAACATTTCACCCTTCATAATCACAAACATGGGTGAAAGTCTAGGACTGGTATTCTGTCGCACTAGGAGTATCAAGGCGGTTACGGTTAAAGGTTATTGGCAATAACCGCTAACCGTAACCGCCTTAGCGGTTAGTAGATTTCACTAACCACAACCGCTAACCGCGTAGCGGTTAACGGTTAGCGGTGCACCGCCGGTTAGCGGTTAGTGAAATAGATAACCGCCAGCTAACTGCTTTTTCAAAATTTGGCTTTTTTTTTTTTTTTTTTTTTTTTGGCTTTTTGGGCTTTTTTTTTTTACCCTCATTTTTTGTTTTTTGTTTTTTTGTATTTTTAGTGTCTTCTTGGGCCCAATTGCTATAAAAAGAGCCCATATTGAAAAATAAAAAATATTTGATCCAAAATTTACATTTACTTGTACTTTAAAAAAATTTCCATAAATATTAAATCATAATTGGTTAACTTTTTTATTTTTTTATTTTTTTATTATTATTTTTTTTTAAAAAAAACAATATATATATATATATATATATATATATATATATATATATATATAAATCAACGCAACATATAAAAAAAAGTTCAGAATTCAAACAACTGTCGCAACATATAATGATAATACATTAATACTTAAATTGTGTTTATAAGTAACACATTGGTCATTGTTTACTCCAATGTCAATTACTTAATTTGATATTATACGAATCATATCATCATTGTACATTAATAATATGATTAACTTGAAGTATTGAATAAAGTATTTGAATTGTCATTGAATCATATGATTAAGTATTGATATTATACATTTATATTATTCATATGGATATGTAGAGTTATATAGACTTATAAGAGCATTCCCAATGGAAGAGCCAAATGTTACTTTTATCTAAAATATCTCTTCAAATGTTTAAAAAATCCCATACATTGGATTAGCAAAAAAAAAAAATGTAAAATAGATATTTGATTGGAAAAGCTAAAAAAAAGCTAAATGTAGCAACACTTTTCAAGGAAGCTATTTTATTTTTCATAGTTTCTCTCACCTGTTTTCTCTTTTTCCCAAATCTTTTCCTACTTTTTCTCTGCATGTTCTTTTTTTCCCAAATTTTTTTTTTTCCATTTTTCCCCACTTGTTCTCTTTTTAAAACTTTTCTTCTTTAATAATATGTTAATGGAATAGATAAAATATAGCTAATCGGATGTAAAGACACTTAAAAATGACTTAGCTAAACTAAATAAAAGTGAGTTTTGAGAAGCTATTTACATAAAATACAGCTCTTCCATTGTGAATGCTCTAACATATATAGACTTATAAGTTTATAACATACATTGGAAATAAGTCTCTAAATATTTAATTATTGTATTAGTATGAATTGATATACTTATGAGTTATGTCATATTATATATGTATAATTTGTTATTATATAATCAAATGATTTAATGATCAATTGATCATGTGATATAATCATATAAATTATAGTGATAATATATTAATACTTAAATTGTGATTTAATTATTTTTTAAAAAAATTGTGATTTAATGATCAAGTGATTATATGATATAATCATATAAATTATAGTAATAATATATTAATACTAAAATTGTGATTTAATTATTTTTTTAAAAAATTGTGATTTAATGATTAAGTGATTATGTTATATTTATAAATATTTTTTATAATTATAATTATAAAAATATATTATATAAAAATGCGGTTAGCGATTACGGTTAGTAAACCCAATAACCGCTAACCGTTAAATGCTAGGCGGGGTTAATATGGTTAAGCGGTTAAGCAGTTAGCGGTTAGCGGTTATAACGGTTAGTAGTTAGCAGACAGTTAAGCATTGACACCGCTATGTCGCACGATTCCCCATTTCTGACAAATACTCTACTCTCTTTACTCACCTTTTTTGTGCTTTTGCCGACATTAACTCTTCAACCTACGAGCTATCCTTCTACTCCACTAGTGAGCAGTACTACTTCTCCAACTTCACCGCCACTGTAAAACAAAAGAACCCATCAATCACCACCCTACTTTCCATCGGAGGTTTAGTTAACGCAAACTCTTTGATATTCTTCTCACTCATGGCCAACAGCTCTGTTCACAGAAAGTCTTTCATGGACTCTTCAATAAAAACAGCCCAACATGGCCACCCTCTTGGAAGAGTGTCGAGTGGCTCTAGAGTCTGAGGCTGACAACTCTAGCCAGCCACGGCTGATCTTGACTGTTGCGGCTCATTACTCACTTGCAGATTTTGTGCCTGTTGATCCGTCTGTTTCTTTACCAGTGGAATCAATGCAAAACAACTTGGACTGGTCAAATATTGTGGCTTATCACTACTACTCACCATTTTCTGGCAAATTTTACGCTCCCTGTTGCAGCTTTGTATGATCCAAGTCTCATGTGGATACTGATGATGCTATCGTTAAATCAACATTTATTCTAAAGTTTAAGCTAATAATTAAGAATAACTGAATTTAATCATTTAATTTATGTTCTAACACTTTATTCACGTGCATTCTTAAATTTTCGTTACATTTGTTAGAATATATATATGATCAAACTAGATTATTTATGTAATTAATTTTATTGATTTTACATTTATCTTCACATATTTTTTGTATTCTCTTCACCTATCATAGTTTTCTTATATATTATAAATATGGATAATTTGTATTGTAATTTATAATCAATTAATAAGTGCAAAATATAGCCCTATTGGGCTAGCTTTACCCTAAAGGTAAAGTGTCTAATATTGAATCATATGTAAAGTCTCGTGTCTTTATTTTCTCATTTTATTTTGCTTTTATATGCAATTTTCCATATAATTATGTTTTTCTTCAAAATCACTACTTTGTCGAGTATATGTGTGAATCTAAAAGATTAGAGTCTCACATTGAAAATATGTAAGAATTTTGGGTTATGTGGTGTCTCAACATACTATATTATGGGCTTATTAAAAAACTCCCAAAGTATTTATCACCCAACATACTTATCCCCAAAGATTAATTAGGCTAATAAAAAGAGATTAATTTAATGATTTAATTTATATTCTAATAAGAATAAAGGCATGGATTGCTAGGGGATTGTCTGCAAACAAGTTGGTTTTGGGATTGCCTTTCTTTGGCTACATGTGGACGCTTAAGAATTCCCAGGACAATGGTATAGGTGCACCAGTCACTGGTCTAGTAGCCAATGACACAGACACTATTGAGAAAGGAAGTCTTGCCTACAAGGATATCAAGCGACATTACATTCAGACAAATAGCTCTGCCTTAACGTACAATGCTAATTTTGTAGTAAATTACTGCATAATTAGATCCAATTGGATTACTTTTGATGATGTTGAGGCTGTCCAAAATAAGGTTTTATATGCAATCGGCCTTGAGTAAGCCAATAATTACTGATGTTGACACTTGTGCCAAACACCCTTTAAGCTTAAACGAAGCCAAGGTCATCTAATTTCAAGCTTATAGAGATACTGATAAAATGTGTCTTTTTAAATTTTTGGACATTTTTTCGCATCTTATTCCTTTATTAGCCCCATCAGAATTGAATGACTGACTTTTCACAATGTATCTTGACATTGGCCCTATCAGGTGGTATCTATTGGATTGGAGAAAACACATTGATATCATTTAAAGTGTTACTTAGGGGCTTCTATATCTCCAAAAGAACCCATTGAAAAAGACAATTATTCACCGAGGCTTGAAAGGTAGCAACATTTTATTAGATGACGAGATGAAACCCAAGATCTCAGACTTTGGTATGGCTGAGAATTTTTAGGAAAGATGATCATGAAGCAACCGTGGATCAAAATCTTACACTTCTTTTCTTTTGCTAAGTACCTATGTACATTTCTGTTTTCCAAGTATTTGATATTTAATATTCTATAATTTCAGGCATATGAACTGTGGCAAGAAGGCAAAGGCATGGAATTTATGGATTCTTCTATGAATGATACGCTTTCATCCTGCAAATTAATCACATGCATGCAAATAGCTCTTTTAAGCGTCCAGGAAGACGCTAATGGCAGACCATCTATGATAAAAGTTTTTGCAATTCTAAAAAATTAAACAGCAGTCTAACTACTCCAAAAAAGCCAGCTTTTTCAAGGAAAATAGATGAAGAAGAGAAAAATAAATGCACATTGAAGTCAGAAATGTGTTCTAATAATGATGCAACAATCTCCAAACTAGTAGCACGACGAGCTTAATTGGAGCCCTTGTGAAACATATATAGTTAATCTAAAAAAATCCTTCCACCACTCCCCCTCCCCTTTTTTTTCTTAGTCATAGTGTATATGGTGATTCACAATCGTTCTTTAAACATTATTGTTGCAAAAATCGTATTTTTATAATCCACTAATAACGTCCTTCTTCAGGATGTCAGGGAACTCTCATTTTCTATACTTCACAGTAAAACTCAATTCTTTTACACATTTGCCTTAACCATAAACCGCTTGATTTGCATAAGCAAGGATTACAATATCCAATGGTAATTCACGGTTTAGTCCCTATTCAAACCAGGAAAATAAATCAAACAAATGATACAAAATTACATTAAAAAAAAAAAAAAAACCCTATAATTCATGTTTTTGTAGCGAGTAATGCTAGGTACTATCTTTTTATCATCCTAAAATTCTCTTAAAACTGATATGACTTTCAAAATCACCATTTGATCAAAATTCAAGTATGATTCATCTAAAATTTAATGGTGATTTTAAAAGCCACATCAGCTTTAAGAGGATTTTAGGAGGATAAAAAGAT
>NC_081541.1:27936481-27940404 GCF_901000735.1 Corylus avellana | reverse complement strand
GGCGTCAAAGAACAGAGCTTTAGAGCATAATTCTGAAGCGAAAGATAAAACCTTTGGACTGATCGGCAATGGGTGCACAAAACAGCGACACTCCCTCGAGTCCCTCTGTCTCTCTGTCTTCATGCTCCGGAAAAGAAAACAAGGAAAGGATCGTCGCGTTCCCGAATGACACCGTTTTTTGTTCCTTTTTAGTGTTTGCAGTGGCGACCGTGAAGGTTGTTAAGACAACACCATAATGACATATTCTATAGATTTGTAATAATAGCTACCAAAACGACGACCCATTCTGCACTTGCTTGCATGACGGTAATTACCAGGTGTACATGAGCAGAATATTAAGTTTCAAATAAAAATTCCCATGACAATAAAATTAATGCAGGAGAATTAAAAACTTTTCATTTAGTCATAAACTTGAATACAATAGTCCTAGAGTTTTACAATTTTGTACTTCTCAAAATATCTATGAGCCGATCATGAAGAAATTATACTGCATGTAGGGATGTCACCAGACTCACCACCATCCCAACCTTTGGAACATCTAAACATGTGATGTAGGGGAGCATATTCAAGAATGTCTCTAAAAATGTATACAAGTAAAAAGGGTGAGTTTTATATATGCAGAAATATTTACATGACGTTCACTCCGCTCCCGTCTACTTGGCATTCCACTAGTATTAATATGAGCCACCAGTTCCAACAATAAGGAAATCAAGGCTTACACTAAGATGTAAGATACAATGCTACATATAGGATCGGCCGGTCGGCTTTGATGATGTTGAGGTTGGATATGTTGGCCATGTTTAGCTTTTTGTTTGTTCTTTGTTATTTACAAAAGCTGACTACACACCGGCCAATTAATGTTACCTCTCCTCTCTTCAACTGTCTCAGAAGATCCTTCCAAAATTAATCCACCTCCTGATCTCCACCAATTTCATGGCAAGCTGTTACTTTCTTCAGAATTGAAATATAGCTTTGCTCCATGATGTCCAAAATTGTCATCATTCTTCTTTTCCACATCTTTCTTTCTTTACAGTTGAATCCTTTGACTGCACAGACCTGGATCAAAGCGGGTTACTGGTTCTCCGGCAGCGAGTTCCCCGTTTCAGACATAAACTCAGCCCTCTTTAGTCACCTTATTTGCGCTTTTGCAGGTCTAAACTCTTCGTCCTACAAGTTCTCTACCTCATCCTCCGGTGAGCCATACTTCTCCACCTTCACCAACACTGTTAAACAAAAGAACCCATCAATCACCTCCCTCCTTTCTATTGGGGGTGGAAGCGCAGACTATGCAGTCCTTTCATTGATGGTCAGCAAGGCCTCCTATAGAAAATCTTTCATCGACTCTTCAGTGAAGATAGCAAGGCTTTATGGCTTCCAAGGCCTAGACCCTTGTTGGGTTTCAGCAAACACAAGCTCCGACATGACCAATATGGGGTTACTCTTTAAGGAGTGGCAAGCCGCAGCGAGTTCTGAGGCCAAAAACTCTAGCCAGACAGAATTGATCTTGACTGCTGCTGTTCAATACTCACCTGATGTGGATAGCGCTTCTTTCCCTGTGGACTCCATGAGGGATAACTTGGAATTGGGTTCATTTCATGGCTTATGACTACTATATGCCTCAGTGGTCAAACTTTACAGGTGCTCTTGCAGCCTTATTTGATCCATCAAGCGAGGCTAGCACGGATTATGGTGTTGGTGCATGGATTGGTAGGGGCTTGCCTGCTGGAAAGTTGGTCTTGGGCTTGCCTTTCTATGGCTATGCGTGGACGTTGAAGAATCCCAATGACAATGCTATTGGTGCACCGGCTACTGGTCCAGCCATTACACCTGAAGGAGACATGAGCTATAAGGAAATCAAGGCTTACATTAAGAGATATGGGGCTAATGTAAGACACAATGCTACATATGTAGTGAAATTCTTCACAGTTGGATCGGCCTGGGTCGGCTTTGATGATGTTGAGGTGGTTAAAATTAAGGTTTCTCATGCCAAGCAGAAGAAACTACTAGGCTACTTTGTGTGGCAAGTCCCTTATGATGACAATTGGGAGCTTTCTCTAGCAGGTAAGAAATGCAGCAGTCTTGATAATCTATTTGATGTTACAATAATACTTTTAGAATGCTTATCTAATTGCCCACGTAGTTAAAGAATTCGAATATGTCAAAATGACTTGAATGATCATCTTAGGCCAAACAAAAACGAAATTATATCCCATTTTATTTAACCCAGGAATAAAGATTTCAATGTTAGGCCAATGTCAAGTTTTTGCTAATGCTTGTCAAGATTTCAATGGCCTTTCTTATTCGATTATACATATAATCTTTTTCTTTCTTTTTTTCGCTGTTTGGGTTTTGATTGACAATAATCAGATTTCAGTCAAATGATGCACTTTATTGAAGGAAACGTCTACATGAACAGGTCGGGATTCCCTACAATTGGGACCCTTGTTATTACCCTGCCCTTCGTCTATGAGAGGGGGCCGGGGCTCTCGGGTGTGGGAATTAGAGGGGATCCCCATCCCTACATGAGCTTATTGTCTTTTGTTTTTATGTTTCTCCTGACTTGGCTGCACTTAGGAAACTGACTTTTCATGGAGTTATTGGGTTGTCCTAGAAAGAGATAAGACATGACATATATGACATTGATATTTATAGAAGATTATCTCATTTCCTTAATAAACTAAACTATATGAACATCCAATTATTTCAGCAATCCAAAGTATTAGAAGTCTGACAGTGACATTGTTTTAAGATCTTTTCTAACATATTTGTCTCTCATAAATTCAATCATGAGATGCATTATCAGCTCAAGAAGAAGGAAATAATGGACAACACAAGGGGCATTTATTAGTGATCGTTTTGGCTACAACTGCTACTGTTGTTCTCCTACTCGGCCTTGTAATCTGTTGCTTAAGGAGGAGAATGCTCAATTTAAACGGTAAAAATTTCTACTACATGTACTCACAATCTATAATTGGAAGTTAGGATCATTTACTATTTTAACCCCCATGATTGAGGAACTAACACTTTTGGGCATCTTCTCATTATTATTATTATTTTTTTTTTCTGTTAATATAGGAATGGTTGTTACATCTAAAGAATTTGAGTCCAAAATTAATCATATTGCAGCTGCAAGAGATTTTAATGGCAATGTTCCTGATCTACAAGTCTTTGTTTTAGCTGACATTGAGGCAGCTACAGATAGACTTTCATTTGAAAATAAACTTGGAGAGGGAGGTTATGGTCCCGTTTACAAGGTAAACTTCTATTAGACTACATATATTGTGGCATTGCCTCATCATCATTACAAGTGCTTCAAGTTTTAGACTAAATAAATTGGCAGAAACATACCTTTATCTATAAACCACTCCCATGCTACATTTTGGCAGCAGGAGTAGAAAATGTCTAGCAGTATCTCAATGATGGAAAGATACCAACTAATCATGGGTGGCTATTTATTTATTAGGGTGTATTACCAAATGGACAAGAAATAGCAGTGAAAAAGCTTTCTAAAACATCGACTCAAGCGTTTGAGGAGTTTAAGAATGAGGTTATACTTACTGCAAAACTGCAACATGTAAATCTTGTGCGACTTTTGGGATTTTGCATTGAGAGGGATGAACAAATGCTGATCTATGAGTACATGCCAAACAAAAGCTTGGACTTCTCCCTCTTTGGTCTGATATCTTTCTTGCAATTCAATTACAGCAAATGAAAGAATGTTAAATGCAATAACATAAGAGCGCTTGCATCTTATTGACAGAAGGCTGCAAGCCAATAATTAAAGATGTTGACACTTGTGCCAAACACCCTTTAAGCTTAAACAAAGCCAAGGTCATCTAATTTCAAGCTTATAGGGATACTGACACAAGGTGTCTTTTTAAATTTTTTGGCATTTTTTCGCTATCTTATTCCTTTATTATTCT
>NC_081541.1:27924238-27936381 GCF_901000735.1 Corylus avellana | reverse complement strand
ATACAATAATACTAGAGTTTCACAATTTTGTACTTCTCAAAATATCTATGAGCCGATCATGAAGAAATTATACTGCATGTAGGGATGTCACCACCATCCCAACCTTTGGAAGATCTAAACATGTGATGTAGGGGAGCATATTCAAGAATGTCTCTAAAAATGTATACAAGTAAAAATGGTGAGTTTTATATATGCAGAAATATTTACATGACGTTCACTTTGCTCCCGTCTACTTGGCCTTCGACTGGTATTAATATGAGCCGTCAGTTCCAACAATAAGGAAATTAAGGCTTACACTAAGAGATATGGGGCTATGTAAGATACAATGCTACATATAGGATCGGCCTGGGTCGGCTTTGATGATGTTGAGGTGGTCAAAATTAAGGTTTCTTATGCCAAGCAGAAGAAACCAGTGGGCTACTTTGTGTGGCAAGTCCCTTATGATGACAATTGGGAGCTTTCTCTAGCAGGTAACAAATGCAGCAGTCTTGATAATCTATTTGATGTTAAAATAATACTTTTAGAATGCTTTTGCTAATGCTTGTCAAGATTTGAATGGCCTTTCCTGTTCGGTTATACATATAATCTTCTTCTTTCTTTTTTCACTGTTTGGGTTTTGATTGACAATAATCTGATTTCAGTCAAATGATGTACTTTATCGAAGGAAACGTCTACATGAACGGATCCGGATTCCCTACAATTGGGACCCCTGTTATTACCCTGCCCTTTGTCTATGAGAGGGGGCCGGGGCTCAATAAAAGAAGAGGAAAAAAACCAGGAATCTCGTGTAAATAAAACGAAGGAAGCGGGCCTTCTGAGATGAGCTGACTGCTCTATAGAATTCCAGCACCAAGTGAAACAATTCCTTCATTGGATAAAGATACAACTTAAGAATATAAAGAACCTTCTGAAAATCCTCTACAGAAAGCATACCAGACCGTCAACAAGCTATACCCAAAATACGGTGATCTATGCCTCTTCTGGTTCTTCCCAACCTCCTGTTTCGGTTTCTCCCTCCTAGCTTCTCATGTGGTATGAATGGTTTCCCAGATTGACAGTCCTGGAAGGAAGGCTCGGTGCCTGCTGTACCAATATCAAGTGATCAAATCAAAATTTGATGAATGAAAATTAAAATAACTATCAGAAACTGTTCTCTTGCTATTTCAGACTGAAACAGAGAAACAAAGCATTAGCAAAACTTCAATAACAATATTATTCATGATGACAATCATTTTTATAGAAAATATGGAAACAGAAAAGTTCATCACACCAACTGGCTATTTTATAAGAATATCCAGAAAGGAAAAAAGAATCACCCCAAAAGCATCCTTGAAAATAGGCGTCATATGTTACATCCCCAAAGTTCACCAATATATGAAACACATTCTTGGTATGAGGTACTGACTACTGGAGATTAAACACTTCTGGAAATGAGGTGCTGATTACTGTAAAGAGATCAAATAACTTGTTATAAAGTATGTATTATATAGACATCCATTTTAAGGTCAGCCAAGCCAATTAAATCTGAAGATCACTTCTAAGCAACCCCATGCAAAACCAACAAATGAAGATCCTCTTACTAGGAGGCGACCTGATTAGGTCTAGCACTCCTGTGGATATCTAACAATAACAAAATTTGCCAATATAGCAACAATTTGGCTCCTGGAATTTCCCAACTGTGAACCTGAAAAATACACAAGAATAAAAAATTAAAAATGACACATAAACATAATAATATAAGAGATCCCAAAACTCATGCAAAGAGAAAACAGATATCAAGACACATAGAAAAAGGGCCCTGCTCAGGCATGCCCCCCCACCTAAAATTTCCCCTGCCCCTCCTCTGTGGGCAGGGAATTAGAGGGGATCCCCATCCCTACATGAGCTTATTGTCTTTTGTACTTATGTTTCTCCTGACTTGGCTGGTCTTAGGAAACTGACTTTTCATGGAGTTATTGGGTTGTCTTAGAAAGAAATAAGACATGACATATATGACATCGATATTTATAGAAGATTATCTCATTTCCTTAATAAACTAAACTATATGAACATCCAATTATTTCAGCAATCCAAAGTATTAGAAGTCTGACAGTGACATTGTTTTAAGATCTTTTCTAACATTCGTCTCTCAAAAATTCAAGCATGAGATGCATTATCAGCTCAAGAGGAAGGAAATAATGGACAACACAAGGGGCATTTATTAGTGATCGTTTTGGCTACAACTACTACTGTTATTCTCCTACTGGGCCTTGTAATCTGTTGCTTAAGGAGGAGAATGCTCAATTTAAACGGTAAAAATTTCTACTACATGTACTCACAATCTATAATTGGAAGTTAGGATCATTTACTATTTTAACCCCCATGATTGAGGAACTAACACTTTTGGGCATCTTCTCATTATTATTATTATTATTTTCTGTTAATATAGGAATGGTTGTTACATCTAAAGAATCAGAGTCCAAAATTAATCATATTGCAGCTGCAGGAGATTTTAATGGCAATGTTCCTGATCTGCAAGTCTTTATTTTAGCTGACATTGAGGCAGCTACAGATAGACTTTCATTTGAAAATAAACTACGAGAGGGAGGTTATGGTCCCTTTTATAAGGTAAACTTCTGTTTGACTACATATATTGTGGCATTGCCTCATCATCATTACAAGTGCTTCAAGTTCTAGACTAAATAAATTGGCAGAAACATACCTCTATCTACAAACCACTCCCATGCTACATTTTGGCAGCAGAAGTAGAAAATGTCTAGCAGTATCTCAATGATGGAAAGATACCAACTAATCATGGATGTCTATTTAGTTATTAGGGTGTACTACCAAATGAACAAGAAATAGCAGTGAAAAAGCTCTCTAAAACATTGACTCAAGGGTTTGAGGAGTTTAAGAATGAGGTTATACTTACTGCAAAACTGCAACATGTAAATCTCGTGCGGCTTTTGGGATTTTGCATTGAGAGGGATGAACAAATGCTGATCTATGAGTACATGCCAAACAAAAGCTTGGACTTCTACCTTTTTGGTTCGATATCTTTCCTGCAATTCAATTACAGTAAATGAAAGAATGTTAAATGCAATAACATAAGAGCGCTTGCATCTTATTCACAGAAGGCTGCAAGCCAATAATTACTGATGTTGACACTTGTGCCAAACACCCTTTAAGCTTAAACAAAGCCAAGGTCATCTAATTTCAAGCTTATAGGGATACTGACACAAGGTGTCTTTTTAAATTTTTGGGCATTTTTTCGCATCTTATTCCATTATTAGTCCCATCAAAATTGAGTGACTGACTTTTCACAATGTATTTGACATAGACCACATCAAGCGATATCTATTGGATTGGAGAAGACGCATTGACATAATTGAAGGTGTTACTCAGGGGCTTCTATATCTCCAAGAATACTCGAGAATGACAATTATTCACCGAGACTTGAAAGCTAGCAACATGTTATTAGATGATGAGATGAAACCCAAGATCTCAGACTTTGGTATGGCTAGAATTTTCAGGAAAGATGATCATGAAGCAAACACAGGTCGGATTGTTGGAACATAGCTAGTAAGTACTTGGCCTAAAAAGTTTTATAACCTAAGCTTTCTTGTTAGTTAAATAATTAATTTTTATGTTAAAAAATCCAATGCAGCGGTTATGTTCCTCCTAAGTATGTTAGAAAAGGCGTGTACTCCACCAAATCCGATGTTTACAGCTTTGGAGTTCTACTTCTACAAATCATTAGTGGCAAGAGTATTGCTTGTTTTTATGGTTTGGATGAGAACCTAAACATCCTAGAATATGTAAGTAACTTGAGTAAACATTGCTAAGACAACCGTGGATCAAAAGCTTACACTTCTTTTCTTTTGCTGAGTACCTATGTACATTTTTATTTTCCAAGTATTTGATGTTTAATATTCTATAATTTCAGGCATATGAACTGTGGAAAGAAGGCAAAGGCATGGAATTTATGGATTCTTCTTTGGATGAAACACTTTCGTCGTGCAAATTAATTGCATGCATGCAAATAGCTCTTATATGCGTCCAGGAAGACGCTAATGACAGGCCATCTATGTTAAAAGTTTCTTTAATGCTAAAAAATAAAACAGTAGCTGTAACTGCTCCAAAAAAAACCAGCTTTTTCAAGGAAAACAGATGAAGAGGAAAAAAATAAATGCACATTGCAGTCAGAAATTTGTTCTGATAATGATGCAACAATCTCCGAACTAGTAGCACGATGAGCTTGGACCCCATGTGAAACATATATAGTTAATCTAAAAAAATCCTTCCCCCATAGTGTATATGGTGATTCACAATCGTTCTTTTACCATTATTGTTGCAAAAATCGTATTTTTATAATCCACAAATAATGTACTTCTTCAAGATGTCTTGGGACTCCCATTTTCTATACTTCACAGGAAAACTCAATTTTCTTACACATTTGCCTTAACCATAAACCGCTTGATTTGCATAAGAAAGGGTTACAATATCCAATGGTAATTCATGATTTACTCCCTATTCAAACCAGGAAAATAAATCAAACAAATGATTCAAAATGACATTAAAATAAATAAATAAATAAAACTAAACAAAATAAAACCCATAATTCATATTATTGTAGGGCAAGAACGGCTTTGGCTAACATTTTATATAGGAAGATCCAATGGTTTGAAGATCACCAAAAAGCTTCGGTATTGATAAAACCAATTACTCACAATTTCAACACGCTATCAGAAAAAAATTAGAAAACTATAATATCCGGTATCCCACAATAAAATTCACAACTCAACCATCGCCCAAACTGTAAGTAATCAACAAGATTATAAATTTAAGCAAAACCCAGAAAGCACAGCTATAGAAAATCTTTCAAACAAAATTAAATGTATTGTGTATATATATATATATACCTGCTTGACCCAATCTTCAAAATCCCTTAACAGCCTCCCTAGTTTGCTCTCTGAGCTTATCAAGCGACATAGAAACATGGGTCTCCTTGGTATCCTTTTGTTTCTCTCCCATCCCCAGTCCTTGAACTGCAGAGAGGAAAGCAGGTGGTTGTTCTTTCTTGGTCTCCGTAACATCTTTTATCTCTATCATAAGAAAATGAAGGTGAAATATTCAGAAACCGGCGTCAAAGAACAAAGCGTTGCAGTAAAACTCTGAAGCGAAAAATAAAACCTTCGTACTGGTCGGCAATGGATGCACAAAACTGATGCTCCCTCCGTCTCTCTGTCTTCGCGCTCTGGAACAGAAAACGAAGGAAAGCATCGCATTCGTCGCGTTTCCGAATGATGCCAAAAACGAACCGTTTTTGTACCTCATTTTTAGTAATTAAAGTGGAGACCGTTAAGGTTGTTAAGGCGACACCATATTGACGTATTGTAGCGACCTGTAATAATAACCATTGAGATGTTTGAATTTTACTGAAATTTTTGGACCGTTTATATAGGGATGAATCGTAGAAATTTGAATAAAATTCGAAAACCCCAATTACAAGAGATTCTCATTTGTTGCCGACGGAATAAGTACCAGAAGATTTTATCTTACCCAAAAGCATCTTACCAAGTTGTAAATCTAGGAGGTAATTTTTTTCTTCTGATTTTTTATGTAAACTGTCAAAATCAACGTGTTGATAAACAAAAAAATGATATGGCTTAGGGTGAAATATGATTAAAAAACACACAGGAATACATCAAAACATTTTTGGATGCAAATTTTTTTCAACTCTTTTCAATATATATATATATATTAATTCGTGATATGCTCCTTGCTTCTTCTTCTTTTTTGAGAGGTTATAATGAAGACTTTCTTACTTTATAATGGAGTTTCTTATTTTATTGACCAGTAAACTGGAATAGCAAGAAATGGATTCCAAGACAGAAGTATCTGGTAAGCCTCATGCAGTTTGTATTCCAGCCCCCAATTTTAGACAGTCTCCTTCCTTCGGATTCCAACGCCACACAAGACATTCCTTCTCTTTGCGATTCCATTATGAAAAACTTCTTGGCTCCATTTTCTGACATTTTCTTTTGAAACACTGCAACTTCCAACAATCCTTCTGTGACTTGCATTATCTCGGATGCATGGTTTCATGGCATTCACTCTCATAGCTGCTCAAGAACTCGGAATCCCAATTGTAATGCTCTTCATTATCCCTGCTTGCAGCTTAATGGCTACCATGCAATTACGGTCTCTCAAGGGCAAAGGCCTCACACCACTTAAAGGTGTAGCATAAAAGGCAATATTCTACTGAAATCTTCCATTTTCGTTATCGTTTTTGTCTTCTTTCCTCCTTTTTTCTTTTAATTTTATTTTTAAAGCAAAAAGGGTGGGAAGAGGCGACCAACTTTGTGGCTACTTTACCTGGTTGTGACAATAGTAGCACATACCTGTTGCGAACCAATAACAGGAGGGGTCTAGACGATGAAAACTGCATGCAGACACTCCATGATGAAGTCCAATTGAGTCATAGCTTGATCTAGGCCTACCCGAACATCAATAAGATTAAAAACGGCTAACACTAATCAAACTGTGTGAGGATTTTCATTGCGGAATTCGAATTAATGCCTTAGTGCGTGCCTAACCATTTGAGAGTTTTCTTGAGAATATTGAACCACCACCACCACTAATTGTATTGTTTTGTTATGATCAATCTCAAAGTTTAAACCTAGAAACATTATTTCTTTTTTGTAGATTAGTGCTTGCTATCTAACAAATGGGTATCTGGATACAGTTGTAGACTGGATTCCAAGTATGAGAGACATTCATCTGAGGGATCTCCCTATCTATGTTCGAACTACAAATCCAAATGATGTTATCTTCAAGTTTGCCATTGATGCGGTAGATAGTGCACCTAAAGCTTCAGGAGTTGTTATTCTCACATTTGACGCGTTAGATCAAGATGTTTTGGATGCTCTCTCTCCCATGTTCCCTCGCATACATGCCATTGGCCCTCTCCAACTTCTTCTCAATTACTTACCCAATGACCGTCTAAAATTAATTGGGTATAATTTATGGAAGGAAGAAACCGAGTGCCTCCATTGGCTTAACACTAAGGCACCAAACTCATGGTTTATGTGAACTTTGGCAGCGTAATTGTCATGACACTACGGCAGATTTCTAAGTTTGGTTGGGGACTTGCAAATAGCAAACACCTATTTTGGTGGATAATAAGGCCAGATTTACTTGTGGGTGTTGTAAAATTAAATGGATGGTGCAAAAATTCTTATTGATGCTAAATAATATTAATCCAAACAATTAACAATAAGATAAATATAATACAATAAATAAAAAAATAGAGCAAGGAAAAATCTCACAAAGCTATAGAATCACGCAAGAGCGTTGTCCTTAAAGGTTGATTTCGTGCCTCCCGGAGTGTATAACTCGGTGCGATCGGATCTCTTGACACGCAACCTCCCAGGATTAGACTATAGCGTCTACCTTCGTTAAGAACGCACTTTCAAGTAACGAAGATCAAATGAACAACCCTTTCTCAAGTTGAAGAGGATGAAAAATTGAGTAGCAAATAACTCTAATTTTTCTCTTTGGTAACAAAGAAAAAATTCTGGAGCATGAAAATGAAATCTCACTAAAAGTAATATTTTTTGATGATATATTTTTTGTCAAATGAAGACTTGCTTATATAGACATGGGGAAACTTTTTTCTTTTAAAACACATTATTATGCAATCTATGTATTAAAGAACAAACGGTCATGAGATCAATGTATAAAACCAACGGTCAACATATTTAAGATAAACGGTCAACAAATCATCAAACGGTCAACAAAGCTTGAAGACAAATGGGTTTTAATTTAAGAAAACCAACGGTAAAGAATTAAAGCCAGCAGCTAAAAGGACTTGTAAATATTGAAGACAAATGCTTTTTAATTTAAGAAAACCAACGGGTAAAGGAATTAAAACCAACAGTTAAAAAACTTGTAAAAGGTTTTATTACCCAACGGTCAAAACTCATGAATATAATTTATGTTGAATGGTCAAAAATTAATAGGTAAATAAAACCAATATTTGTAACATTACAACAATCCCCCACATGTTACAAATATTAGAATAGAAGGAGATTGAAAGCATGCATCGATGTGGTACCCGAAAGTTTTAACCACAACTAGGATAAATAAGTAGGAACTTAATGAACTGTGGTAGAGTTAGACTCTTTTAACCAAATTCATAAAGTAAGCAAACTTATCACCCACATAACTTTCTCCAAAAGAAAATTAATAAATAAATAAGAATTAACAAAAAATAAAAAATTGGGTTGTTCTGCGGGTTGGCGCCTTATACAGGCCATGCGCCACTGGGTTTCATGAGTGCTCTAGAGACCTACCCAAGTCTCATAGGAAGCGGCACCACCTCCACACTCACATAGGTGGTATCCATCAAGAGTGTGTGCAGGTAACACCCCATCCCAACAGGTAGGGACTATGGAACCATTAAGAGTTTTATACTCATCCTTAATCACCCTGCATCTTTGTACTGTCTTACACCATAGGGATGGACTCATCAACAATCTTATCAACAAGATAGTGAAATAACATAGAATGACAGTACCACACCATGATCACTTGTGACTTCGTTTCCCATTAAACTTCATTCATGGGATTTCCAATCACAGAGGTTGGGTATCCATCACAGTGTCATCATTTGGGTATCAGTCCTATCCCCCTCGATGTTTCACTCATCAGCCTTCTTGCTAGTGGCTTGGTCAAAGGATCTGCCAAATTCATTTTTGACCTCACAAAATCCATGGATATTACACCGGTCTCAATAAGCTGCCTCACAATATTGTGCCTTAATCGGATATGTCGACTTTTCCCATTATAGATCTTGCTCTTGGCTCGAGCTATGGCAGCATGGCAATCACAATGAATACAAACAGGTGGAACTGGGTTAGCATATAAAGGCAAATCAATCAAAAGGCTCCTTAGCCATTCAGCTTCAGTTCCAGCCTTCTCCAAGGCAACTAACTCTGCCTCCATTGTGGATCTTGCTATGCAAGTTTGTTTGGAGGACTTCCAAGATATAGCTCCTCCTGCTAGTGTGAATACATAGCCACTGGTAGGCTTTAGTTCATCTGAATCAGAAATCCAGTTAGCATCACAATACCCTTCTAATATAGCAGGAAAACCATAATATGATAAACCATAATTAATTGTGCCCTTTAAATATCTCAACAATCTAGAGATTGCATCCCAATGCTCAACACTAGGATTATGAGTATATCTACTCAATCTACCGACAGCATATGCAATATCAGGGCGTGTACAGTTTGTCAAGAACATTAAACTACCAATGATTTGTGCATATTTCTCTTGTGAAACACTATCACCATGATTCTTAACCAAATGTATTTTAGAATCATATGGTGTAGACATAGGTGAATAATCAAAGTGCTCAAATCTTTTTAGCATCTTTTCAACATAATGTGACTGAGATAAAGTAATACAATTATTATCTCTAAGAACTTTAATGCCCAATATAACATTAGCTTCACCCATGTCTTTCATATCAAAATTAGATGAAAGAAATCTTTTAGCTTCATGCACAACATTCATGTTGGTTCCAAAAATAAGCAAATCATCAACATATAAACAAATAATGACACCTTCATTATTACTAAACTTGCTATAAATGCATTTATCTCCACCATTAATAGAATAAGCATTAGACAACATCACTTTGTCAAATTTTTCATGCAATTGTTTAGGAGCTTGTTTTAATCCATACAAAGATTTCACCAATTTACAAACTTTGTGTTCTTGACCGGGGATTACAAGTCCCTCGGGTTGCTCCATATAAATTTCTTCTTCTAAATCACCATGTAAAAAGGCAGTCTTGACATCCATTTGATGTACCACAAGTTTATAAATAGAAGCAATAGCAAACAATATTCTAATAGATGCAATTTTAGTAACCGGAGAATAAGTGTCAAAATAATCTTATTGTACCATCCGGTTTGAGTTTCTTCTTGAACACCCACTTACAACCAATTGGTTTGGTCTTAGGAGGTAACTCAACAAGTTCCCATGTATGGTTAGACATAATTGAATCTAATTCATTATTAATAGCTTCTAACCAAAAAGGTGCATCAATAGATTTGATTGCTTCATTATAACATATCGGATCATCATCAACAATATAAGTAATAAAATCATTACTGAAATTCCTTTCCGTTCTAGCTCGCTTGCTCCTCCTCAATTCTTGCACATCATCAACAATTTCATTAGAAGTAAAAGAAGGTTCATGCAATAATTTTTCCTTATTTTTCAAAGGAAACACATTCTCAAAGAAAATAGCATTTTCAGATTCAATAATAGTATTGTAATCTAAAACATCACTCTTAATAACAAGAAATCTATAACATGAACTATTGCAAGCATAACTAATAAAAATACAATCACAAGTTCTAGAGCCAAGTTTCCTCTTTCTAGGCTCGGGTAGCAAAACCTTTGCCAAACACCCCCACACTTTGAGGTATTTCAAACTAGGCTTACGACCTTCCCAAAGTTCGTAAGGAGTTTTACCGGTTTTCTTATGAGGCACTTTATTTTGAATGTGACAAGCCGAAAGAATGGCTTCCCCCCACATGTTAGTGGGTAGCCCGGAACTAACAAGCATAGCATTCATCATTTCTTTCAAAGTTCTATTCTTTCTTTCGGCTACTCCATTAGATTCCGGTGAATAAGGAGGTGTAACTTCATGTATTATGCCATTTTGTTCACAAAATTCCTTAAAAGGATTAGACTCATATTCACCACCTCTATCGGTCCTTAGTCTTTTAATCCTTTTATTCTTTTGATTTTCAATTTCAATTTTGTATTTTATGAACATTTCTAAGGCTTCATCTTTGGATCTTAATAAATAAAGTTTAGTAAATCTAGAGTAATCATCAACAAATATCACATAATATTTTTTACCACCTCTAGTCATTGTGTGCTTTAAATCACCCAAATCACTATGTATTAACCCAAGAAGTTCAGTTTCTCTTGTAATAGATTTACAAGGCTTTTTAGTGATTTTAGTCTCAGCACATACTTCACATTTATCCATATTGGTTTCACTTAGTGAATTAATAATTTCAGTTTCTTTCATTTTCTTGATGTACCCAAGATTTACATGTCCAAGTCTAACATGCCAAATATTAATAGAATCAACCAAGTAAGCACAAGAAGATGAATTTTCATTAATAATATTAGCAACATTTAATACAAAAAGACCTTGATCTTCATAGCCTTTACCAACAAATGCATCATGCTTAGTTAAGGTAACAATGCCACCATCAAATAAAACCTTAAGTCCTGCCTTACCAAGCAGGTGTACTGAAACAAGATTGTGTCGGAAATGAGGAACATGTAGAACATCGGAGAGTGAAAGGGTTTTACTCGAAGTTAGCTTTAAGAGAGCTTTCCCTTTGCCTACCACAGGCACAGATCTATTGTCTCCAACAATTACCCGCTCAGTATTTTCCTTTATTGGTGTGTAGGAGGATAAGTCTTCTTTATTTCCACAAATGTGCCTAGTAGATGCAGAATCAATCACCCATCCTTTTACTTCCGTGGTCATGTTAGCTTTAGATACGACAGCTGCAATGATCTCTTCCACTTCCGTCACATTTGCCTTGTTTTTTGATATTGATCCTTTGTAGTTGTTGGTGGTCCTCTGCTTACATGTCGCTGCATAATGACCTGCTTTGCCACAAGCAAAACAAATGACCTTTTTCTTTTGTATTAGAGAATGAGATGTGTTGAATCTTTTCTTATCATTCCAAGGTTTTCTTTTGGGCTTATGGTCAAATTTCTTGTAGTGTTGTGGAGGTCTAATAGATCTCTCTTCTACTAAATTAGCTTTGGAAATAATTTCCTTAGCTCTGTTAACCTTTTCCAAAGACCTATTCCTTTCTTCTATTTTAATATGCACTATGGTTTGTTGAAGACTCATGAAAGTCTTCTTTTGTTTGAAATGGAGTTTATACTCCTTCCAAGAGTCGGGTAATTTTTCAACAAGACACTGAGTCATAAAACTTTCGGGTAGACCATTACCCTCTTTGGTTAATTCAGCAACTATGTTATGAAACTCATGAATTTGAGAAGTAATACTCTTTTCATCAGTCATTTGAAAATGTAAGAAATTGCTT
>NC_081541.1:27915257-27924138 GCF_901000735.1 Corylus avellana | reverse complement strand
GAAATTCCTTTCCGTTCTAGCTCGCTTGCTCCTCCTCAATTCTTGCACATCATCAACAATTTCATTAGAAGTAAAAGAAGGTTCATGCAATAATTTTTCCTTATTTTTCAAAGGAAACACATTCTCAAAGAAAATAACATTTTCAGATTCAATAATAGTATTGTAATCTAAAACATCACTCTTAATAACAAGAAATCTATAACATGAACTATTGCAAGCATAACCAATAAAAACACAATCACAAGTTCTAGAGCCAAGTTTCCTCTTTTGAGACTCAGGTAGCATAACCTTTGCCAAACACCCCCACACTTTGAGGTATTTCAAACTAGGC
Source organism: Corylus avellana (assembly GCF_901000735.1). Classification (NCBI taxonomy): domain Eukaryota; kingdom Viridiplantae; phylum Streptophyta; class Magnoliopsida; order Fagales; family Betulaceae; genus Corylus; species Corylus avellana. The sequence continues at coordinate 27,923,807 of NC_081541.1, read as the reverse complement.
TTACGACCTTCCCAAAGTTCGTAAGGAGTTTTACCAGTTTTCTTATGAGGCACTTTATTTTGAATGTGACAAGCCGAAAGAATGGCTTCCCCCCACATGTTAGTGGGTAGCCCGGAACTAACAAGCATAGCATTCATCATTTCTATTCTTTCTTTCGGTTACTCCATTAGATTCCGGTGAATAAGGAGGTGTAACTTCATGTATTATGCCATTTTGTTCACAAAATTCCTTAAAAGGATTAGACTCATATTCACCACCCCTATCGGTCCTTAGTCTTTTAATCCTTTTATTCTTTTGATTTTCAATTTCAATTTCAATTTTGTATTTTATGAACATTTCTAAGGCTTCATCTTTGGATCTTAATAAATAAAGTTTAGTAAATCTAGAGTAATCATCAACAAATGTCACATAATATTTTTTACCACCTCTAGTCATTGTGTGCTTTAAATCACCCAAATCACTATGTATTAACTCAAGAAATTTAGTTTCTCTTGTAATAGATTTACAAGGTTTTTTAGTGATTTTAGTCTCAGCACATACTTCACATTTATCCATATTGGCTTCACTTAGTGAATTAATAATTCTAGTTTCTTTCATTTTCTTGATGTACCCAAGATTTACATGTCCAAGTCTACCATGCCAAATATTAATAGAATCAACCAAGTAAGCACAAGAAGATGAATTTTCATTAATAATATTAGCAACATTTAATACAAAAAGACCTTGATCTTCATAGCCTTTACCAACAAATGCATCATGCTTAGTTAAGGTAACAATGCCACCATCAAATAAAACCTTAAGTCCTGCCTTACCAAGCAAGTGTACCGAAACAAGATTGTGTCGGAAATGAGGAACATGTAGAACATCGGAGAGTGAAAAGGTTTTACCCGAAGTCAGCTTTAAGAAAGCTTTCCCTTTGCCTACCACAGGCACAGATCTATTGTCTCCAACAATTACCCGCTCAGTATTTTCCTTTATTGGTGTGTAGGAGGATAAGTCTTCTTTATTTCCACAAATGTGCCTAGTAGATGCGGAATCAATCACCCATCCTTTTACTTCTGTGGTCATGTTAGCTTCAGATACGACAGCTGCAATGATCTCTTCCACTTCCGTCACATTTGCCTTGTTTTTTGATATTGATCCTTTGTAGTTGTTGGTGGTCCTCTGCTTACATGCCGCTGCATAATGACCTGCTTTGCCACAAGCAAAACAAATGACCTTTTTCTTTTGTATTAGAGAATGAGATGTGTTGAATCTTTTCTTATCATTCCAAGGTTTTCTTTTGGGCTTATGGTCAAATTTCTTGTAGTGTTGTGGAGGCCTAATAGATCTCTCTTCTACTAAATTAGCTTTGGAAATAATTTCCTTAGCTTTGTTAACCTTTTCCAAAGACCTATTCCTTTCTTCTATTTTAATATGCACTATGGTTTGTTGAAGACTCATGAAAGTCTTCTTTTGTTTGAAATGGAGTTTATACTCCTTCCAAGAGTCGGGTAATTTTTCAACAAGACACTGGGTCATAAAACTTTCGGGTAGACCATTACCCTCTTTGGTTAATTCAGCAACTATGTTATGAAACTCATGAATTTGAGAAGTAATACTCTTTTCATCAGTCATTTGAAAATGTAAGAAATTGCTTGCAGCAAATTTCTTAGTACCCTCATCCTCAATCACATATCTACCAACTAATTCATCCCATAAATCTCTAGCAATAGTAAAATGGCAATAAACATCAAACAATTCATTAGATAAAGAATTCAATATAGTATTCACACATAATGTATTAGCCATTTCCCAATCTCTTAATTCTTTGGATTGTTCTTCAGATTCCTCATCCGGTCTAGGCTCAGTTAGAGCACTAGAGATTTTTGTAAAGTCTAAAACTGCAAGAACCTTTTGTTGCCAACGTTTAAAATTATTTCCATCAAAAGATTCAATTTTTGTAGCATCTGGAAGAACTTTAGCAGCAGCAAGAATTTGTGCATCCATAATCAACCTTTAAGATTGTTGTAAAATTAAATGGATGGTGCAAAAATTCTTATTGATGCTAAATAATATTAATCCAAACAATTAACAATAAGATAAATATAATACAATAAATAAAAAAAATAGAGCAAGGAAAAATCTCACAAAGCTATAGAATCACGCAAGAGCGTTGTCCTTAAAGGTTGATTTCGTGCCTCCCGGAGTGTATAACTCGGTGCGATCGGATCTCTTGACACGCAACCTCCCAGGATTAGACTATAGCGTCTACCTTCGTTAAGAACGCACTTTCAAGTAACGAAGATCAAATGAACAACCCTTTCTCAAATTGAAGAGGATGAAAAATTGAGTAGCAAATAACTCTAATTTTTCTCTTTGGTAACAAAGAAAAAATTCTGGAGCATGAAAATGAAATCTCACTAAAAAGTAATATTTTTTGATGATATTTTTTGTCAAAGTTGAAGACTTGCTTATATAGACATGGGGAAACTTTTTTCTTTTAAAACACATTATTATGCAATCTATGTATTAAAGAACAAACGGTCATGAGATCAATGTATAAAACCAACGGTCAACATATTTAAGATAAACGGTCAACAAATCATCAAACGGTCAACAAAGCTTGAAGACAAATGGGTTTTAATCTAAGAAAACCAACGGTAAAGAATTAAAGCCAGCAGCTAAAAGGACTTGTAAATATTGAAGACAAATGCTTTTTAATTTAAGAAAACCAACGGGTAAAGGAATTAAAACCAACAGTTAAAAAACTTGTAAAAGGTTTTATTACCCAACGGTCAAAACTCATGAATATATTTTATGTTGAATGGTCAAAAATTAATAGGTAAATAAAACCAATATTTGTAACATTACAACAGTGGGTGAATCGGCAATTCTACCACTTGAGTTCATGGTGGAAACAAAAGAAAGAAGTCTAATTTCTAGTTGGTGTCCTCAAAAGGGAGTGCTGAACCACCCCTCACTTGGGGGTTTCTTAACGCATTGTCGGTTGAATTCTGTGGGGTCATGGATCAGCCCTTAACTTATTCAACAGTCCTCAGGCCCAATCTAAGAAAGCCCAAGACCTGGACCTAAGACTCATGAATCCGAGACCTATGTCCGAGACCCAGTGAGCCGAGTCTTTTGTATCCGAGACTATTAAATCCGAGACCCCCTAAGCCGAAGCCGTAAAGTCCGAGACTAACTCAGGACATACAGGCCTCGGCAAAGGGAATAACTCCGATATCCTAAAAGATATTATTGTTAGTAATATCTATTTACAATCCAAATATATCAATGAAGATACGCCAGTTAGCATCTGAAGTCACAAAGGCGACCGAGTCCCACTCGATCCCCTGATCTCAGGACATTAAAATCACGGAACAACTAACAAACATGATCCTTCATTCAAATGTTTGTTCAGCTGATATCAAGGGATAAGATTCCTGAATGCATGGGAAATCAAATCCTCTCCCTGCCTATAAATACAAGTCATGTTATCAAAGCAAAGGTAATCTCAACTCTCGTTATCTGAGCTTCGTAGTTGTTGCCAATATCCTTTCTCTTTCCCATTCTGACTTAGGCATTGGAGTGTTCATGCCGGCTCACCCCCGGTCACTTCGATCCTTCTTTATTCTTTGTTGTGCAGTTCAAATCGTTCGTGCGTTGGTTAAATCAAGCTTGTCATCATACAGAAACTGTGCATCGACAATTCAATCATTTAAAGTGTGTGCGCAGGAGTGCCGATGCTTTGTTGGCCATTCTTTGGGGATCAACAAATGAATTGCAAGTATACTTGCAATGAATGGGGCATTGGCATGGAGATAAATAACTGCACCAACAGGGAGGAAGTAGGAAAGCTTGTGAGAGAGCTGATGGAGGGAGACACGGGTAAGAAAATGAAGAAAAAGGTGATGGAGTACCGGAAACAATTGGCCGAAGAGGCCACTAATCCACATGGTTCCTCACACTTGTCATATTGGCCGTAAATTTGATTCTCGAACCTAATCTCTAATACCACTTATTGTGCAAAAACACGATTACAATTACGGTTAAATAATGCGAGAATAGTCACACACAAGATAACACCAATATTTAAGTGGTTCCCTCAATGTGAGGTACGTCCACTGCCAGAGGGGATCATGAAGAAATTCATTATGAAATATGGAATACAAAAATATAGTGGAGAGAAAATCACTCAGACCCAAAACTCCAATACACCCAAATCTCACTGTCACATAATAGAGATTATTCTCAAAGGAGAAAACAAAAGACAAGAATACTAACTCTTCTTCTTTTCCTGGGATACGAAGGTGGCGGGTCTCTTCTATTTTTCTCTCCCACTATGTAGCTTTTTTCTCTCTTATTTTCTTTCTGGCAGCCCGCCCTTTGTCTCTTTATGCGCGGCTCCTTGAGAAAATAAAGAAGAAAAACCTTCTCTGCTAGCTACTGCTTCTTTCTACTTGTGCAGCACTGCAAAAACGACAACCACTGTTTCTTTCTTGCATGCGGCGCCATGCTAGAATTGGGGGCTTCTTGTGTTTTTGCTTTTCACCCTACCTCAAGACCGTATGACACTTGCCTTTTATAATGGAGTAAAGTCGGTCAAAGAAAGAAATCCAAGGCTATTATGTACTCCTCAAACGTAAGGCTCCAAATTTCTATAAAACAAGTAGTCATTGGATTCCATATATGACAAAAACCACAAAACCTTTCCTTCTTAGAGAAGGACCATGTTGGGGACCCACAAAGCATGGTGGGTTGAAAATCACCTATGCCAACAGATGAGGTTTGATACGGACACAACACAAACCCAACTCATGGCCAACTTCTCTCCTACGTGTAAAAAAATTTAAATTTTAAACCAAACAAATTGTCTTCTTTCCCAAATTTTCGGAATCCCAAAATTCTCTCTCTCAATTTCTTTTGTTGTTAAATGACACGTAGGAGAGATGTTGGTCCTAAGTTGAGTTTGTGTTGTGCCTTTAACATTTTCCCCAACAGATTTATAGATGTAACTTTTCAACAAAAAGATATAACTCAGGTTCAAATTTAAGAAAATTTGATTCATTGTGATTCTTTTTAAGACTTACAAATAGTTTTTTTTTTTTTTTTTTTTTTTTAAATAATAATAATTTTGATCAAATTTTGAGATGCGGGGTTATTAATTACCAAGAGAATATGTCATGCCCGAATTTGGGTAAATTAATAGGGAGCGAAACAAGGCGTACATGAGCATAATATTAAGTTTCAAAAAAAAAAAAATTCCTGTGAAAATAAAATTAATGCAGGAGAATTAAAAACTTTTCATTTAGTCATAAACTTGAATACAATAATACTAGAGTTCACAATTTTGTACATCTCAAAATATCTATAGGCCGAAGGGGGCCGGCCATATTCGATCAAGAATGTCTCTAAAAATGTTTACATGTAAAAAAGGTGAGATTTATAACACTTACAGTAAGTAGATACAAATCAAGAATGTATCTATTGGCCGAAGGTTGCTGTTTTTTTGGACATTTTACTCTACTTTTTAGTTTGCTTTTTTATTCTGTATCATTGTTGTGTTGTTTTTCTATAACTTGTTTGTGTTGCTGTATGTTAAACCCGATCCGGTTAAATTTTAGACTCTTCGTCAGTGAAAATCTTTTTTTTATTTTACTTTTGCTTTCTTTTTGGAAGCCTTTTTTTCACTGTTACTGTGCATCTATTTTTCCTTGGCTTTTCTGAAAGTCTGTTTAGATGCTTCATTGGAGTTTTCATACTCCCGATGGTTATGTCCATTAGATTGTGCCGCAGCAAGGGTTTTTTCGGGTTGTATTCGCAGATGATTTCCATCTTCACCTACTTTGAGAAGTTTGTAGTCTGTTTGGATTGAGTTTTTCTGTCTTTATTCGTCTTGTAACTTTCTCTTGCTTCAATGGTTATCAGTTTATTACAAAATAATAATAATAATAATAATAGTAACACATACAACAAAAGTCCAAACTACTTGCTCCCATTAATTGCATGTTTTTTAATGTTGGCACTAACAACCAAAAGCTTGGCGGAATAGGATCCTCTTCGGCCTATTTTTTCCTAGAGAATATTTAATTAATAGTAAAGAATTCTTTAAAGAAATCCTAGGGTCTTAAATGGGACATCTGTCCCATTAAAGATGTCTCATTAATATAAATAATAATAAAATATTTTGTATACTTTAAAAATAATAAAAAATAATTTTTTTTTTTTTTTTAAAAAAAAAAAAAACTAAGGGGTGGCCAAGAACCCCATAGGGGGGTGGTCTGGCCACCCACAATCAAACTAAAAAAAAAAAAAAAAAGCATTTCCTTGGGGGTGGTCCAACCACCCCAAGGGCCAAACGATTTTTTTATTTATTTATTATTTATTTTTTATAGGTTGGGGGTGGTCGGACCACCCCCGTTGAGCCATTGGGTGGCTTCGGCCATCCTAGACCGACAGTTTTTTTAAAATATTTTTTAATTTTTTACTATTTTTAAAATATAAATAATATTTTGCAATGCTTCATTACTAAATACTACAGATGTTGAATCTTCTTCCCCACATTAAGTAATTGCATGAATTTTTTATTTTTTATTTATTTTTTTTATGTCCGCATGACAAGACAATTGAGCTAGCATAGAGATCTTCTTCCACGGAGGTTTTTGTTTGTTGGTTCTTATATCACTCAATAATCAATATGACAAGTTAAAGCTGTAAATGCCTTCAAGCAAGAAAGCTTGTTAAACTTGTGTAGGGCTCTAATCTAGCACTGTGGTTTTTGTTTGTTGGTTCTTATATCACTCAATAATCAATATGACAAGTTAAACCTGTAAATGCCTTCAAGCAAGAAAGCTTGTTAAACTTGTGTAGGGCTCTAATCTAGCACCGTATTCAATGTTGCTTGACAAGCTATGTATTTGAACTCAATATGATTGAATGAGTTCAAATACATAGCTTGTCATGACAAGACAAGATAAGCATGATGTTGCATGACAAGTCAAGTATTTGGACTCAATTAGAATGATTGAATAACACATACAACATGTGTCCTCCATGCCCCAACGCGTGAGGCCCTTTACTCATCGTTCCACCTCCCTCCACCTCCTACACTGGTCTTTTGGTTTTTTCACCGGCTCGTGGCCCTCTGTGACCACTCTAACTACTTCGTCGTAGCTGCTTTTTGGACATTTTACTCTGCTTTTTAGCTTGCTTTTTTATTCTGTATCGTTGTTGTGTTGTTTTTCTATAACTTGTTTGTGTTGCTGTATGTTAAACCCGATCCGGTTAAATTTTAGACTCTTCGTCAGTGAAAATCTTTTTTTTATTTTCTTTTTGCTTTCTTTTTGAAAACCTTTTTTCCACTGTTACTTTGCATCTATTTCTCCATGGCTTTTTTGAAAGTCTGTTTAGATGCTTCATTGGAGTTTTCATACACCCGATGGTTATGTCATTCGGATTGCGCCGCGGCAAGGGTTTTTTCTGTCTGCATTCGCAGATGATTTCCATCTTCACCTGCTTTGAGAAATTTGTAGTATGTTTGGATTTGGTTTTTTGTCTTTGTTTGTCCTGTAACTTTCTTTTGCTTAAATGGTTATCAGTTTATTACAAAAAAAGAAAGAAAGAAGTAACACATACAACAAAACTCCAAACTTCTTGCTCCCAATAATTGCATGTTTTTTTTTATGTTGGCACTAACAACCAAAAGCTTGGTAGAATAGGATATCTTCGTCCCATTTTTTACTAGAGAATATTTAGTTAATGATCAAGAATTCTTTAAAGAGATCCTAGGGCATTAAATGGAACATTTATCCCATTAATATAAATAATAATAAAATATTCTTTATACTTTAAAAATAATAAAAAAATAAAAAATTATTTAAAAAAAAACTACGGGGTGGCCAAGAACCCCATAGGGGGTGGTCCCAACGGCCAAACTAAAAAAAAAAAAGCATTTCCTTGGGGGTGGTCAGGCCACCCAGAGGCCAAATGAATTTTATTTTATTTATTTATTTATTTTTTAAGGTTGGGGGTGCTGGACCAACCCCGTTGAGTCATTGGGTGGCCAAACTAGACCAGCCGGTCTAGGGTGGCCGAAGCCACCGCAGGCCAACGGAGGTGGTCCGGTCACCCCTTAGTTTTTTTAAAATATTTTTTAATTTTTTTATTATTTTTAAAATATAAATAATATTTTGCAATGCTTCATTACTAAATGCTACAGATGATGAATTTTCTTCGACCCATTAATTAATTGCATGTTTTTTTTTTTAATGTCCACATGACAAGACAATTGAGCTAGCATAGAGATCTTTTCCCACGGAGGTTTTTGTTTGTTGGTTCTTATATCACTCAATAATCAATATGACACGTTAAAGCTGTAAATGCCTTCAAGCAAGAAAGCTTGTAAAACTTGTGTAGGGCTCTAATCTAGCACCGTATTCAATGTTGCTTGACAAGCTATGTATTTGAACTCAATATGGTACATAGCTTGTCATGACAAGACAAGACAAGACAAGCATGATGTTGCATGACAAGCCATGTATTTGGACTCAATGGCCTGCTTGCCAATGG
>NC_081541.1:27895156-27915157 GCF_901000735.1 Corylus avellana | reverse complement strand
CAGACACCATGCCACTTATTGTTGCAAAAAAAATTAAAATTGAGCATAATTAGCGGCGACAAAATTGGTCGTTGCTATTTAGGATAATTTTTTTTTTTTTTTAAAAAAAAATTATACTTACAATATTTTTAGAATAATTAAGCACCTAATATCTGAATATATATTCCATTTCTTGCTTCAGCTCCAGACTTTCAGGAGAAGTTAAAGCTGATGGGTGGTGGCTTGTATATAATTTGGCCCAATAAATTGGTCTTTTGATCCGGAAATATATATATATAATTTCATCAAATTTATGAATATTTTTTTAAAAACTTTTTTATAACAACTTTCTGGAAGCAAACACACTAGTACTTTGGTGCAAGTTTTAAAAATATTTTTAAAAAATTGATCATTAAAAATATTTCAAACGAACTAATTCACTAAGATCGATCGGATGTTTAATCGATCATTTGATCTTATCATGATCAATCGAACCAATTCACTAGTATCAATCAAAGGATTGATCAGATGTTTGACCGATCATTTAATTTTATCACGATCAATCGAACTAATTCATTAGGATTGATCAGATGTTCGATCGATCGTTTGATCTTATCACGATCAATCGAACTAATTCACTATGATCGATTGGAGGATTTGATCGGATATTTGATCGATCATTTGATCCTATCACGATCAATCTAACTAATTCATTACGAGCGATCAGATGTTCGATCGATCATTTGATCCTATCACGATCAATCGAATTAATTCAGTAGGATCGATCGGATGTTTGATCGATAATTTGATTCTATCACAATCAATCGAATTAATTCAGTAAGATCGATTGAACATTTGATTCTATCACGATCAATCGAACTAATTCATTAGGATCGATCAGATGTTTAATAGAACATATGATCCTATCACGATCAATTGAACTAATTCATTATGATTGATCGGATGTTTGATCGATCATTTAATCATATCATGATCAATCGAACTAATTCACTAGGATCGATCGAACATTTGATCGTATCACGATCAATCGAACTAATTCATTAGGATTGATCGGATGTTTGATCGATCATTTAATCCTATCACAATCAATCGAACTAATTCATTAGGATCGATCTCAATCAAACTAATTCATTAGGATCGATCAAATGTTTGATCAATCATTTGATCCTATCACGATCAATCAAATTAGTTCAGTATGATCGATCGGATGTTTGATCGATAATTTGATCTTATCACGATCAATCGAATTAATTCAGTAGGATCCATCGGATGTTCGATTGATCATTTGATCCTATCTCGATCAATCGAACTAATTCACCAGGATCGATCGGATGTTTGATCTATCATGATCAATCAAACTAATTCATTAAGATCGATCAGATGTTTGATCATATCACGTTCAATCGAACTAATTCATTAGGATTGATCGGATGTTTGATCGAACATTTGATCCTATAACGATCAATCGAACTAATTCACTAGGATCGATCGAATGTTTGATTGAACATTTGATCTTATCACGATCAATCAAACATTTAAATAAGAAATAGAAAACGTCAATAACAATATAAAAAAAAAAAAAAAATTTCTAAGCATTTTAATTTAATAGGAAAATTTGTTCTATTTAAAAGAAAAAAATAAATATTTATTTTTTTATATAAAATAAGAATAGAAAATAGAAAAATAGAAAAAATTCAGCAATAATTAATATAAAAGAAATAATGACATATTACGGAGGTGAATTTTTGGGAAATAAATTTTTTCTATTATATATGTAGGGTCAATAACATCGCCCCAATATTTATTTATTAATTTTTTTTTGTTTTATTTTTCAAGGGTCAATAGCGGCGACTTTAAGGTCACCGCTATTGACCAGACATTAGCGGCGACTTCTAGGGGTCGCCACTGTTGACCATCAGTAGCAGCGACATTATTGTCGCCACTAATGAGTTTTCTATTTTTTTTTTTTAATTTTTTCTCATGTCAATAGCGGCAACCCTAAAGTCGCCGCTGTTGACACTCATTAGCGGCGACTTTTAGGGGTCGCCGCTGTTGACCATCAGTAGCGGCAACGTTATTGTCGCCGCTAATGAGTTTTCTAATTTTTTTTTTAAATTTTTTCTCATGTCAATAGCGGCAACCCTAACGTTGCCGCTATTGACCACTCATCAGCCGCGACGTCTAGGGGTCGCCGCTATTGACCATCATTAGTAGCGACTTCAGGGTTGCCGCTGTTTGGGGAATTATTAGCGACGACCCGTGTCGCTGCTATTGATGTTTAATAGCAGCAACCCCTTGGAGTCGCCGCTAATGATGCTTAATTGCGGCGACTTTTAGTCGCCGCTATTGTGTGGCTGCTAAATAATATATTTTTTTTGTTTTAAGCGTCCACTATTAGCAGTGACTCAAAAGTCGCCGCTAAAAATGGGTCATTAGCGGCGACTTAAAAAAGTCACCGCAAATGATCCCTCAATAGCGGCGACTTTTTGGTCGCTAAAGACCATATTGCTTGTAGTGTTTGTTTGTCCAGTAACTTTCTTTTGCTTCAATGGTTTATCGGTTTATTACAAAAAAAAAAAAAATAATAAATAAAAAAAAGTAACACATACAACAAAACTCCAAACTTCTTGCTCCCATTAATTGCATGTTTTTTATTTTTTTTTATTTTTTTATGTTGGCACTAATAACCAAAAGCTTGGCAGAATAGGATCATCTTCGTCCCATTTTTTATTAGAGAATATTTATTTAATGGTCAAGAATTCTTTAAAGAGATCCTAGGGCATTAAATGGGACATCTGTCCCATTAATATAAATAATAAAAAAATATTTTTTATACTTTAAAAATAATAAAAAACTAAAATAATAAAAAATAAAAAATTATTTTTTTTAAAAAAACTAAGGGGTGGCCAGGAACCTCATAGGGGGTGGTCTCAACAGCCAAACTACGACAAAAAAAAAAAGAAGCATTTCCTTGGGGGTGGTCTGGCCACCCCAGAGGCCAAATGAATATATATATATATAAGGTTGGGGGTGGCCGGACCAACCCCGTTGAGCCATTGGGTGGCTTCAGCTAGATCAGCCGGTCTAGGGTAGTCAAAGCCATCGCAGGCCAACGAAGGTGGTCCGACCACCCCTTAGTTTTTTTAAAATATTTTTTAATTTTTTATTATTTTTAAAATATAAATAATATTTTACAATGCTTCATTACTAAATGCTACATATGTTGAATCTTCTTCGACCCATTAATTAATTGCATGTTTTTTTTTATGTCCGCATGACAAGACAGTTGAGCTAGCATAGAGATCTTTTTCCACGGAGGTTTTTGTTTGTGTTCTTATATCACTCAATAATCAATATGACAAGTTAAAGCTGTAAATACCTTCAAGCAAGAAAGCTTGTTAAACTTGTGTAGGGCTCTAATCTAGCAGCGTATTCAATGTTGCTTGACAAGCTATGTATTTGAACTCAATATGGTACATAGCTTGTCATGACAAGACAAGACAAGCATGATGGTGCATGACAAGCCATGTATTTAGACTCAATGGCCTGCTTGCCAATGGTCCTGGACTGGTACTGTAACAAGGTCGGTATTGTAGCACTTTTTAAAGAATATGTGTTTGATTGGTTTTAGTGAAAATATTTTGTGGGAAAAAGTAAAAAATATATTTTATATGGAAAAATATAAAAAATTTGTTTTGTAGTAATTTTTTTATTTGAATAATAATAAAAAAAAATGATTGATGTGGTATAAAAAGTAGAGATGTTAAGATTAATTTTGAGGTGAAAATTTTTTTTTTTTTTGGGATTAATGGAGGCCCTGGTACAGTACCAGCCCAAGGCCATTGGCAAAGAGGGCCAATTAGAATGATTGAATAACACGTACTACAAAAGTCCAAACTTCTTTGCTCCCATTAAGTGCATTTTTTTTTTATGTCAGCACTAACAATCAAACTTGGTAGAACAAATCTTCTTCGGCTTATTTTTGGCTAGAGAGTATTTAGTTAAAGGTCAAAATCTCTTTAAAAAGATTTTAAAACTATAAATGGACATCTGTTCTATTAATGTAAATATTAATAAAATATTTTTTATACTTTAAAAATAATAAAAAACTAAAATAATAAAAAAAAAAATTATTTAAAAAAAAAAATTAAGGGATGGCTTGGAACCCCATAGAGAGTGGTCCGGCCACCCTCAACAGCCAAATTAAAAATAAATAAATAAATCGTTTGGCCAGTCAAGGTGCCAAATGATTTTTTTTTAATTTTTTTTTTAAGTTGGAGGTGGCCGGATCACTCCTGTTGGACCATAGGGTGGCTTCGTGTTATCGTTTCAACACACAAGAGCCCATCTCATTTATTATGCATCATCAAATTAAAGATTTGATTACTCTTGATTTAATGATACATAAAGACATGCAACATCATGAATGGTAAATGTTGTACGTCCGAAAGAAAAACTTCGTATTTGTCTTTGTTTGCCATTTATAGTTATTTAATTTATCGGCTCTCTATTTATCTTTGCATCCAAAGATTGCAGGTGCATTATTTCAAAGATTTTGTTTTGGGTGCGATCTAAAATCAATTCCATTAACTTTAGGGGTCTTTTTATTAGGAGCTGTGATTTTTTTTAATCTTGTTGGGATTTTTTTTTTTTTTTTTTCAATAAATTAACTTTTACTTGTCCAAAATAAAAGTAGAAATAAATAAAACACATTCAACAACCATGGTGTTGTCGTTACCTATCCTTAAATCCATCAGTCATGCATGGCATAAAGAGGCAAACAAGAAAATTTGGCTTTTTCTGTGAACGTGCGGTCTTAGTCGGAGTTATTGCATAAAACTTTCCGAAGGCAGTAAATGGATTAACAAATGTTGGAAAAAAAAAAAATTTGAATAAGAAGAGATAAATTTAATTACTTAATTATTATTTTAATTTTTTTTTACGTGTAATATTTAATTGAAATGATATGAATTGACGGGTTAATGTTCAATTTTAGGATCTTTGATTTTAGTACCATGTTAAATCACCATTTGTCTCAAAAACTTAAATTAATAAAAAAAAAAATTAATTACTTAATTATTATTTTAACAATAATTTTTTAAGGCATAGATATTAAACATAAGTCTTTGGCACTCAAACAGTGGCACCCAAATTTGTCATCACGCAAAGCAGAACTACAGGAGATTCCACAATGGATTAATTAATTTTAATGGGGTTCTGGGCACTTGGACGACTCTTTCACCTTGACAGAACAAAAGCCCAAAAAATGGTTACGCTCTCCATATATATTGAAGTCATGAACCACAGACCTCTTGGTTTGAAAAGTTGCCTAGATTCTTCCACGAGAACTTGCAAGTGATCTCTTTTACGTTTCTTAAATATTTTCTATTATAATCTTATTCTTTTTTGTCATTTTAATTTGTATCATCGTACGTACTAGCTCCTCATTAATGGTCTTTCCATCCGACCTTCAACTAATTTAACTAAATAGAATTGTCAGGTTTATAGCCTTGTGCTCCTTGAATCATATTAGATAAATGAGTTAATAACTTTTTAAGTATCTAAGTTTTCACTTTTTTTTTTTTTATTTATTTTTTACTTAGGCTTTAATCCATATCACAGATGATATCTGACTTATAGATAAATTAATACCGGTTTAGTACCTCGTCACCATTCCGTCAATCAAACTAACGGACTGACATATGTTATAATAAAAACATGTTACGTGTCCTAACAAAAAAAAAAAAAAACTCATCAAACTAATGAAAATAATTACAAAAATCAAAACTTATAAAAAAAAAAGAAGAAGAAGACAAATCTCGGGTGGCCTGGCCACCCCATTTTGGTCATTAGCCACCCCCAGGGTCGGAATGAGGTGGCCAAAATTAGTTTGGTTGATGGAATGGGATGCAGGTATTAAATTAGTCTTTACCCATAAGTGAGGTACTATCTGTGATATGATTTGAAACCTAGCTAGATGAGAAAAAAAAAAAAAAAAGAAAGTGAAAACCTAAGTACTAAAAAGGTTGTTAACGCTAGATAAATTGTCAAGTACTGCTCATTTAATCCACTTTTCTTGCAACTCATTCATTCATAATCAGAAGCTCTTCTGCAAATACATTATAATGCAGTTTAAGTGCCTCACTGATACAGCTTGACTAGGTGGGAAGCAAATAAAACAGCACAAGAAGAAAGATAAATAATTCTTAGATCTTGATTCTATCAAAAATTTGAGAATTCTTCTCAAAACTATAGAGTCTATCTAGGGTTTCAAGGAAAAATATGAAAAAAAACTCACCTATGAGGATTCTTATTAGAGAAAACTGATAAACTATATAAATTGACTTTCTAGAGGCTATAAGCATGTATATAGCCCTAAGACTCTTAAACTTAATAAAATACGAAATAAAGTCGGTTTAAGCCAATAAAATGCGAAAAATAACATAACATCTCTCGTGTGTACTCGATTGTGCGATCGATCTCAGTCATCGATCTTAGAAAATCGATCAACAACCACAAAGATGAAATCATTATCTTTTTGGGTTCGAGCTAGACCCAATGCAAAGTCCATACTCACGTTGGTCCATGGGCCCTCCGGAATGGGCAGAGGCATATACAATCCGGCATTAGTGGCCGCTCCTTTCGATACTTGGCACACTCTGCAACATTGCACAAACTTCTCCACATCCTTCTTCATGCTCGGCCAATAAAACTGTTCCGCGACTAGATGAACCGTCTTGTCTCGCCCCCATGTGTCCCTCATTATGGCGCTCTTGGATGATCCTCAACCGTAGGCTACAGTCTGGAATGCATAATTGATGCCCTTTGAATAGGAACCCATTATACAATCTATAGTCGCTCCTCACTCTCGAGGTTACATCTCCAACAATGGGGCCAAAGAAAGGATCAGTAATCAACAAATCTTTCAAAAATTCAAAGCCAAGTACCTCATTTTGCATAGTGATTAAAAGTGTCGACTTTCGGCTGAGGGCGTCGGCCACCTTGTTTAGGGCTCTTGACTTGTGGTTAATGGTGAAAGAAATTGTTGGACATACGCAGCCCATTTATTATGTTGAGAAGAGAGCTTATATTGACTGTTGAGGTGCTTTAAGGCCTCATGGTCTGAGTACAAGATAAAATCACTGTAGGCTAGGTAAGAACTTCAATGCCTCAATGATTGCACTAATGCGTAAAACTCCACGTCATAGGTGCTGTAGTTGAGTCTTGAACCATTCAACTTCTCGCTAAAAAATGCCATTGGTTTCCCTCCTTGACTCAGCACCGCTTCAACGCCTACCTTGGAAGCATCACAATGTAACTCAAATGGTATTTCAAAATCTGGGAGCACAAGCAATGGGGTTGTCGTTAGCTTGGGCTTGATCAATCCGAAAGCCTCCGTAGTTGCTTCACTCCAAGAAAACTTCCCTACTTTCATCCATTATGTGATAGGTGCCATGATAATGCTAAAGTCATGGATGAAACGCCTATAAAATGAAACCAGCCCATGAAAACTTCGGACTTCATGTAGTGTAGTGGGAATGGGCCAATCTCTCACAACTGCCACCTTTGATTCATCCACCACCAATTCGTCCTTAGACACCATATAACTAATGAAAAGAACCGAATCTTTCATGAATGAACACTTGTGATAAGTGCCAAATATTGCATATTTAGACCCCTTTATTTACATTAGTTAATCCTTTAGGTGTGTCGTTATTTAATGTTTTGTGTTAGTTTTGTGTTTTTAGTATTTTGTAGGCCATTGAAGAAAAACTACAGCTTTAAAGGAAAAAATGAAAAGTTTGAAAGAAAGCATATTTGAGAAGATCTAGATGATGTGGTTAAGTTTAACCAAATCCAAGAAAAGGTTAAATCGGATTAAAGTTCAGATTGGATAAGATTTCGGATTGGATTCAAATTCAGATTCTGTACATGTCTCAGTATTTTGACTATCAATTTCTGCTCAAATATTGGATTGAAGTGATTCAAACAGCATTGGAAAGCTAACTCAAAATAATACAATTCGTTGTGAAATAAGATTTTCCTAATTCGGATGTTTACTATGCCAAAATCGCCCCATAATTAAAGGACACAAATCTGGACGAATCCTATTCCGATTTCAGACTTCTATTTTGACTGGGGGACAAACCTCTGAATTATCTAGGTTTAATAAGGCTTCTAGGACTTCCCTAAGCCTATAAATAGACTTCTTTGCATTCAAGAAAATGGACAGAATTCCAGATAGCAAAATTCTATAGTTTTTCTCTTTTTAGCTTAGGTTTTCTTTAGATTTAGGTTTTATTTTTATGTGGAGCTAAATTCCCAACTAAGGTTGGAGATGAAGCCTCACCAATGAAGAACATCAATACTTTCATGTAAGTCTTTATCTGTCTGATTTTATTGGGTTTAATATTTCAATTGTTTTACTTCTTTTCAATGTGTGGAGTGATTTTTGGATATCTTTTGTGATTTAAGGATACACTTGAGGATTTAAGATAATTTCACATAATTGATTGCTTGATTTTATTTGCCTAAATAATTGGATATCTCTTGTGATTTGTTCTACTGATACATTTGGTGTTTCAATTAAGATTGAATATCTTTTGTGATTTACGGATACATCTGCTGATTTAATTGATATTGGATTCTTCTTGTGATTTGTGCAATAAATGGATACAGGGGATGATTTTGATTAATTGTTTGAAGCGTAGTAAAACATATCTAAGATTTTAATTGTGAGAACTTCAGATTAATATTGATAAACATTGAAGTATGATGTTATGATTCGGTGAGTGTGAATTCCCAAACCTTAGTATTTTATCTCTTAGTTTATTTTAATTAGTTTATGTTTGTCTTTTAATTTTTAAAACCAAAATTCAAAACCCTTTTGGAACTATGTTAGGATTCAATCAGTTTAGATTTAAATTGCTCTTTCAAAAATACAATTCTCTATGGGTTCGACCTCGCACTTGCAATCCATTAAACTACAATCGATTCGTGCACTTGCGAGTTAAATAAATTTGCACAACAACTTGGCAGGTGATGCGAAAAATTTCTCCCTTCGAAGTACACTAAGTACCTCCCTCACATGATGGATATGTGTCTCCTTATTGAGGCTGTAAATTAGGATGTCGTCAAAATAAACCACTACGAACTTCCCAATGAAAGGGCAAAAGGCTTGGTTGATCACCCTCATGAAAGTGCTAGGGGCATTAGATAGCCTGAATGGCATCACCAACCATTCATATAATCTCTCCCGCGTTTTAAACCCTATCTTCCATTCATCACTTGGCCGCACCTGAATTTGATGATACCCACTCCTTAGATCTAGTTTAGTGAATATGGTTGCTCCACTCAACTAATCCAATAAATCATCCAACCGGAGAATAGGGAATCAGTATCTCACTGTGATCTTGTTGATGGCCCGACTATCCACGCACATCCTCCATGTGCCGTCTTTCTTTGGTGTGAGCAAAGCTAGAACTGCACAGGGACTCAAACTCTCTCGAATGTGCCCCTTGGCCAACAATCCTTCCACTTGTCGCCTCAACTCTTCATCTTTTTGGAACTCATGCGGTAATGGGGTAGATTGGGTAGACTTAACCCAGGCTCCAAGTCGATTTGATGCTATATATCACGAAGAGGAGGAAGCTCTTCGGGTAACTCTGTTGGAAACACATCGGCAAAGTCCTCCTCTAACCCCTTGGCTACCTCCGACACTTCTTCTGTGTTGTCGCCTCCTTTGCCCAACAGCAAATAGACCACCTTTGATGCGAACATCTCCGTAATGAACTCCCGCTTTGTCAAGAGGGATTGAGAGGGGCCTGCCCCTTTTGCGGGTTTAGGTCCATTCCCCGAGAGGAAAACTATATGTTCACAAGGGAAACAACGGCTCACCCATTCTTGAGTATTTTCATGGCACGTGGAAGGGAGAAGAGACGAGAGGAGTACGACAAATCCATAGAATTGTCAAGTGGTGTGTGGGGCATTCAAAGTATTTTGGGGTGTTGTATTTTAATGATGAAGAACACCACGCTTATTGTGGGGTGTTGCCTTGTTTTGATCTTTAGGAAGGGCGCGTGGAACGAGTTGATAGGGCATCCGAAGGACCGTGGAAAGAATCGGCTAAATTCGAGGTCGAATTCTCTCCAACCAGGGGAGGATGATGCAGATCGAGTCGGTCAAGAGTTCCCGTCCGAACGCCCCTGCGAATGGATGCTTCTGTCCGAATTCTTCAGTGACCCAATTTGCATCACCATCCCTATGGTGTAAGACAGTACAAGATGCATAGTGATTAAGGATGAGCTTAAAGCTCTTAATGGATTTATAGTCCATACCTGTTGGGATGGGGTATCCTTGCACACACTCCTGATAGATACGACCTACATGAATGTGGAGGTGCTTTCTCCTATGAGACTTGGGTAGGTCTCCAGAGCGCTCATGAAAGCCATTTCTATGGTATAAAAGATGCAGAGTGAGTGAGGATGAGTTTACAACTCTTAATGGCTCCATAGTCCCTACCTTTTGGGATGGAGTGTTCTCTGCACACATTCTTGATGGATGCCACTTATGTGAGTGTGGAGGTGGTGCCACCTCCTATGAGACTTTGGCAAGTATCTAGAGCAATCATGAAACCCAGAGGCGCATGGCCTGTATAAAGCGCCAACCCGTTATAGAACAACCCAATTTTTTTTTAATTTTTTTTTTAATTTTAATTGTATTTAAATTTTTTTTGGAGAGCGTTATCTGGGTGATGAGTTTGGTCAACTTGTGGATTTGGTTAAAAGATTCTAACTCTACAACGATTAATTAATTTCCTACTTATTTATCCTAGATGCGGTTAAAACCTTCGGGTACCATATCGATGCATGCTTTGAATCTCATTCTATTTTAATGTTTGTAACATGTGGGAGATTGTTGTAATATGTGTGTTACAAACTATTGTTTTTTTCATAAGCCCTTTTATTCTTTGTTTAATATCTCCTAGTGTATTTTTTTTTTCTTAAAAATAATTTTTTGACCGTTGGTCATTAAAGGCTATTATGTTTTCCATACGTTTTTTGATCATGAGTTGTTAAACCCATTGATTTTTCTTTACCGTTTGGCCTTAAAAAATGAAGTGGCTTAAAATTGTAACATACTTGATTGATGTGAGAAAAAAAAATAAAAATGTTTTGTATGAAAAAGTGAAAAAAAAATTGTTTTATAGTGATTTTTTTATTTGAATGGTAATAAAAAGTAATTGATATGATTTAAAAAATAAGAATGTTGGGTGTTAATTTTGAGATGAATAGTAGAAGGCCATCGGCAAACATAGCCTAAAGGTTCTAAGAATCTGGTCATGATATGATGCAGCGTGACTTAATGGGTTGCAACGAATAACAACAATAAGGAATAGATAGTTATTTCTAGATCTTGATTCTATCAAGTAATCTAAGAAATCTTTTATAAAACGTTAGATACTCTCTAAGTTTTGAAGGAAAACAGAAGAACGCTCAACTCTAAGGCTTCTTATTGAACAAAACTCATATATAATCAACAACTACGTTCTAAGGTCTATATATATATAGGCCCCTAAACCCTAAACCCAATAATAATACGAAATAAAGTCGGAATCAGCAAAACTGTGCGGCATGTCTACAATCTCGTCAGGACGGGATTGCAGACGAGCCTTTCTGTGACTCCTAGTGATCTCTCGTCTGAAATAGAGTCCGGACGAAGTTACAGACGAGCCTCTTTGGTTGCTCCTCGGTTGCAATCTCCTCCGAACGAGATTGCACACGAACCATTCTGCCCATCTTTATAGTCTTCGATGTATGGCCCATTTTGACCTAGTAAATATTAGAATTAGCTGAACCACGTGAAACATGAATTTTTACATGTTTGCATTAGCTTTCTAACGCTACCAAGCTTGCTTCAATTTGATGTATGAAACTCTAGATATAAAACTTTTAGTTAGACTAATCAAGTGCGAATCATCGCTCTTTTTTATAGAATATTTAGCTTTCCGGTCTAATTTATGAAAACTAGAGCTATGAAAATAGAAAACATTGGCTATATATAGGACAAAGCTGTAGTTGGGTGCTGTAGGGCATTTAATTAATTGTAAGTTACAATTAGGTATTGGTCATGTCTCAAAATAATATATATTTATTAGACACGTGGTATGATCTAGTCGAAGATCGAGGACGCAGTCGCATTCCATTGGATCAGAAAGAGACTCCAACGAGCAAAAGATGGGAAGAAAAAGCCGATCAAATTAGTAGGGTTTTGATAATCATGCATATACGTACACTGTCACACCTCATTGAAAATTATCTGATGAAACGTGTGTGTCTGCTTTTAAAGATCTGTCGGATGAAAATTGTCGTCGAAGCTATTGACGAAGGCTGCAGTTTTTATGGGTAGGTCTTAGAAGATATATCTTGATAGCTACGGCCATTGGGAATACATTAAACGTTCCATTGAGATACTTGAACGTTCGGAATTCGAAAGATGGGTACAACATCAAGTTATTTATGGGTAAATCAGTTTGTTTATTTTATGAGATTACAATATATAATGTTAATTATAATTTGGGTGTTGGTTTATAATACACGATTTATTGAATAAATGTATATATTTATTTTGGTGCATTATAAAGGAGTAGCTCAACTGGTTGGGGACCATGACTTATAAAGCGGAAGTCACAAGTTTAAATCTCTTTTCTCTTGTGCCGACATGTAAAAAAAAATAAAAAATCCAAATGTTTGGCCAATTCAACACGCCTCTTTCCTCTCATGTATGCCTTTGTAGTACTAATAAGCTCGCTAATAGAAACTGATGAGTTGAAGACAAAATTTCAGTTGAAAATTCATCGTTCAATTATTCAAGTGTTGTTATATAAGCTGTAGTTTGGTCTAAATCATTTTCCACTTTAACAATGATCAATAGCTCATTTCATCATCCATGTATTTAACAATCAAAATATTAAAGCTCTTAAGCAGACATACATTATCATGCAGACATAAATTAGTGTACAAAATTTGGGAGTATATATATATACATACTTTTTTGCATATCTCAGGGACTTCTAAGTTCATTTTGATACTACAGAGAGCCAATTGTAAATCTTGTAAATTGCAAGGAATGATTTTGCATTTTTCCAAAAAATTTACTCTGTTTGTAACTTTTAGGCCCCACAAAAAGCCATATAGCCGAGAGGAGCCGTAGAATCAAATATCTTGGATTCGATTATGAACTAGGAGTTTTAATTTCTTAAATATTTTATATTATATTCTTAATTATTTCTTGTCATTTTGTATTATCATACTAGCTCTCTATTGGTCTTTCCATATATTTAAGCTTCAATTAATTTAACTCATTAGAATTGTTAGGGTTGGAGCTAGTATTGTGCTCCTTGAATCATATTAGATAAATTAACTGCTCATGCATGATGCATGTGATCCACTTTTAGGGTTGAATACTGTCCAAAAAAATGTTGTTAGATGTACTATAACTTTTGTTACAAGTTTCTTACAAACTGACATGATAGTCCATATGACATTTATCACGTGATCAACTACCAAATAATTAAATTTATCTATTAAATTTTGTTATTTAATTTTTCACCATTAAAATATTGCCACATGAGTTTGTAAGGTCAGAATTGCAATAAAAGTTGTAGTAATTCTTGCATTTTCCTAATCTATATCAATATTGTATGAAATCAAGATGTGTATAATTGTTTTAATAATTAAGTAGCTAGCTTTTCTTATTATTTGACTATTTTTATAGTTCATGTAATATTAAATTAATTTAGATGCTGTCATTTAATTAGTTAGAACTGATAATATATACAAGGAGTATTTTAAGTGGTTTTTTATGTCAGACACTTAAAAGACAAATCACTGTTATCCACCTAAAATATATCAAGTCAATCAGTGTAATAAATGAGTGTGAATAGTAATATTACTAACTCTAATACAATACTAGCAATTTGAATGGAGAAAAATTAGCTGGTTTTTAGTTTGAAATTTCTTTTATTAGTGACAATGATCTACTATTGGACTTATCCATGCATCATGCCTTTAATAATCAGAAACTCCTAATTACCATGCAGTAGTACTTGTACGGAACATGATCTCTCCATTTTATTTGAACTGTAAAGTATCTAATTAATTATATTAGATGGGTACGTATTTTTGTCTTTTCACTTTTTGAGAGGACAAAAATACTACTCAAATATAACTAATCCGATATTCCCAATTCAAAATCATCCTAATTCGTACCTCTTGAAGGGAGGAATTAATACGTTTGGAAGCATTAATTGTAAATCATACGGAAGTTTGGTATATTGCTCAAATGGGAGTTGATATCATTGACAATGCGTCACGGCCTAAAGCCCCTACTATATATTTCGTCTCATGCACGCAAGGAAGCGTGACGCTAACCACAGATTCTTAATTCCCGACCCTACAATGGCGGCGATTAATGGAGCAACCAACATTAATATTCAATCGTATCAGATACTTTACTAGCTAGTAATTACTCCAAGAGGGAAAAAAGGGAGGGATTGTGGGGCAATTATAAATACATCTTTACAAAAAGTTAGATGTACGAATTTCTACCCAGAGTTCGTTAGAGGCTGAGTTAAGAGTGATCATATGTTATGAGCTATAAACTGTTACTCTTATATTATATTTGTTAGTTTGATTATGTGCTTTGATTGAGAAGTCTATCGGAAGGATCCGGTAACGGAGAATCACGTTGATGAAGATTGTGAGCAAGGAGACGAGTTGTAGGCTTGTCGATCTTACAGAGCTAAGTTCTTGCAAAGAGTTGTAAGTATTTCTATTGTCAGTAATCTCTGCATAATCTTTTGATAGTAATTTCCCGAGATTGGCTGCCTCAGAGAGGTTTTACTTTTAGATCGGTTTTTAAAATCTTTCCTATTCGTGACCAAAATATCTGTGTCGGCCTCTTTATCACTTTACATATTTTGGTGCTTGAATTATTTATTGCTTCCTATTATTAATTCTGAATAAATTGTGATAAACAAAAGCTTGGAGTCAGTTAAGCGTTTTTCAAAATTGATTATGCAATCTGCAGAAATTTATGAGCAAGATGTGAATGCTCTAATTTTGGGTTTCAATTCACACCAACATGTTAAGATGGAGATGACTATGCAATCTGTAGAAATTTATTATCTTTTGTTCTTCCAGCCGGGCCGGTCGATCTTTCTTCATTGAATTAAGTGATTAAATTTACCTATTAAGAAGGTGATATTTGCTCATCCAACTGAACCCAAGGAACGAAGAGACTACGTTCGCCACTTTTGTGGCTGTATATGATAATTATCTTCAGTAGTACTACGACTGAACTTGATGAAATCGGCTGAATTTTCTGATGCTTTTTTTTTTTTTTTTTTAAAAAAAATCTTCGATCTTATGCTGTTTAATTGCATGCATGTGTTGTTAATGCATTGGAGTAAATGTTCTACTGCATATAGCTGGCCTTGCCAACTGATTATAATTATTATAATAAATTTCTTTTGGTTTTGGATAGAAATTTCGTCGGAAAAACCAATGGGATGGATTAATGAAGCTACGTACAGATGATCAGATGGTCATATATATATATATATATATATATATATATATATAATGGGAAAAAAGGATATAGAACATGGTATCAAATAGCTAGCTAGTGACAATGTAACCCGCCGTTAAAAGAAGTATGACTTTACTAGAATGTTTTTTGATACGACAAATTACTAATCAATTTTTTTGTATTTAAGATTTGATTAGGGATTTAATTAAGGATGATGAAAAAAAGGAACTGAAAAAATAAATACAAAAATAAATGGGTACATGTTCTTTTGTTTGAAATCTTGTTTAAATATCCCTTGTTAGCCCCTATCATTTCGTCTCATGTAGATGACATGGAAGCCCGACGCCAGCCACAGATTCGTCACAATCCTAGATAGCTACAAGGGCGGGGGTCATGATTAATGGAACAACTTACAATTAATGGGATTTATTAATCAATCATATATTTCAGATAATTACTCCAAGAGGGAGGGGGAATTGAAGGGTAAAAGGGAAAGCCTATATATACGCTTGCACTCTCTTCTCAAACCTCCAAGCAATACCTCTCATAGCTAGAAGCCCTTATAATTAGCCCATCGCAAGCAAGAGCCTAGCTATCTACTACCTCGCCTTCCCTTCAATGGCTTCGCTTAATGCATCTTGTAAGTGCATGCATCTTCCATCATTCTAACTTATTATTTATGTTTAAATCTAATTTTCTTGTAAGGCATGAGTCTGTCATGCATGAATGGAAAACAGGAAGAAGAATATATATATATATATATTTGATCACTTGATTGGTTGAACCACCTCTAAAGGTCTTCGGCCCATGCATTATGAGGCCTCATGGCCTTATGGTGGTTCAGCCGCCTCTTATAACCAGCTTGGGGTGATTGTTGATGTTTTAAGGTAGTTATTGGGTGTGCTAGAGTCTTTTTGCTATCTTTGAAATGTTGATGTGTCAGCATGTAATTGGAGGGTGTAAAATAAGAGTTTTACCCCATTCTTATTGAAATTAGACTCTTCCAATTTGAATTTGTAAGTCTTCATCATTCTAACTTGTAATTCTTATTGTTGTTGCAATTTCTATTGGATGTCCTCGTAAAGCAACGGCACCGGCATCGGCACCGGCTTGCACTGGCACCAAAACAGTCACCGGCGGTGACTTCAGCAGCACCCACTTCGGCAACACCACCGCCGGCAACGTCACCAACAGCGATGCGATCCGTCCATAGTTGGTTAAGCTTCCATTATCAATAATATTGCCTGTAATCAAATATAGGCCGTGTTAAGAAGGTTGTATTATCTACAATAAGGCCAATTATCAAATATGGTGTGTTGTAAGGCCAAGAATCAGATTTGTTGTATTATTTGGAACATATATTGAAGCTTGTATTACCGATAATAATTAAGGGCAATAAGTTGTGCTATTTGTATCATAGAAACTTGTACTGGCAATGATAAAGCCAATAATCAGATAATTTGTACAATTTGTAAATGTTGTGCTATCAAGGATAAGAACAATATTAATCATCCATAAAAGTTCACATAGGGGTTTCAACTAAGGCACAATATAATCCCAGGCTATAAAAATACATGCCGGAATTTGGTTGGGCTCAACTATACGTACGTTGGGCAAACTCGCGGAAATTTAGTTGAAAATATTTTGTTCCTAACATTGATGCTTTCCCAAATAAATTCTTCATTTCAAGTAGTGACAAGAAAAGAAAACATGAAATGTTTAGTTGAAAATATTGGGTTTATTACATCGGGTAGAGCATACATGATAATTATGACCTATTAAAGTATTAATTTTTTACATCAATTAAAACTTATAGGCGTTGGAACTATACTTAACCTTCTCACAAACCAAAACTATATTTTTATAGTGTAATAACAGAGGAAACCACTTATTTGCTTACAACAAATACATTTTTATTTCTGCATATGAATAAGAGCTCATTTCATAGTCAACTGTAAGTCTTAGACTTACGCAGCATTTGCGGCTTGTCAAGTTATTTATTTTAAGAAGACCCATTTTTAAGGGACGGATGTTAAGAGTCTCGTTTGTAGTACGAGGTTTGATTAAGGTAAGTATATTTAAATTTAGTCGCTCCAAGTCTATGATTGATTATAATACATGAATATTTTATGATTTTAAGATATCTTAGATATGTCATTTTCACATTCCTTTAGTATTTACTTTGATTATGCTAGATGGGTGATTCCGTAGGTAAGTTACGAGTTAACTAATTGGAGAAAAAGCCCAAAATGGTTAAAGGCAGTTTTGGGGGTGTTATAGTTGGCTTGTCCTAAAAGACTGTTTTGAGCTCAATCCTGTGCCCACAATCGATTCCCAGTGTAAATGCCTCTCTACACAGAAAAATCAGAGAGATAGAAGAGAGATTCAATTGCATTTTCTCATACTGTTTTGCAACGTCTTTTCACGCACACAAAGAACGCGGCGACTAACCATCTCTTTTTACAGACTAAAAAGTGCGTTCGGCATTAATATTTCATATAAAAAGAGCGACTTTAAGTCAAATCATATAAAATTGATTATGCAATCTGCAGAAATTTATGAGCAAGATGTGATTGTTGTTCTAATTTTGGGTTTCACGCCATGATGTTAGGATGGGGATGACTATGCAATCTGTAGAAATTTATGTAAAATATAAAATAAATTTTTACATAAGCTGGAATATGGGCTTCTTGGCCTAATAATTAAGCACTAATTATCTTTTCTTCTTCCTATCGGCCGGTCAATCTTTCTTCATTGAATTAAGTAGTTAAATTTATCTTTTAATTAATTAAGTGATATTTAATTTGCTCATCCAACCCAACCAATGAAAGAGACTACGTACGTTCGCCACTTTTGTAGCTGTATATTATAATTATCTTCAGTACTACTCAACTTGATGAAATCGGCTGCATTTTCTTATTTATTTACTTTTTAATTTTTAATTTTTTTTAATCTTCTGATGCTGTTTAATTGCATGCATGTGTTGTTAATGCATTGGAGTAGATGTTCAACTGCATAATATAGCTGGCCTTGCCAACTGATTATAATTATTCTAATAAATTTCTTTTGGTTTTGGATAGAAATTTCGTTGGAAAAACCAATGGGATGGATTAAGGAAGCTACGTACAGATGATCAGATGGTCATATATATATATATATATAATGAAACATCCCTTGTTAGCCCCTATCATATCGTCTCATGCACATGGCATGGAAGCCTGACGCCCGCCACATATTCGTCACGATCCTAGATAGCTACAATGGCGGTGGTCATGATTAATGCACTACAAGAAATTAGCTCTTTAGGGGCGACTTTAAGTCGCCCCTAAAGACCCTAAAGTGGACGCTGTTGGCAACAGCGTCCACTTTTCGACCCTAAAAGTGTCGACCCTAATAGTCCGACCCTAATGATCAAACATCTGATCATCAGGGTCCACTTAAAAGTCGACCCTAATGATCACTTTTAGCGTCCACTTTATCGCCCCTAAAAGTCGCAATGTTTGGACCCTAAAGATGATGTAAACGGGAGCGAAAGTCGACCCTAATAGTCAAGCAATAGCGTCCACTTTTAGTTAACCATTAGCGTCGACTTTATGGACCCTAATATCCCTTTTAAAAAAATAATAATAATAACTATTAGCGTCCAAATAAGAGTGGACGCTGATAGTTAAACCATTAGCGTCCACTTTTGTGGACGCTAATGGTCCTAAAAAATTAAAAAAAAAAACTAACTATCAGCGTCCACTTAGAGTCGACCCTAATGATGACTTTTAGCGTCCACTTTATCGACCCTAAAAGATACATGTGTTTGACTCTAAAGATCGATGATATACACAAAAGAATTAGTCGACGCTAATAGTTGACCATTAGCGTCCACAACTGTTGACGCTAATGGTCCAAAAATATTAAAAAAAAAATTGACTATCAGCGTCCACTTCAAAGTGGACGCTGATTAGTTGACCATTAGGGTCGACAATTGTCGACCCTAATGGTCCTTAAAAAAAAAATAAAAAAAAACTGCGATCGATCGCACACTTGTGTGCGATCGATCGCATCATCAGTAGGTTTTCAAAATTTGGAGATCGATCGCACTTGGAGTGAGATCGATCGCAATTTTCCGAAAACTTACTGATGCTGCGATCGATCGCACTTGGAGTGCGATCGATCGCAGCATCAGTAGGTTTTCAAAATTTGAAGATCGATCGCACTTGGAGTGAGATCGATCGCAATTTTCCGAAAACCTACTGATGCTGCGATCGATCGCACTTGTGCGATCGATCGCAGCATCAGTAGGTTTTCGAAATTTTGGGATCGATCGCACCTGGGGTGCGATCGATCGCAGCATCAGTACGTTTTCTAATGATTTCCAGTTCAAGTGATTCTCAATTCACACAAAGAACATCAAAAAAG
>NC_081541.1:27839474-27895056 GCF_901000735.1 Corylus avellana | reverse complement strand
TCAGTAGGTTTTCGAAATTTTGGGATCGATCGCACTCCCAAGTGCGATCGATCGCAGCATCAGTACGTTTTCTAATGATTTCCAGTTCAAGTGATTCTCAATTCACACAAAGAACATCAAAAAAGCAACTGACTAGTCTTAGCAAAAAGAGTCACTAATAGAGTAAGATCTTGATGGCTTAAAATATATCATATTTGTAACTCTGACAAATGACAACTAAAACGCCAAACTGCAGTCCATTCTTATCCATGCAACACATATCAATGATGTTAAAAATTAGACTTTTAGTCAGCTCATTATTTATCAACGCACTTAACTTGTCTCAAGAGTCATGGAGAGATGAAGACCACATGAAATTAGTCAAAATACAACCACCAACCTCTTGTTGAATGTGGACACCAAAATCTCCAAATACAATGTTCCCAGACGCATCTTTAGCATTAGTTTTCTGAATAAAATTCTGCATCAAAAAACAATAACATACTGAATTTTACTCTTCATATTGGGGAAAAATATAATGAAGAAGTTATAAGATCTATGCAATGCAATGAAATGAACACAGGCAGTTTTTCACAGTATTTCATGAAGCTAAAAAAGAACTGCACAATTTAAATCACCTGATCAATTAATAGTATTCAACCCAAAAGCGAAAATATGAATTCCTTACGTAACTCACCTGCCGTGCTCCCTATGCGACACAAATAACAGCCGAACCCTTTGTCTCAATCAGGTATTTCAGATGACTCAAAACACCATGAAGCCCGTGCAAATTAAAAGATACCTTAGATGTGCATATCAGTAGAATCAGTAACAGCTCACAAAGATAACTATCCAATTAATAACTAGTAATAAGTACCTCATGAATCAAACATATGTCAATTTGTCCACTAGCTAGGGATGCATGCATAGCTATATATCTACTGCTACGGCCCATCAATTTGACAATGCCAACAACATGATAAGCATTGTGCGCCTAACAAGATTGAGGCCAAAAAAAAAAGTTCACTATGAAGAAACCAACACTAAAAGAATTCAGCAGGAAAACTTATCCGGAGAAACATAACTCCATGCATGGGCAAATAAAATGCACGTAGAGTACCTCTATAAGAAACATTGCATTTATGTTTAAGTACACAGCAACATTCTTTGATGAATCAATTAATATATGAAATAATCAAACTAATCTAAATGCCCACAAGAAACATAACTCAAAATGACTAACCTCATCAAAATCATAAAAAATATGTGAGAACTGCCCCATTAACCAAACCTGCCAAGGGAGAAAACTATTAAATATATGTTTTACAATTCATGGGCAGCAAAATTCCAAAACCCAAAATAAAGTACTTATCTGCATTCTCTTCCTTGCCAATTCATCCTCATAAGCAATTTGAGTAATCTACCACAATGAACCAATATATAATATCAAAGACAATGAAAATAAAACCCAAAATGATAGAGAAAGAGATACTAAAAATGTGTTTCTTCATGAAATATATTAAAGCGAGAACCTGCTTGGGCGGTTTAACTTTCTTGTACTCTTGTCATCCTGCATACACTTAAAAATAAAATTTAGAAAGATATTATTACTCCCTTGCATTGTTTACTCAAAGTTCTTTAACCTTGATAACCATGTCAAGGGAGATTTACTAACTCAAAAGTTGTTGAACCAAAAATTTTGCGAATATCTTAATATAATATAAACCAAATAAAAAGTAACAACAGATATACATTACCAAACAGATCACGATCAACAAATAGTCAAATACACATTAGCAAATAGAAAGTACCAACAACTATCCAAATACATAGTATCAAAAAATATATCACAAATACATGCTATCAAAGAGTACATCCTAAATAAAGTTATTCCAAAGCTCCCTCAATTGTTGGCTTCACTTGATGCACCTCCAAGCAAGCTCCCTCCAGAACTAATAGAATAAAATTTCATATAATGATCAATAAGCTTTTTAACGATTACTTAGTATGTGTGTTTTTGTAAAATTAATGCATAGGTAAAGTTTCACTAACCCTCCAATACGTGACATTAAGAACTCAACAGTGGCTTTTAATTTGTTCGTTTCCTCAACGTTGGCTTGCAAATTCTCTCTGTACTGGTGAAGTTCCATTCTAGTCTGTTGAAGCTCGCTTTGAGTATCTTCTTGTCTTTTCCTACACTCATCGTGGTTGTCGAAGTGGGTGAACGCTTGAGATGAAGTTCTTAAAGGGGTAGGAATAAGACCGCATCCCATTCCTCTAACGTGCCCAGCTCGTCGGCCCCCTAGTACTTGTGTGACTATTTCTTGCATTCAGTCATCCACACTTGTTCCCTCCACATTGCCTTCTTCTAAGGCCTCACTGGTTGTTAATTCTTGCATTTGAAGCTGCACAAGTCATAGTTGGCCTTAGTTTAACATATACTTCATGCAAGTTTACTATTCATGTTCTTCACTAATCAACTTAATGATCGTAGCGTAAACAATTACTTACATATAGACTTTTGCATTTGTCGTTCACAAACTGTTTATCCTTTTTTCTTGTATGGGTAACCTCATATAGTTCAACAGGATTAGGCTTCACTTTTGTTTCTTGTTCCTACATGTAATACATATAATCAAAGTTTACACTAAATAACGTTACTTTCATTAAATTATGGTACGAGATACTTACCTTTTTGTAAATGACGTTGACAAATGAACAAGTCCCAGCTGTGTGATTTGTTTCCAATTTGCTTCTGTTTAGGGTATTTCGTTCAGACTTTTTCTATGAAATTTGGAAAGAAAAAAAAACACAATTATTCATAAAATGTCTTCAAGTGCATGCAAATTATATCAATTTGAATATTCTAATCAGTATAATAATATATATTTACCTTCCATTTACCGTCATCAAATGAGTCACATATTAGGTTCCACTATTGAGGACCATACCCTGCTGGCACGTTTTCCCTCCCAATAGCCTTAGCCTTGGCAATCCCCTCATCATCGTCTTTATCAATGCCGTCAAAATATTTCTTGTAATGATCCCTATACAAGTTCGAATGAAGCCTAGCATATGCACGACCCAATTTATTTTCAACAGCTTTGATGTGCTCGTATCGTTCCATATTCAGTGCGAAGTTTGACTGATACATAATAGATAAGAAAACAATGGTAAAAAATGTGTCACATTAATTTTCCATACGAAACATATTATTAAACATTATATTGATATTCATACCTGAACATGAAACAACAACTTGCTCTTTTCTTCAGCTGGGACCTTTTTCCATTCACCGTGATGGAGTTCGCACATGTTACGAATAATCTCCCCAATCTTGCTTGCAAACCATGATGCATTCTCGCCTACAGGTGTCCGGTGTCTATTTGGGATGTTTAACACTAAGGGACCATGCTTAAGTACGTGGTCACTCAACTTCTTACACTTGGCCTTACCCCTTACACTTCTGACAGACGTGGTAGCTGTTACGCAAAACATGGTAACGTAGTAAGTTATATTTGGAAAAATATATTGTCAAATGTCTATAACAAACCAAAATAATACAAAAATAACAGTTCATAAACATAAAATTCATGAACTTACAAGATGCAGTAGGGGCGGCTCCCTGTGAATCCAATCCTGCCACTGAGTGAATAGGATTATTAGACTCATGCGAAGGATGCCCATCCACTGACTCGAGGAGGAGGGGGGGCGAGGGCGACACATGCATATCTGTATCACCAAACCCAGAATTGAGAATCGGACTCTCATGCTCGTCAATAAGGCCCCGGCCTTGACCTTGGCCTCGGCCTCGGCCTCGTGCTGCTGGAACACGTTTGCGTCCTGTTGTTGTCATTGTTATGATCAATCTGCTAACAAGTCAAAAACCACAAAATTATATTAGTCAATTTATAACCATATAGCATGTTCAATATTTTTGACAAACATACAATAATAATGCTAGTAAAAAATAAAAATAAAAACACCACAATATATATATATATATATATATATATATATATATATAGAGAGAGAGAGAGAGAGCATCAATTTCATTAAATATGCTAATACACTTTGTACTTACACCAAATTTGAGCTTATGTGTTCAACACATTTCATCATCAAATTCATATTCAGAATCTGTAGCACTGTTACTTGAAGATGATTGTTCGTGTTCAGAGTCCTCTTCGTGTTCAGAGTCTATATCGTTGTCGCTACATAACTCCTCTTCCTCATCAAAGTTTGTATAATGGTCCTCGTCCGGCAAGTTATCGTTGGCAAACATGCTTGCATCAAGTTGAATATATAATTCGTCAATTGCTATTATCGCATCATCTCTACGTAATTGAGTGGAGGCTTCAACATTCGCTTCATCAACAAAGACCATATTACCCCCAACACATTCACCTTCCTGGTATACGTCATCACCGAGTCTTTGGTCATCTTCTGTATTATCTCCCTTTTGTACTGTTGGAATATCATAGATGTCTCTATTGATCCACTTCTGCACCACTTTCCAATTACCACCCAATTTGGGATCATCCAAGTAAAACACTTGCGAAGCTTGACATGCTAAGATGAACGGGTTGGATTCACACCATGTACGAGAAGTATTCACAATCGTGAAGCCTTGGTCCATTTGTACTCTTGTTGCACTCCCAGTGTCCCACCAATCGCACTCAAACAAGTACACGAGATTTTGGCCAGGGTAACGTAACTCTAGAATATTTTTTAACTCACCATAATACTCCGTTATTGAGGTTTCGTCCTCACCTGAAACAGAAACACCACTGTTTTGAGTAGTACGAGTTTCTGCACATTCTTTTGTGTGATACCTAACCCCATTCACGATGCAACCTCTATACGATCTAACATGACGATCAGGCCCACATGCAAGATCATATAAGTGTTTTGAGTCATTGGCTGCAGTACGCCCACTATTGTATAAGCGTTTATGGAACCAACGTTCAAAGTTAGCTTCATGCTTTTTATCAATGTCACGGCCGCCTTCTCTTTTGATCATATTATAATGTTCACTGCATGAAAAATAAACGTATTGGTAAATGATCATCAACCCTACAATTATAACATGTCGTAACAAGTAAAACACAAAGGCCATTACTAAACTTACTCCAAATATGAGGCCGTTTCGTTACAATTGGTAAGCACCTACCATCGTGCCCTAGCAAAATCATTAGCATCCAGTGTTACTAATTTAGCTGCTCCTAACGGCCGAACTCGTTGGGAGAATACATCCAAGCGCTGGCTCATTTCTACTTCCTCAACGTCAACATTTCTCCGTTCACGATTCCATCTTGTCTCAATCCCCCGAAGATACCTGGAACAGAAGGTCAAGCTCTCCTCAGCTAGGTAACACTCGGCAATAGACCCCTCTGGACGCGCTTTGTTACGTGTCCACTTCTTATATCTTCCAAGTTCTCTTTCGAACGGATACATCCAACGGTTTTGTACAGGACCGGCAAGCTCAGCCTCCCGAGGTAAATGAAGTACTAGATGGATCATAACATCAAAAAAAGCTAGCGGAAATATTTTTTCCATTTTGCATAAAATTATTACAATGTCGACTTTCATTTGTTTTAGGATATCAACTTTCAACGTCCGTGCACATAACTGCGTAAAAAATGTACTGAACTCGGTCAATGTTGTTCGTATTTCCGACGTAGAAAAATTTCGAATTGCAACAGGAAGCAAGCGCTGTAAGAAGACATGACAATCGTGGCTTTTCATACCCGAAATTTTACCAGGAAGCTTGTTCACACATCGACCAATGTTAGATGCATACCCGTCAGGAAATTTAACACCTGACAACCACTCACATAAACTCTTCTTCTCATCTCTTGTCAATGTGTACTTCACAAGTGGCATCTTATAGGTTTCACCATTTGGCTGCACATGCAATTCTTTACGTATACCCATCAACTGTAAATCTCTTCGTGCCTTGACTGTGTCCTTGGTCTTCCCATCGATATTCATCAACGTCCCTAAGATACTTTCACATATGTTCTTCTCAATATGCATTACATCTAAATTATGACGTAGTTTCAAGCTTGACCAGTAAGGCAACTCAAAGAAAATACTTCTCTTCTTCCAATTCAACACAACATCTGTGTTCTTTCTCTTTCTCCCGCTTGTTTTTCCAAATTGCAAACCCTCAGCATCTCTTAGTTGTTT
The DNA here is from genome assembly GCF_901000735.1 of Corylus avellana. Classification (NCBI taxonomy): domain Eukaryota; kingdom Viridiplantae; phylum Streptophyta; class Magnoliopsida; order Fagales; family Betulaceae; genus Corylus; species Corylus avellana. Next base: position 27,888,885 of record NC_081541.1, on the reverse strand, counting down.
CAACAATTGACTTCCAAACAATTCTTCAGGTTGCAATCTATGCTCCTCTGTACCATCGAACAAATCTCCTCTTTTGCGCCATGGATGCTCTTGAGGAAGCCACCGACGATGACATATGAAGCACACCTTATGCCCATACTTCAAATACCTGAACGATGTATCCTTATTACATACTGGACATGCAAGCTTTCCAATTGTAGACCACCCAGATAATTTTCCATATGCAGGAAAATCATTTATAGTCCATAGTAATGTCGCATGCAATTGAAATGTCTCTTTTTTTGATGCATCGTACACGCGTATGCCTTCATTCCATAAATCTTTCAAGTCATCAACCAATGGCCGCAAATATACATCAATATTCTTTCCAGGATCTGAAGGGCCTGGGATAATAAGGGGCAACATCAAATTTGGACTCTTCATACACATCCACGGAGGGAGATTGTACACCGTTAACATTACTGCCCATATGCTATATGTTGTACTCATATTACCATATGGGTTGAAACCATCACTTGCTAAGCCAAGCTGCACGTTGCGGGAATCACTTGCAAACCACTCATGTCTTTTATCAAACTCTTTCCATACAATAGAATCAGCGGGGTGTCTGAGAGTATTGCCATCATCTTCTCGACCTTCTTTGTGCCACCGCATTTCCTTGGCCATTTCTTTTGTCATAAACAACCGTTGTAACCTCGATTTTATTGGAAAATACCGTAAGACCTTTTGAGGAATATTACTTTTTCTGCCTTTGCCATCAATCCATCTTGAATTGTTGCACTTTGGGCATACCACTTTGTCTGCATGTTCTTTCCCAAAAAGCACACAACCATTCTTGCATGCGTGTATCTTATCGTAACCGAATCCCAAGTGTCGCCTAAACTGTATTGCTTCTCTATACGAGCGTGGCAATGTCTCTCCATCTGGGACGGCCGTCTTTATCAAGTCAATCATCATATCAAACGCCTTGTTACTCATGTTGCAGAACGCCTTTATATGAAGCATCTTCAGTATAAAAGCAATTCGTGTAAATTTCTTGAAGCCTGGATAAAGTTCTCGTAAACCATCTTCCCAAAATTGGTAGAAGGAGCTTGTTTGTTCGTGATTATCAGTTGTGGGGCCCTGTGAAGTAGAGGATTCTCCGATGTTAGCATCAACAAATGTCCCCATACATACATCGTCTAACAATTCTTCAACTGCATCAACCTCCTCCATCATTTCACTTGTATGTGTGTGCATGTTTGTAGAAGTGTTTTCCCTAAAATGATCTTCTTCCCCGTGAAATATCCATCTAGTGTATGTCGGAGTAAATCCATTCATATACAAGTGACCCTTCACCTCGCTAATATGAGAATAATATCGATTTGCACAATCACGGCATGGACACTTTGTCATATCACGTGAATCAACTGATTTAACTGCCATTCCCATGAATTCTTCCACCCCTTTTTGAAATCGCTCTGAACATCGAGTACTTTCCCGCATCCAACTCCTATCCATATTGATGTCCCTATTAAAGGTTATTCGTTACGTACATGTACGCACACAAGGGAATTAGAAGATCAGATTCTTAAGAATTGAATTAATAGAATTAAATGGGAGGTCTGTTCTCAAATATTAAGGGAGGGAAAGTTTAAAAGGAGCATGGGTAATGAGAGAATTCTAGAAGTGGGTTACTAGTTTAGAACAAATATATACGAAATGATGCTAGCTCAATGCGATGTTACCTAACAAAATATTCTAGAAGTGGGTTACTAGTTTAGAACAAATTTCTATTTGTAATTTATTTACTAGTTTAGCTCAATGACAGTTTTACATTTTTTAGAGAAATGTTAGCGGTCAATAAGTTTTTGATATTTGGCTTATATTCTCTTACACACTCAAGAGATCAACTATTAGACTTATGTAGTCCACCATTGATTTATGTGGAGTCAACATAAGTCCACAAATCTAATATTTGATTTGTAAGATTAAATTGACTAAATATGGGAAGAATGGCAATGCTAGGGCAACGAGGATGGGTTAGGTGTGAAAGAAACCCATCCATGTGGAGCTAGGGACAAGATGAAAAATTGATTTGGAAGTATTTGATTATTGTCGGGAAATGATTATGCGGAGATAGTACACATAACACAACGTGATTTGACCAATTGATTTTTTTGACACGTGACAAATGGCCCACTAACGAAAATACATAGAAAGATTGATTTTAAAGTGTCAAAAAATACAAGGACTAATTTTACCATTTTTAAAAACTCAAAAACACATGGGCCACTTTCGTATTTAACCCTAATTTTAAAGCCTAATATTAGCAATTACATGAGCAAAGTTCCAATAAACTTTACTTTACTTTAATCCATTAATCCATTAAACTTTACTTTAATCCATTAAACTTAACTAATCGGAATCAGAGCAAACTGCGATCGATCGCAGGATCGATCGCAGTACCAGACACCCAATGTGAGGAACCTACTGATGCTGCGATCGATCGCAGGATCGATCGCAGGATCGATCGCAGGATCGGACACCCAATGTGAGGAACCTACTGATGCTGCGATCGATCGCAGGATCAGAAGCTGAAATTGAGAAACAGAGTACCCTGCGATCGATCGCAGGCCTGATGCGATCGATCGCAGATAGGCGTTTGCAGAACATCTTCCTGCTTCTGTGGACACAAATAGAGGACCTTATACACCAGACATAGAGGACCTTATACACAAATAGAGGACCTTATTTTTGAATTTTAATGGTATTGATTAGGGAAGAAAACAAGAAGAAGAAGAAGTTGTAATGCATATTAGGGCCATGATTTCTAAATGAAAGGTCATCTAACATATATGCAATAACCTTTATTTATACAAAAGATTAATTTCAGAAAATTAATCAAAATCCAGTTCAATTATTTGATGTGTTTGAGAAGAGAAAAATAAATATATAATCAAAGGTCATCTAACAGATGTGTTTGAGAAGAGAAAAATTGCAAAGATTAATTTCATCCAATTCCATTTCCTCCGGTTTAGTTAACACTTTAGAAAAAAAAAAAAAAAACATACTCATACGAAAAAGAAATCATGGGACTTAATCCAACATCAGCTAAGGACATAGAGTATGGTGTGCTCTTAAGAATTGTTGAGTCCTCTTCAAGCAAACAATTGCCTAAAATAGAATGCTTTCGTAGATCCCGCTTTTGAGCCTCTCTCTCCTATGCAATTCCGATAGTATCGTTTCTCCAAGAGCTACCACAAAGCTCTTGGACTCCTCATCTAAACCAGAATCATTGGCCATAATTCTATCCATTAACTTGCACCACCAACACTAAAACCTCTACCAGCAGCATAATCCACAAAGCTGTAAAGAGGTACCACACTCTCACCATACTTCTCAAAGCCATCCAATTCCTGCTTGGCCTTGGCCCTAAGCTCCTCTACTACCTCCATTGCCTTTCATTTATTGGGTATTAGGGGCCTCTCACAATAGCTATGGACTGCAATCTGGATTGGAGATTGTAGCCACTAGCTACATCCCAAAACTCAATCGAACGCTTGTCATGATTCTTCTTAATTTCCCCAATATATAAAAGGGTGGAAAGTAATATCTTAAACTCAAATCTTTCAAAATAGGAAAAGCAAACCCTTTTTGTAATTTGCTCAGGTAACAGGAGGGGTGACCAAGATCCCTAGTGATAACTTCACATGCACACCATGGTGGCTCCCTGTTTGGCTTGTGATTCAAACCCTAGAGAGAGAGAGAGAGATAGAATCTTTCTATTGGGGAAAGATAAGAAAAAGATGATGTTGGGGCATGTCTAGTGTATAAGGATCAAAGCCACATAAAGACTGTTTGTGTAATGAGAAAAGGGGGGAATTGGACTCTCTCATGGTACATAAAGATTAAAGGGTCCTCTAATACCCAAGTAGTAACTTTGCTTTTTTCCTTTTGTGATTCTTTTGACTGCCTTCAAAATTCTCGTAGGGATATACAACTCTTTTAAGTTTCTTATTATTTTCGTCCATGAATATAAGTTTGTTAAGACGAATAATGTAAATCTTAGTATGTTTTATGAACTTATTTTATTCTTTATTTTCTACTTGTGATATGAAACATCAATTTGTCACAACATTCTATAAGTTGAGATAAACGAACCCACCTAATTTCTAAAAGGCAATGGAGGTAGCAGAGGAGCTTATACAAAAAAAAAGCTTCATTTAAGTGATTTTTTTTTTAATTTTCTAAATGAAAGGTCATCTAACATATATGCCCAATAAATGAAAGGTCATCTAACATCCAATTTTTAAATGAAAGGTCATCTAACATTGATATAAGTTGGCCGCTTTAAAGTTTCTGCTTCATCTTTGTGAGTTGTAAAAGTTTATTAATATTATTTACTTAAGAAATACTAAAACTACACTCTCATCCCACCAAGTTGATATGACATTTCCATCGATCCTTAATTTTCGTTTCTTTGTTACCAAGAATTTATTGGTTGATGAACACTACCAAGTTAGCCTAAATGAAATGAAAATTGTATTTCTTAAGTAAATTATCAATAATTTTTTACATCAATGAATATCAATAATTTCAAATTTTAAGCACGAAATAACATCCAAGATCTCACAACATTTGTGCAAATTATCACAATCAACCAACCAACCACTATAAGTCCAATAGTCCACTATCTATCTTCCAATTAAATGTATATAGAGGTTCATGAGAAATGAAGCAATATAAGATGGTGTAAAAAGCAACAAGTAGACAATCAAACGTACCATCTAGAACCTCTATTAGAGTTTGAATTTACAAACAATTTCATGAGAAATGAAGCAATATTGTGAAACTAATTCATTATTTACCCATTCTTGAGCTATTAGAGTTTGCATTTACAAGCAATTTCATGATAAATGAAGCAATATTGTGAAACTAATTCATTTGAGAATGGGTAAAGAAATATTGTGAAACTAATTCATTATTAACCCATTCTTGAGCTATTAGAGTGTGAATTTATAAGAATTGTGATAACTTTCTTTACCCATTCTTGCTCCTTTTCTTTACCCATTTCTTCAAATCACAATTCATGGATATTATTGAGTGATTGAGAGGCATTTAAGGTTTGCAAGGGTTTAGGAGAAACTCATACCTGAGAGAGCTACAAGAGAGTTGATGAACACTGGAGTGAGAGCTGGCAGTGAGAGAGGTGCGCCGGAAACAGCTGCCGGAGAGAGAGAGAGCTCGAGAGAGAGGGAGGGAGAGAGTGAGAGTGAGCTCGAGAGAGTGAGAGAGTGAGATTGAGAGACAGCGTGAGAGTGAGAGTGAGAGTGAGTGACAGCTAGCGTGAGAGTGGGGAACTAAAAGTGGCGCGCGGGAGGTCTTCAGACAATAAACAGTGCCCAAAATTTTAGAACCCCCGCCACTTTCAGACAATTCTGAAATTCTTTTAGTTCAGCAAAATTTTAGACAGATACCACTTTTAGTTCAGCAAAATTTAGTTCACAAAAAAGCTATTGGTAAACTTTTTTGTGCAACTAAATATTTGGGGTATTTTATTTACAAAAAAAAAAAGAAAAAAATATAAATAACTACAGTAGCCTGTCAAACTATCAAATTGTATCAAAAAGTCTACTTATTTTGTTATATTTTTATAATACCCCTATTCTTTTAACAAAGTAAAATCAAATGTACGGTTACTTTAATACGATATGAAGAAATTTGTAATTTAGGTAAACTACAATGATTAATTATTTATTATTTCTTCCAAAAAACATTTAATAAAAATAACACACGGATATCCTACGTGAATCAATTCTATTGCAATTTACAAGATGATGCAAAAGCAATCCCGAATAAAAAAAAAAAAAAGATTAAAAAATAATATTTAATAAAATAAAGAATATGGAGTTGGTATTAAAAAATTAGTAGCTAAAATATAGAATTGTGCTTTGACTAGGTAGAATACATCTTACTGCTGAAGATGCTCTTGAAAGTTCATTCTAGCAGTAATAGGAAAATCTTCTATTTTACAGTGTCTATTGGAGCAAGAAAAGTTAACAAAATAGCTAAATTTAACTAAAAAGCTAGTTTAAAAATACTACTGGAGATGCTCTAAATTTTAATATTTTTTAAAATGTGTGTGTGTGTTTTATTTTTTTGCTTTGGTTGTAATATAATATAAAATTAAGGTTTTAGTATTTTATATATTGAGATATTTTGTTATTGTTTTTAAATTTTTGTTAAAAAAAAAATAAAAAAATGGCCTGATACGTGGACAGTTGAATATTAGATTAGTGTTGGAGACAGATGCCCTGATTTGTCAATAAAGGGAAATTCAAAAAGAAAAGAAAAAATTGCACTAGAATTATAGAATGAGAGAAGTGAAAAAGAATAAAAAATGAAGTAAATAAATATGACACTAATTTGTATGTTTATTAGGATCGATCGGATCGGATGTTTGATAGATCAAAAATGAAGTAAATAAATTATAACACTAATAGGATATCCGTGCGATCAATCGAACTAATTCATTAGGATCGATCGGATGTTTGATCGATCATTTAATCATATCGCGATCAATCGAACTAATTCATTAGGATCGATCGGATGTTTGATCGATCATTTAATCATATCGCGATCAATCGAACTAATTCATTAGGATCGATCGGATGTTTGATCGATCATTTAATCATATCGCGATCAATCGAACTAATTCATTAGGATCGACCGGATGTTTGATCGATCATTTAATCATGTCAAGTTTTATTGATTGTATCCCGATCAATTTAAGTAATGCACTAATATAATAGAAAATGCTTAGAGTTCAATTAAATGTTCGATCGAACATTTAATTTGTTTGAATTTTGTTCGATTATTTGATGTTATCACGATCGATCTTACGAATGAACTAGGTTGGACCAATTGGATGTCTAATCAAACATTCAATTTCAATTGTTTCAAGTTTGATCTCACATTTGATCATATCATAATCGAAGTTGTTGTACATTATGCAATAAAAATTAAAAAAAATAATAATTGCATAAAATATAAATATATATATATATGTATGTATGTATGTATGGTGATTCTGTGATTGCGATCGATCGCACATTGGGTGAGATCGATCGCAATCACAGAATCAAACACGCGGATCCTTGGCCAAGTGCGATCGATCGCACTAGGTGTGCGATCGATCGCAATCACAGAATCAAACACGCGGATCCTTGGCCAAGTGCGATCGATCGCACTAGGTGTGCGATCGATCTCACTCGGACAGCACACCACGTGACCTATTTTAGGTCACTTTCCCCCCACCCCCACAAAAATTTCCTTCTCCCCACTGCGCCGTACACCTCTCCAACGCTTGGTCCACGCACCTCCGGCACAACTGATTCGTCCACCATTGCCAATCACTTCTACCACACAACCACCACACGGTTGTCTTCTCCGGCAACCATACCAGGTACGTTTTCACCACCTCTAGTACTTTACACCCCATTCCCCATTCCCATCAACACCCCAACCACGAGCACCTTCACGAGATTTTTTTTTTTCTCATATTTCTGCAATTGTGGGTGTTCATCCACCCACATTGCTTTGTTGTGGTTGAGTTTGGATGTTTTTGCAGGGGGTTTTGAGCGAAGTTGTGTTGTTTTGCAATTTTGCCTATCTCTAGTGCACGCCAGGTGTTCGACAAAAGTCCCCAATCAAGCTCATCATGCCAAGAACTCGAGCTTCGTCCTCCCGAGGGTCTGATACCCGAGCCACTTCTCCCCCGCCCACTTTTGAGGAACGGGAGCTGCTATTTGAGACCACTTTCGCCATTCGCGAAGACTTTGAAAATCTTGAGGGGACTCAATGGGCGGTCGCCGAGTTCAAGCGACGGGGGCTAAAGAAGCTTTTCAAGCCGGTCACCCCCACTGCTTACAGAAAATTGGTGATCGAGTTTTATGTCCACCTATATCATGACTGCAGGAACATAGCTGCCCTCTCTTCGAAAGTGCAAGGCAAAGCTATTGACATAACACGGGCCGACATTGCTGCTGCCCTTCAATGCAATGATGAGCAACCTCCAGAAGCCGCACAACTTGCTGACCAACCGGACAGCTTCTACGTGGCGGAAATTATTGACGACATGTGCGAAGGGATGTATGCCGATGCCCACCATAATGCCGCCAGCCGATCAAAGCTACCTCAGCGGCTTTGGTTTGTGGACTCCGTATTACACCGTAATGCGTTTCCCTTGGGGCACAAAAGTCAGAGGCGGGATCAATTTCTTCAAGCACTCTACGCCTTCCATAAAGGTGCTTGGTACTCCATTCCCGACATAATTTGGAGGCAAATTTACAAATTTTGGAATGGGGTGCACGTTGGAGGAGCGGGGTCCACACATTCATGGGGGTTGCCTTTCCCATACTTAATCTCCTACATCCTCCGGAAGAAAGGCGTCAAGGGTACCGCAGCTGATGAACCAGTCACTACTACTCCCATATTTGGCATTCGCCAATGGAACAAGAGCCTCTCCCACATGCCCCAGGTAGCTCCAGCACCAGCAGCTGCTGCGGAAGAGTATGAGGCCGAGCCAATGGCCGAAGATGAACCAATAGTTGATTCAGAGGCAGCTGAGGAGGAGGCCCCGAGAATTTTTCGTGAAGCACGAAACCGCTCAGTTAGTGAAGAAATAGCGGGCCTTCGGAGAGAGTTGGCTGGCCAAAGAAAGGAGGCTCGGAAAAATAACGAATTGATGGACAAACGCCTAGGCGCCTTAGAAGAATTGATGCAGTCCATTGTCAACCGGTTGCCACCACCATCTGCAGGAGCATCATCTTCTAGACAACAGTAAGCAGGGACTATCGTCTGGCTGAAGACATTAAACTTAGCGCTCATGGGAGGCACCCCATAGTTTACCCTTTTTATTTTGTTTAGTATGTTTTAAGTTAATCTTTTTATTTGTCTTTAGTTTTGTTTCTTTTGACTTGCTTTTGTGTTTTCTTATGGGAATGACCCCGTATTTGCACATGGATGGTTTTTGAATTGCAAGGTATCAATATATTTTCACTTAAAACTGAGATGAATTATTTTACGGTTTAGATTTTATTTTGTTATATTTAACAGTGTAAAATCTTTCCATAAGCTATCAATATATTCATCATATAATATATATACACTATTAGATCTGTAAAATTTAATATGAATTATGAAATGAGAATTAACTCTTCAAATTAGTCCATATGTAACAACTAACCAAATGGCAAATATATACAATTTAAAATCTTTCTTTAGGAGGATGGAATCGACGGTGCATATTGTGTCACTTTATTTCAAAATTTTAAATAATGCAGTGATATATATATACACAATTTTAGTAGATGTTATTGGGCAGCAATAAAATATATATATATATTTGAGCTTTTCTGCATGGGTGCGGTCGATTGCAATAACAGAAAGTTGGAATCAAACTTTCTGTTACTGCGATCGATCGCACCTTGTGTGCGACCGATCGCAATAACAGAAAGTTTGATTCCAACTTTCTGTTGTTGCGATCGGTCGCACCATGGTTACGATCGATCGCAGTAATCGAATATTGGATTTCAACATTCTGTTACTGCGATCGATCGCACATTGTGTGCGATCGATCGCAATAACAGATGGATTATTTTTTTTTATTTTACTACGGACTCTTTAGGGTCGACAAAAGTCGACCCTAATACATAAGCATTAGGGTCGACTATTAAAGTCGACACTAATGAGGTATCTTCAGCGTCCACTTGGAGTGGACGGTATTAGTCATCTATTTTAATTTTATTTTTTATTTTTTATTTACTACCGACTCTTTAGAGTCGACAAAAGTCGACCCTAATACATAAGCATTAGGGTCGACTTTTAGAGTCGACCCTAATGATGTATCTTCAGCGTCCACTTAGAGTGGACGCTATTAGTCATCTATTTTAATTTTTTTAACTTTTTTTTATTTTACTACGGACTCTTTAGGGTCGACTTTTGTCGACCCTAATACATACGCATTAGGGTCGACTTTTAGAGTCGACCCTAATGATGTATCTTCAGCGTCCACTTAGAGTGGACGCTATTAGTCATCTATTTTAATTTTTTTAACTTTTTTTTATTTTACTACGGACTCTTTAGGGTCGACTTTTGTAGACCCTAATAAATATACATTAGGGTCGACTCTTAGAGTCGACCCTAATGATGTATCTTCAGCGTCCACTCTAAGTGGACGCTATTAGTCATTTATTTTAATTTTTTTAACTTTTTTTTATTTTACTACGGACTCTTTAGGGTCGACTTTTGTCGACCCTAATACATATACATTAGGGTCGACTCTTAGAGTCGACCCTAATGATGTATCTTCAGCGTCCACTTAGAGTGGACGCTATTAGTCATCTATTTTAATTTTTTTAACTTTTTTTTATTTTACTACGGACTCTTTAGGGTCGACTTTTGTCGACCCTAATACATAAGCATTAGGGTCGACTTTTAGAGTCGACCCTATTGAACTTTTTTTGTGATTTTTTTTTGTTTTTTTTTTTTTCCCAGCTTATAGCGTCCACTTAAGTGGACGCTATTTATTAATTATTAGGGTCGACTATTATGGACCCTAAAAGTTTTTTTTTTGCCGCTTAAATTTTTCCCGCCCCTCGGATAATTCCCGCGCGTGTATTAGGGTCGACTTATTAGCGTCCACTATAAAGTGGACGCTAATACTGCAATTTTCGACCCATTATTAGCGTCGGCTATTAGGTGGACGCTAATACTGAACTATTAGGGACGACTTTCAAAGTCGCCCCTAATAGTTCAGTATTAGGGGCGACTTTTTAGTCGCCCCTAATAAGTCGCCCCTAATGAACAACTTTCTTGTAGTGATGGAACAACGTACAATTAATGGGATTTATTAATCAATCATATATTTCAGATAAATTACTCCAAGAGGGAGGGGGAATTGAAGGGTAAAAAGGAAAGTCTATATATACGCTTGCACTCTCTACTCAAACCTCCAAGCAATACCTCTCATAGCTATAAGCCTATAAGCCTATCGCAATCAAGAGCCTGGCTAGCTACTAGCTCGCCTTCCCTTCAATGGCTTCGAAGCCTTCGCCTAATGATAATCGTGTAGGGAAAGGTGGATACTGGTATTGCGATAATAATAACTTCCCAACCCCGGTGGCCAGCATACCTTCCGAGTTTTTCACCCATCTTTTCGCTGCCTTTGCGGAGGTCAACCCCACCACCTATGAAGTCACCTTTCCTGCAGCACACAGGGTGCCTGAGAACTAACCGTGCAACAAAGAAACCCAAATGTCAGAACCCTTTTATCCATCGGTGGAGTCTCTAGCACTTCCACCTTTGCTTCAATGGCTAGCGACCCCAATACCCGCGAAACATTCATACATTCCTCAATAAGTCTAGCCAGGTCTAACACGACTTCCATTGCCTTAGCCTCCACTGGCTGTACCCCTCCACGGAGGAAGAAATGACCAACCTTGGCTCACTCCTCGATCATTGGCGAGATGCCGTGGACCTAGAGTCCAAGTTGACCGGCAATGGCCCGTTGCTTCTAGTCGCAGCGGTCCATTACAGGCCACGAATACATAGGACGTCGTTGGAGTATCCCGTTGATGCTATTGCAAGGAGCTTGGACTGGATCAACCTAGTGGCGTATGACTTCTATAACCCCGCTATCTCATGGAATGCTACTGGACCTTTTGCTGCATTGCACAATGGACATATCCATGAAGGAACCCCACGTTTTGCAGATCACGGCGTCAATGCTTGGATTCAATCACCAGTGACCGCCCGAAAAATAGTCCTCGGCCTTCCATTTTGTGGCGCTGCGTGGCGTCTAGAAGATGCTGCAAGGACTGAAATATTTGCCCCCGCCGATGGACCGGCTGATGGACAGGCTGGTGGAGTATATATTGATCCCTCAGATGGGACCATACTTTATAACCAAATCAAGTATTTCATAGAGACACACCCCAAAGGCAATGGGGAATACAGTGCCGACTATGTTTTAGACTATTTCAGTGCCGAGAATACTTGGATTGGTTATAATGATACCAGGAGTATCACTACTAAGCTTACATATGCTAGGCAAAACACTTTGCTCGGCTACTATTTATGCATGGCATGTGGGAGGCGACAGGCAGGGGATTCTTTCAAGCACAGGTTAGTATGAATTCAATCATTCATTTATATCTTTTCCAAATCATCATGCATGCATCTATAGTTTGCCATTGACGTAAAGAGTAGAAGTAAAAAAAAAAAAAAAAAAAAAAAAAAAAAACGGAAGAATATTTGGTCACTGGAGTTGGTTGAACCACTTCTAGAGGTCTTTGGGCAAATTATGAGGCCTCACGGCATTGATGGTGTTTCATAATTAAACAATTGAAAACTAAAACTAAAATTTGGCCGTGGGTTAGCCAAGGAATTTGTAGTTTTTTTTTTTTTAAATGATTATTTTGGCATCTTTTGTAAGAATTAACAGAAAATCTTAAAGGTGGCATGGGGTGAAATTAAAAGGGATGAAACTTTAGATTCTCATATTATAAAAATTGAATTTGAGTTTATGATTGTAAAAACGTTAATTACTTTTGGATAAGTAGGTTTTTTTTTTTTTTTTTTTTTTTTAAATTAGAAGTCTGGGAGTACCTCTTGATTGAGGGTGGAAATATTGAGGGCCGGCCCGGGCATTAAGGCAATGAGAAAAACAGCAACAGAGAAAGCTTAGTCGGAAAATACTCCATGGCTTTAGATATCGCCAACCCACCAAGGCTATGACCAACGAGGATGACTCTTTCATGAAGAGGAAGAGCTGCCACGAAGTCCCTCAAGGGCTTAAAGTAGTCAGAAATTGATCGGAGAACAATTGCCGGCTATGCGTTTACTCCAGAAGCGGCTAAGTCCAGGGCAGTAACATTGTGACTGGAAGATCTTAGCAGTGGCACAAGCTTGAACCTGGAGCAGGCTCCAAGGCATGATCCATGGACTAGCACAAAGTGCTTGTTAGGTGGCGCTGACTCCAGAGCAGCCTCAATTATTGCAATGGATGAAAGAAGGATAAAGAAAGAAATAATGGACATGAAATGTGTTGGTAAAGCAGCAGGGGCTAAGTCCCCTCCTTTCTTCCTAGTGGTCGCGTGTTCGAATTCGCTTGCAGTAGTAGTTGCGTGAACCAAATACTATTAAGAAGGAGCTTTATTGGTTTGCACTTTTGTGGGGTTGTGGTGACGGACTCACATTCCCAAATAATAGTTATGGCTCAAACCGAACATTTTACAATGGGTGGGAACCCATGGCCACACCCAAGAAGGAAAATTATACTGGTTGCCCATTCCCATCCTTTTGAATAGAAATTAAAAAAAAAAAAAAAAAAAGTATTGGGAAAATATCCTTCCCCTTAAGGCCCGGTGGGCTATAAGATCATAGTCAAGTCCTAGCTAACATAACCCGAAGTTGATAAAGGCCCAGCCCACGGAAGTCATCAGTGAAAGGAAGAAAGATATCACCAAGACACAGTCACCTGGGAATTGGTCACCCGGGGATATATTTCCTGGGGCTGCCAATCCCTCGATTCCATGGGGACTATCTTATTACTATTGTTAGTATTTTTGTTGGCTAATTCGGTGATCAAAACAGATGCTTCAAAGTACCAAGACCCATCTCCAATGCAAGGCCTTTCGAACGCGATATCCCGAGAGAAATATTCATCTTCATGGAAGGTTGTCCAAACAAGAGGCATTGTCATCCGGACACGATTTTCAGAGAGTTCCATATGCAAGCCTGTCTGCATGCTTTCCAAAGAGTTCCATTTGCACGCCCGTCTGCATGCTGTCCGGACACGCCGTGCCATAGAACTAGGTTTTACCTTGTTTCGTTCAGATGGGGTATAGGCCCGTCCGGACGCCCAGTACAATTTAAGTTTCTTTACGCTTAAATGTGTGGGCCCAGGTCTAGGGTTTTTCAGAGATGATATATATTCATCTTTATAGAACTGTAGAGGTACAGATTTTTACCTTAGAGTTCGTGACAGGCTGTGTTAAGGGAGAGTTTATGTTGTGAGCAAAATCGTTTCTCTTAGAGTATTTGTTAGTTTGATTTGTTGTTACGTTTGAGAAATCTATCGGAAATGTTCGGTAAAGGAGGATTATGTTAAAGAAGATTGTGAACGAGGAGACGAGTTGGAGCTTTGTTAATCTTACAGAGCCAAGGACTCACAAATGGTTGTAAGTGTTCTCTGTGTTTGTAATCTCGGAATATTTTCTTACAGTGATTTACTAGGTTTGGCTGCCCAAGAGAGGTTTTACTTTTAGAAAGATTTTTAAAAGGTTTCCTCTTCGTCACCAAAATCTTTGTGTCTGATTGATTTACTGTCTTGCTTATTTTGGTGATTGATTGCTTATTGATTAATATTATTAATTCCACATATATTGGTTAAACACTCAGATTATCCTTATTTGAGTGTGTGTTGGAGTCTGTTTAGCTTTTCAACTATAATCAAATACAGTGGCCAAACCAACTTCTAATACTCTATGATTAACTCTCATTGAGTTAAAGATTCACATTCGTGATTAGTCAGTATCATAAGCATCGTGTTAGAGTTTACACACGGCTACTACTCTTAGTCTAAACCAAATTACAAGACTTGGATAAGATTGCCACAAGGCTCAGATAAGATCGATGGAAGAGTTCTAAATCGGGTGAACCTATCAGCCTATTTATAGGCCAGACCCCAGGTATCAATAACACGCTGAATTATTCGAGAGATTACATACAGTTCCTCAGAAACCTTACTTGACTTACTTAAGCATCGGAAAAAGATTACGCTCAACACATGGCACTTTCTCTTCGTGTTTACCTTGTTTGCCTTTTTCAGGTTCGAGCTCGGAGAACGTGTTCACACCGTACCAGAAACTGTTCTAAGAAAATGCATCTTTCTCTTCTCCATATTGTGTTGTATTCTTTCGACGAAAAATGCAAATTGTCATCTTATTTTATAAAGGTATAAAGGAGTAAGTTCCGACAAAGAGCTCCTATTTTTTTTATTTTTTTATTTTTTTTTTCCTTTTAATAAATAAAATAAACAACAGCATTAGGTTACTACACTACAAGCCTCTTATATGTGGCAGTTTCAATTCACGTAGTGTTTATCATGTTTACAAATTGAGGTAACAATTTAAATAGTACTTATCATGTCAACTATTAAAATATAAATTCCTATCCAACCGTCCATATAACACTTATTTTCAAAAAATATGATCTTTTTAAATAAATTCTAAGTTCGCCATGTTTAAGCATCTTGTGACCATCTCAAAGGAACATCTCATTAAAATTAATTAAGAGCACACATCCTAAAAATAAGCTATTATCATTCTGTCTTCCTAAGCTCACTTAAGCATCAGAGTGTCCCTGATCTCCTGGGAATAGCAGTTTTCTAGTGAATTTATCTCTATTATGTAGGAGCACTGTTATTAGACGTCCAACCGTCCAGAAATTTTATTCAAATCTTCTTACAAACTCAACTGATATTCCATATTTTATAAAAATTAGTACTGCCATTTTCATTTTGTAAATGAATTTTTATATAACAATCTACATTTTAATAGTTTACATGATAAATTTCACATTAATTTGTAGTAAAAGCTAACACATCAGCAATCTTTGCCTAACCAATCAAAATTTGCCATTAATACCAAACAGAGAATAAATTATATAGGGAGGATGCACAAAATTCACCTTTTGTGCCACCAATAAGAAGCTGATACATCAGCCAATTTTATTAGACTTATATTTAAAACAAAAACTCAATCACACCAGATTATACTATAATAAAACAAAAAATTAATTTTTTTTATTGAAAAAAAAAAAAAAACAGAATTGAAGGGGTGGCCGGCCGCCACCCCCAGGCCATCAGAATTGTGCTGTGGCCGCTCCATGGCCTAAGGTGGCTCATGGCCACCCCATAGGCCATGATCTGGGGTGGCCGCCTGACCCATGGGGTGGCTCACCCGGCTCCCCATGGCCTATCAGGAGTAGTCAGGCAAGCCACCCCAGCTCCTCAGGTGGGCTGTGCACCCGTGTGGGGCGGGTGTGGCTGACCGACCACCCGGATCGGATAGGGGTGGCTAGCCGCCACCCAAGGCCACAAGGGTGGCCCAGCCTTGACCACTCCATGGCCAATGGGGTGGCAGCGAGCCACCCAGGGCCATGGGGTGGCCCGTCTGACCACCATGCTGAGGGGTGGCGACCTGCGTAACTGAGAGGGTGTGACCGACCACCCCTAGTGGGGGAGGGGTGGCTAGCAATTTTGTTTTTGTTTTTGTTTTTTTTTTTTAAAAAAAAAAGAAACAATTAATTTTTATTCATAATCTAGTGTAGTTAGGCTTTTTTTAAAAAAAACTTAAGTTTGATAAATTTAACTTAGTTGTCACATTCTGATTGGTTGCACAAAAGGTGACTTTTGTGCAACCTCCCTATATAAGTTATTCTCTACCAAATATCCAATTCCAATAACTCACAAACTTCAATCCAGAAATAGCACACGACCAAATACTGTCCCAACCAAAAAGTCGAAAACACACATAACAAACCTGTGAAGGGAGCCTTGGTGTTGACCGATGACCATGGTGAACTAAACCTGACCTTGGACGACACAAACATGAACATGACCATGGTTTATGTGTACGGTTAAGGTGAAACCACATGAAACTCGTGATATATTGACCATATCGCGATTCCTAGGCAAAATCTAAAATTAGTTCTAGATAATTATAGAAGAATATATGACAATTTTGTAAATAACATTTATCTGTAGGGTAATAATAGATGGAAATTTTTCGCAATTTTATCTGATAGAAATATTGGAGAATTGGGTATTGAGCCTACTGGAATGGTAAAATTGGGGCAGCCTAATTTTAACATGCGCGTGAATCGAGAGTTACTGGCAATAAATAATGAAGGGACCTAAAGTGCGTGTTCAGTGAGTCAGTGTTTAAGATCTGAAACAAAAATAGAAATAGAAGAAGAGAGACAGAGACAGAAAAGTTAAAAATAAATTAAAATTCGTGCTTGAACATCATCTTTGCTGGAGAACTCGGTCGTTTTAAATCATCATCTGTGCTTGCATGAACACCATCCTTGAATTTTTGATGTAGATGCAAAAGAATAAATTTGGTCAGATTCAACATACCAATTTGGATTATACTCTCCATTCACATTATCACCTCCTTTGTAATAAATTTTTGAAACCCAATCTTCTTCAGTTGAAACCAACTAGATAAACTAAGGCTTTTACATTTTCCACATGTGCCTGAGAGATTTATTACAATAACATCATAATACAGAATAACAAAAAGATACGGAATGAATGACTTCAACAAAGATGATAAAAGACAATAAATTTAAACATTTAATTAATATTGTAAAATTGAACATCTTAAATATTTGTAATCTATATTATCACAAGACTGTAGGTTCAGTTGGTTGATGATATTTAAACGATGATTCATTATTAAAAATTAAAAAAGTATGTTGAGTTAGGCTTTGTATCTTCTATTATTCTACATTATTTTCCTCCAAACTGGGTTGGAGGAAGTTCCTCTAACTCAGTCTATAAAAATGACATGTGTCATTTGAACATGTGAGATGCACATATTTTTTAATAGTAAGGACAAAGTTGAAATAAATAATATTAAAAACTCATGTGCAACTCACATGTTATTAAAAAAATGGACATATGTCATTTTTATAAACTGGGTTGAAGGAAGTTCCTCCAACCCAGTTTGGAGGAAAACTTTGTCCCATTTAAATCTCTTTTTAGCAAAATAAGCAATAAAAAGAGGTTAAATTTGGCTTCTTTTTCCTATTGACAGGGAGTGACCCGACCCATTATGTATTCTCATAACATATTCTACGAGAGATCGTAGAAAAACTTGGTTATACTAGAATTCAGAGAACTAAAAAGGAAAAGCTAGTATTATCCTAACCGTGAAAGGAAAAACCGAATTTAGTTTTAATTTTATGCTGATTTAACTTTCCAAAGAAAATCTCCCAGAGCTTCTTAAACTTAATAAATTTTTATATTTTCTTTATCCGTTTTTAGGTAATATGAGGTTCCTTTCATTTAGAAAAAAAAAAAAAAAAAAAAAAAAAAAGTTTTTCAGAAATATTTTCCTATACTTTCTCACCTTTCTTATACCCTTTGGCTTATTGAACTTGTCATACAAACATTTGATTTCCTCCAATAAATCAAGTTTGTAGGTAAACATTAAAACTCTGTAAATAAAATTTTGCATTTTAAAACCTTCATCTTACATATCTATAAAACTACAAGATATTTATACCTATGTGAACCAAATATTATTTGCAAAAATTTGTGTTGCAATCATTTTGTTGTGATCAAGTGGAACACACTTATTATTTTTCCAAGTGAATGCATTTATTATTTTTGTTAAATCATGTCATACACATTTTGGTACTATACATAAATTACAAAAAGTTGATAACCATAAGAATTAGAAAGAAAAAAAAAATCACAAATTATATTCCTTGTTTTTATTTGTATCTTTGTGACTGATTATGCCTATATCGATCAAACTTGACACAATTGAATGTTTGATCATTATTCTGATTGATTAAACTCTATAAATTTTGTATTTTCTATCCTTGTACATTAGTTCGATCAATCATGATAAGATTAATCAATCGATTGTAGTACATTAGTTCAATATCGATCATGGTGCATTAGTCCAATTGATCGTGATACATGTTTTTAATATTAATAATAAGATATATACATATATTTTAATATTAATAAAGAAATATATTAACATTAATACATACATTAAAATTTTGTTAAAATTTTTTGAGGGAAACTACTTTTTGCCCCCATGAACTACAACGCCTTGGCACTTTCCCCCCATTAACTTCCAACTGTGACACTCGACTCCCATGAACTACCATTTTGTACCCAAAACCCTCTTCTGTTAGTCAAAGGCCCATTCCGTCAGTCAAATGTGTTAACTCAGATAGTCTACCCGTCACTTGGCCCCATGAACTACAATTCATTGTCACTTTGCTCCCATGAACTACAACACATTGTCACTTTGCTTCCATGAACTACAACGCATTGTCACTTTGACCATCTGAGTTAACGCCTTTGACTGACAGAAGGGGCCTTTGACTGACTGAAGGGAGGTTTTAGGCACGAAATGGTAGTTCATGGGGGTCGGGTATCACAATTGGTAGTTTATGGAGGCAAAAGGTAGTTTCCCCAAAATTTCGGTCACTTATTAGCGGCGACCTATTTTTGTCACCATTGCCCGCTAATAGTAATTAAAACGGTGCTGTTTTGTCAATAAAAAAGCGGGAACAAATGGCACTAAACTGAAAATTCCAAACCAAACTTCTATATGGCGTTGTTTTGGCATTAAAGTTTGACCCTTAATCTAGCTTCCACCTTTCTCTCGCTCACGTGCGTGTCTCTGTCTCTCCCTTGTCTCTTTCTCTAGATCTAGAAATTTGTCTTAGTTGGGAGGAAACTCAACTAACAAAATAAAATGATAATTTATTTTGGGGAAACTACCTTTTGCCCCCATGAACTACAACGCCTTGACACTTTCCCCCCATGAACTGCCAACTGTACTACTTTGCCCCCATGAACTACCATTTTGTGCCCAAAACTCCTTTCCGTCAGTCAAAGCCATTAACTCAGACGACCAAAGTGACAATGCGTTGTAGTTCATGGGGGCAAAGTGACAATGCGTTGTAGTTCATGGGGGCAAAGTGATGCAAAGTGACAGGTTGACCGTCTGAGTTAATGGCTTTGACTGATGGAAGGGGGTTTTGGGCACAAAATGGTAGTTCATGGGGGCAACGTAGTACAATTAGCAGTTTATGGGGAGAAAGTGCGAAGGCGTTATAGTTCATGGGGGTAAGAGGTAGTTTCCCCATTTATTTTTTTCTCTTTATTTATTATTTTATTATAATATAAAAATATGGTAATCACAATTCAAAATATAAATTATAATATAATATGTGTATGACAAAAACAATATTTATCAGACTTCATAAATATATGTCATAATTGATATATCAATAAGTTAATATGTAAGAACTAGTACAAAAATATCAAATATAAAGTGTCTAAAATTGCAATGCCTTTTAGTGTGCACTATCAAGAACATCTTTGAGATTGCGTTTAGAAATATAGTTTTTATCATAGAAAAAGCTTGAAAGAACTTTTTAGAAAATACATTAGTTTTGAAATTTTTTAAAGAAAAAAAGTGCTTTCCTTAATAAAACCCTATAAATTGCTAACCAACTTGACATTAACCCCAACAACTTTCAAACCATCAGCTAGTCCAACTAATTGCTCTAGCTGCCTTAATTGATTGTCCACGTCACTTGTGCTGCTACCCACAAAACGCATCGCGTGACTTCCTTCTAAAACTAACCATTTTGAATAAGGTTTATCTTACCTATGTGAGGTTCTTCAATTTAGGCTTTCTCTCTTCTCAAGATTTTTCCCTTATCAAGACTTCTGCCTTGGTTACCGTTGCAGCAGTTATCTTCTTTCTTCTTTCTCATCTTAGCTTTCTTCTTCAAGCTTTGAACCTTTATATGGGTACCTCTTACCAAACTAGCAATCTATCCCCATTTATTCGTAACCCTTACAAACGGTCAAGAAGAAGAAGAGGAGTAGGGGCGGGAGAAGGAGGTTTAGGATCTAGGATCAAGAAAACTAAAACAATTACCCATAGAAAAAAAAAAATTAAAACTTTTTTTGGAGGGGCGGTCACCCTTGCCCGCTATTAAGGATATAAATCCTTTGTGATAAAGGTAGATTTTGTATTCTTTAAATCGATGGATTTAGATGATATTTGTTAACCTAATTTAAGGGATATGCATGTATTTAAAATATTTTAAATCACATGTAAAGCTTTATAAATAGAGCTGTGTTCTTTATTCAAAATCAAGGAAATATGTAGCCTATAAGGCTGTAATGTGTGGATGTAAGCTATATACGGAACCAACTTAATCTCTGTGTTTATTCTATTTTCTTTTATTATTATTAGTATTCCGCTTTTATATTTATCATATTATGTGTTTCTATACCCGCCCCCTTTACATCTGCCACCAACCGACTTCGTCCCTCTCCTTCTCCTTGTTTCACTCGAGAATTTGGACTTACTCCATTTATTGAAATCTCTTCTCTTTTGTCTTTCCATTTCCTAATCAGAGTCTCTATTCAAATGTTATTTCTCTCTCTCTCTCTCTCTCTCCCTCTCCCTCTCTCTCTCTCTCTCTCTTCGAATTTTGGTTATGGGTATTGTTTTGACCCAGATTTGATAGAGTCGGGATTTTAGACGTCCGAATCTTGCAATTTTGGAGCTTTTCAAAATGCTAATTTTTTCAGGAGTTATTCTAGTTGCTTCGGTTCAATACTAGCATCGCAATGGCATTCATGTAGCCTATTGTTGCTATAGCAGTAGGAATTTGTTGTGTGCTAACAACAACAAAAATGGCTACAACCCTCAGTGTATGTTCGTAAAAGATGTGTTTTTTTGCTAGAGCAATTGTTGTTGTGGGTATTGGCATGATTAGAGGGAAGGAGCTTGATAGTGATGATGAGGTAATGTATCTTTGGGCCAACTTTGAGAGAGTTTGTGGGTAAACTGATTTTGAGTCTTTCCATTTGATGATGGTTTAACAACATAGCCAATTTCAGATTACAAGTTAGGGAATTATTAAAAAAAAAAAAAAAAGAAGTAGAAGAAAGAAAGGGCTACAATCCTCAATGCCTAAGCTTTGAGTTGTTCACTTTTACTATAGATACAAGGTTCTTTAGACTGCTTTTTAATGCAACGTGTCGTAGTAGGATGCAAAGAAAACTGTAACAAGAAAAAGGGATAGATAATTCTAGATCTTGAGTCTATCAAAGATTTAATAATTCTTCTCAAAATGCTACAGTCTATCTAGGGTTTGAAGGAAAAAGTGAAGAAAGCTCAACTCTGAGGCGTCTTATTGAACAAAACTCAAATAATATCAAAAGCTACGTTCTCAGGGTCATAAGAATGTATTTATAGCCCCTAGACTCCTAACCCTAATAGTAAACTGAAATAAAGTCGGTTTGTGATTCTACAATGGCCGTTTGGACGGAACATAATGTTGTCTGGACAGTCACTGAAATAATGCGTGAAAAATAATAAAATAACGTAGGCGTTTGGACAGTCTTTGGATGAGGACTCCAAACGAGGCTCTCGGGTTTAGGCTCGTCTATACGGGCTTGAGATGAAACTCTAGACGAGGGTCTTGGGTTTAGGCTCGTCCGGACGGGCTTTGGATGAGACTCCGAACAAGGTTCTCAGGTTTACTTGCGTCCGGATAATTGCATCTCCTTTTCCAGATGCGCTTCAGCTTCCGCACGAGTCTGTGATCTTGTCTTGACTCTAGTTGGCATGACTCCTCGGGGTGCCTCCACACTTACATCCGCATGGGTCTTCCGCATGAAATCCCAAGCACTTTGATCTACATCATCCTCCCCAGGTTGGACAGAATTCGCCATTGAATTCACATGCTTATCCGAGGAGTCTCCCTGTGAACGGAACAAGTTGTTTGACATTAAAGACATTAGACTTCTTGATGTGGCTAGGAAACTTCAACCGGTAGGCATTTGGATTGATCTTCTCAACAATCTCAACCGGACCAATCTTACAAGTAGCCAACTTGTTGTACTCCCCAACAAGAAACCTGTCTTTTGCCTGGACATGCCATACAAAATCCCCCTCCTCGAACTCTAGGGCACGCCACTTCTTGTCTGCATCCGCCTCATAGCTTGCCGTCTACTCATGTAGATTCTTGATGGTCTGCTTGTTGCCCTCTTGTATCTAGGCAATAAGGTCTTCAGCTTTGGTATGTGTTCGCTTCAAATCGGGAATAGGCGCCAAATCCAACTGGGCATGAGGATTACTCCCATAAATGATGGTAAATTAGCTAAGGCTAGTGCTCTAGTTGGTTGATTGGTTGAAGGCGAACTCGGCCTAATACAACTTTTGATCCCATGACTTGAGGTGCTCCCCCACCAAGCTCTGAAGTAATGCCCCCAACGACCAATTGACGACCTCTGTTTGTGGGTGGTAGGTGCTACTAAAATCGAGTCTCGTGTGAGACAACTGCCACAAACACCGGCAAAAGTGGCTAACGAACCATGTGTCGCGGTTGGATACTATGGCCAATGGTAAGCCGTTGAGTTGGTAGACCTCCAGGAAGTACAATTGCGCCACATTCATAGCATCAAAGGTTTTCTTGCAAGCAATGCAATGAACCATCTTAGAGAATCTATTAACTACTACAAAGATGCAATCATTATCTTTTTGGGTCCGTGCTAAACCCAACACGAAGTCCATGCTCACGTTGGTCCATCGACCTTCCAGAATGGGAAGTGGGATATATAATCTGGCATTAGTAGTTGTTCCCTTGGACACTTGGCATACCCGGCAGCATCGCACAAACTTTTCCACCTCCTTCCTCATGCTCGGAAAAAAAAAACTGTTCTGCCACCAATTGGATTGACTTATCTCGCCACATGTGTCCCTCATTATGGTGCTTGCGAATAGTCTTCAACCATAGATTGCAGTCAAGGATGCATAGTTGAGTGCCCTTGTATGTTTGTAACACCCTTTAAATTACAACTTCGAACATCAATTACTATCTACTGTTGACATCTGCATTCAAATTTTCTAGCTTTTGAAACAAAATAGCCATGTAAGTAGAGTGTTCTTTAGGGAGAGTAATAACCTCTATGTAGTAGAATTCCTTCGTGGTAATAAAAATTCCCCAATAAGGACCATTTTCAATCAGAGACTATGCTAAATTGGCTTCCAATACTATTTTTTTGTAAATGGTATATCATGTATGCTTGATTTACTATATGTTGTATTTGGCATGCTTTCCATGGTCAAGTGCACGAGGGGATGAGTGCTCTGCTTCATGCTAAGGCCTTTGGGCATTGAGGACTTCTTAGACCATAACACAACTATGCTTTCTTTCCATAAAACTTGTTTTTCTTCTGCTGGTTTACAAATGCTTTAAGAACATGTTTTTCATGGGAATGCTCATTTACATTATACTTTCTATTTTTTGATGTGCTTTCTACGGTCAAGTATACTACAATTTAGCAGCTTTATTAAACAAGTTGAGTTGGATTAGAACAATGATTAACAAGTGTGAGAATGAGCTGGAGGCATTCTGTTAAGCTTGTTAAAACTACCATTTAGTTGATTAGTTAGATATTTGGTTAACTAAAATTGTTAGTTAGTTAGTTAGTTAATCTATCTTTCTTCATAAATGATCATAGTATAAGTATTGAACACTTGTGTTATTTTTCATTAATGCAAATAAGCTGAAAGTTTCCACAATTCTCCTCTCCATCTGTATACTCTGCTTTCCTCTATTTTCTGTTATGGTATCAAAGCAAACACTGTTCTTCATCGTGCTTCCTTGTTTTCCACTCTTTCTCGTCTGATTATCCTATGTTCTTCATTCAATTCTATTTGTTCTTCAAAATTCCTTCGTTCTTCCTTCATGCCATCGACTACTTTGCCTCCAGTTAACGCCCCTATTAACCCCATGGATACTATTCCATCAAGCTCTGCACCTTCTGCTGTGGATTTTTCCAGTCCTTTCAATCTCCACCATGGAGATAGCCCAGGGACTTTGCTTTGTTCACAACCATTGGTTGGAAACAATTACCATACATGGAAGAGGTTAATGTCAATGGCTCTCTTTACCAAGAACAAGCTCGGTTTCATTGATGGTTCTTTGGCAAAACTAGCAATGGAAACTCCTGATTACCTTGCGTGGGATAGGTGCAACAATATGGTGCTTTTGTGGATTCTTAACTCAGTGTCTCAAGCGATCTCCTCCAGCATCATCTACATTGAATATACTTAAGAAATGTGGGACGACATCAAAAAACGCTTTTCTCAGTCAAATGGACCTTGCATTTTCCAACTGCAAAAGGCCATATTTGCTCTTTCTCAGAACAATCATTCAATGAGTTCCTACTACACCTCTTTAAAAAGTTTTTAGGATGAGTTGAACAATTATCGCCCCTTTCCTTTGTGTTCTTGTGGAACATCACGCACTATTATTGAATATCAACACCGAGAGTATATGTTTCAATTCCTGATTGGACCGAATGAGTCCTTCTCCCACATCAGAGGTCAGATTCTACTTATGGATCCATTGCCACAGATCAACAAAATTTTCTCCAGGGTTGTGCAAGAAGAGCGTCAAAAGAGATTACCTCTACATTTTTTTCCCATTTGAGCCATGCCCCAACTGCAATGGTAAAAAAGTATACTCCATCTTATCCATCTCGTCCTCAAGCCTCAAGGACACAAAGTTATGCTCCCAGAGAACATCCCTTTTGCACTCACTGTGGCCTCCTTGATCATACCATTGAGAAGTGTTACAAACTGCATGACTACCCTTCGGGATACAAATTCACTAAAGAGAGGAATGCTTCTTCAACAAATCAGGTATTTGAACCTACTATGCCACAACTCCCAATCACTTCTGAGCAATGCCAGTAGCTGCTAACCCTGCTTAGGTCCAAGTGTCCTGATAATGTCTCCTCTGCTAAAACCGTCACCACTGATAACCAGGATCATGTGTTCAATGAGATGGCAGGTAATGCATACCATTCCTTCAATCTTCAATCTTCCACTCCAGCAGATAAACATTATGTTTTCTCTTCAAATTCCCTTTTTTAGATGGCTGTTAAAAATTCTGTTTAAGTTTCCATAGATTATTGACACGGGTGCTACAGATCACATGGCCTGTTCAATCTCATTTCTTATAACAATTACATCAATTGTTTTTAAACAAGTTAAATTGCCAAATGGTAACTTTGCTATTATCACACATATAGGCACTGTTAAGATTTCTGCAACATCAACTCTTATAAATGTCTTATGTGTTCCTTCATTTTCTTCCAATTTGATTTCTGTAAGCAAATTGATCAAAGTTCTTAACTGTTGCTTAATATTTCTTGCTGAATTTTGTTTCATTTAGCAACTGTTAGGCTTGAGGATGATTGGGTCGGGTAAAGAGAGAGGTGGCCTATACCATTTAATACTGCATGACTTGGAAGGTTTTTGTGATTCAAGTGTTCCAGTATTAGTTCCTCTATCTGCATCAATAAAACCTCCTTTCAATTATGTTGCTTCCAATTTACATTTTATCAATTCAGTTGATGTTTCTGCCAATGTTTTGCACTCTAGATTAGGTCATTTGTCTGATTCTAGAGTTCATTTGCTACATCATGTAATTATTGGCTGTTCCTCAAATAAAGATTGCTTAGTTTGCCCTTTGGCAAAGCAACACAGAATCCCTTTTTCCCAATAGCAACACACACTCCACTCCACTCAACTTTTTGAACTAGTTCCCTATGATATATGGGGACCATTTTCTTCTCCTTCATCCAATCGTTCAAAATTTTTCCTTACAATTGTAGATAATCACAATAGGTTTACTTGGGTTTATTTGATGCATAATAAATCCCAAACCAGAATTCTTCTTAAGTTTGTCTTTCATTTAGTAGAAACTCAATTCAACACCAAAATCAAATAATTAAGAACTGATAATGGCAGTGAATTTAGCATGACTGAATTCTTTTCTTCTAAGGGCATTATTCATCAATTTACTTGTGTTGAAACACCACAACAAAATGCAGTAGCTGAAAGAAAACATCAACATCTTTTGAATATTGCCCTTGCCCTAAGATTTCAATCAAACCTACCTTTACATTTTTGGTGTGAATGTATTCTTACTGGAGCATATCTCATCAATAGAATTCCCACTCCAATTCTCAAAAGTAAAAGTCCTTATGAATGTCTATATTCATCTCCTCCTCATTACTCTCATCTTCGTGTCTTTGGCTATTTATGTTATGCATCTACAATAACTAGAGTTAGATCCAAATTTGATCCTAGAGCTCGTGTTGGCAATTTTCTTGGATACCCTTTTGGTGTCAAAGGTTATAGACTGTTTGACATTTCTCTTAAACAAATTTTTGTCTCAAGAGATGTCATTTTTCATGAGCATATCTTTCCTTACTCTTCTTCGAAATTCCAGTTACAATCTCCCATTCCAAATCAAAATGTTCTTCCTTCATTTATTCCTTCCAAAGGGAATTCTCATTTAGTTTCTCCTTCCTCTCAAATTAAGTGTTAACAGCATCCTCCTTCTCCTGAAATCTCTTATGCTGCTAACAAACTTTCCATTCCATCTAGGTTGCTTCGCAGGTCCACTAGATCACATTTTTTGTGATGCTATGAAGGCTGAGATTGCTGCTCTTGAAGCCAATGATACATGGCAGCTTACTACCTTACCACCTGATAAGCAGGCTATTGGATGTAAATGGGTTTATAAGGTGAAGCGTAAGGCTGATGGCTCAATTGAGAGGTACAAGGCCTGGTTGGTTGCAAATGAATATACACAAAGTGAAGGGCTTGACTACTATGAGACCTTCTCACCTGTAGCCAAGTTAACCACAATAAGGTGTTTGTTGGCAATGGTTGCAGCCAAGAATAGGCATTTACATCAGTTGGATGTAAACATTGCCTTTCCTGCATGGAGAGTTAAATGAAGAGGTATATATGAATTTACCTCTTGGATTTGGTGATAAGGGGGGGGTGTCTCAAGTATGCAGATTGACCAAATCTCTTTATGAATTAAAGCAAGCCTCATGACAATGGTTTTCTAAATTTTTCATTACCTTAATTAAGCTTAGTTTCACTCAATCCAAAAGTGACAACAGCTTGTTTACTAGATTAGTTGGAACTTCTTTCATAGCCTTATTGGTTTATATAGATGATATTGTTCTAGCTGGGAATGATTCTAAGGTCCTTTCCTCTTTTACATAGCTTCTCAATCAGCAGTTTAAGCTCAAGGACTTAGGTGATTTGAAGTTCTTCTTGGGCTTAGAAATTGCCAGGAAGTCTACTGGCATTTCACTTTGTCAACACAAATATGCTATTGAGATCCTAGAAGATTCTGGTTTGCTTGCTTGCAAACCATCGAAGTTCCCTATGGATTCCAACCTTAGACTTTCTAAACATGAAGGCTTGTTATTGGATGATCCTACTCCCTACAGAAGATTGATTGGCAAACCCTTGTATCTTTCCATTACTCATCTAGATTTGGTTTATTCCATTCAGGTTTTAAGTCAGTTCATGTCTCAGGCTCGACAACCTCATTTAGATGTTGCTTATAAGGTTCTTCATTACATCAAGTCTGCCCCAAAGCCAAGGGTTGTTCTTTCCTGCTTTTTCTGATTTTAAGCTTAAGGCCTTTTGCAATGCAGATTGGGCTGCTTGTTGTGACACAATAAAATCTATTGCTGGTTTTTGCTTGTTTCTTGGTGATTCCTTGATATCTTGGAAATCCAAGAACAGCAAACCATCTCTTGATCTTCAGTTGAAAAAGAATATTAAGCCATGGCTGTTGCTTGTTGTGAAATCATGTGGATTACCTCTTTGCTCAATGATTTACAAGTTACATTTTCACAATTAGCTTTATTATTTTGTGATTCTAAAGCTGCCATTCACATTGCTACTAATCCTGTGTTCCATGAGCGTACTAAACATATAGATATTGATTGCCGTTTGGTTCGTGATCAGATTCAAAAGGGTGATGTTCGAACCTTACATGTCAAGACTGAGCAACAATTAGCAGATATTTTTACTAAGCCTCTTGGTTTTGCTCCTTTTTCTGCTATCACTTCCAATATGAATCTTCTCAACATATATGCTTCATCTTGAAGGGAGGTATTACAATTTAGTAGTTTTATTAAACAAGTTGAGTTGGATTAGAACAATGATTAACACGTGTGAGAATGAGCTGGAGGCATTTTGTTAAGCTTGTTAAAACTTTTCTTTAGTTGATTAGTTAGATAGTTGGCTAACTAAAACTGCTAGTTAGTTAATCTATTTTTCGTTGTAAATCATCATAGTATAAGTATTGAACACTTGTGTTATTTTTCATTAATGCAAATGAACTAAAAGTTTCCGCAATTTTCCTCTCAATTCCTCTCCATTTCTTCTCCATTTGCATACTCTGCTTGCCTATGTTTTCTGACACAACTCTATTTTATTTTGTGGCCAATTATAGGCACCGCCTTTTCCTGTTGAATTGGTTTTGTTATGAATTTTTTTCTAATCTTTTTGGTCATGGGATGCTTTCTTTGCTTGCCTAACTTGTTTTGTGCTTTCATAATTCATTCTCTCTTGTTGCTGGTCAAGCTTGACTAAGGATGGGGGAACCTATGTTCTTGGCTGGGAATCTATTTCCGTGTATATGTGAGGGGAATAGGGGATGCCTTTGGGCAGTGAGGATTTCTTTGATAATTATTCAATTATGTTTCATTCATTACAATTTTTTTTCTTCTATGCTTGTAACAATTTGTTTTGATAGGTAATCAAACAAATATTATTAAAAAAAAATGTATACACGAGGAACAGGAACAGCAAAAAAAAAAAAAAAAAAAAAATGGAAACGCCAAAACACCCACAAAAGAACCTTACACCCCAAAGAAGCCATAAACCCACAAAATAGTCTAACCTTTACCACGACTAGAGTCATTGCCACTTTAAGTTCCCTCTTCCCTTTAGTTTAGAAGCAGAACCCACATCTTCAAGATACTGTCCCTCTTCAATGGCATATAATAGATCCAGTAGTCTTTTCTCATTACCCCAAAAGACAACCCTAGAGTGGGATTGGCTCCCATTGCACTAAGCACAACCTCGATCGGAGTAGCCATCAACCCCCACCTCTCCATTCTCTCCATCCCCCATCCCAACCAAAACATCCCCCTTCGAAGATTCACCCACCTCATAGAAGTTATGAGGGGAACTAGCCACCAGTAGGGAGGACCAACGGAAAACACTGAGAACTGAAAAGGATGGAGGCTATAAAAAGAAAACAAACCCAGCAGAAACTGGGATGTCATCGGCTTAAGCGGAAGTAAAGAGATAGCTCTGGCACCAGACGAAATCGCCAGGACCGAAGGGAGCCCATTTTCCCCCACCACCGCACAAAGCCCAAAGTTTCAAATGACCCAACAAAATCAAAACCCGCATGAAGGCTAACCTCCCTCTTCGAACCCTTTATGCCTTGAACTTGTGGTGATAAGACTTCATTGGCTTAGATGAAGGGCCTATGATCTGCTGGTGACAATCATCGGCAAAGTCTGAGCAGATGCACGCGGCTCTCGAGCCCCTATTAGCCTCCGACGAAAACTGTTTTGCAAGCAAGGCAGTCTTCGGCAATAACCCATCTTGCTTGTAACAATTTATTCTTTGTCATGTTTATCTCAATTTTTGTTGTTGGAGAATTTAGTTTTATTGACTATTACTTCTACTTTTGTCCTAGAATATATAACATTAACACATAGGAGAAGTAAGAACATTTAAGAGAAAATCGTTTTTCTACCTGAATTAAATTTTGTTCAGGAAAATAGGCAATGACATCAATTCTCTGACCGCTACTTATATCACCCCACTAAAGACTGCAATGGCTAAACTAGGTGATTAAAGAAAGATTGACTCAAAATGACTACAATGGTTAGACAACAATGGTTAAACTAGGTGATTAAAATAAGATTGATATAGAAGCTCATTGATCTAAAAGCAGCCATGTGAATTTTTTGGTCAAGGCAATTGATTCAAAACATGCTCCTAGTATACAACCCAAGATTAAATTTGGGCCAAGCCGCATAATGCCCATTTTTTCAATTTTCATTTTTTAGGCGACAAACATTGCATTGGCAGTAGCAAAATGAATAGAAAAACAAGATGGATATGATCGGACCAGAGCCCAACACCCAAAAAGCAAAATATGAATGGTCTATCTCTCTTTCAGAGTCGTCTAATGTCTTCAACTGCAATTGATAGAATTCCTAGACAATGTCTCTAAAGCAAGTGGATAGGGGTGTATCATCCTCTTGAATTTCCACAGTTGCTGCTATCTAGCGGCATAAATCGGACCATAAATTAGATGTCCAGGCAATTTGTATACGGTTGAGTTCTTGTTCGACTTTCCTGAAAAGCTGCCTTTCTTGGTTTTTAGTTGCTTCTTTTAGCATAATCCATCCCTCTAAATGCTCCACAATGTTGGGTTGAGATGATAACCAAAACATAAAGTTAGCAAGATCGAACTAATTTACATTTGGACCCTTATCCTCAATCATCTGCATGCAGTATTCCAACAAATGCCTGATTTGTTTTTTTTCCGTCTTATTTTTGATTTCTCTGGTTTTGAGCCCTCATCTTCTTCTTCTTCTTCTTCATTTAGAGCCCGCTTGCACTCCTCTATCACTTGCGAATAGTCGTTACCCTCTAGAGTCGCCAATTCGTACAAGACTGTGATGTAGAGTTTCATGAAAAATAATGAATTTGGAGAATCTTGAAAAAGATTCTCTCGCGGACTGATTCACCTACTTCAATCGGTTGATCATTTCTTCTACTTGTATCATTACGAGAAAGGGTGTACAGGATGTTACCTCGTGCATGGTGGAGACTGTCGCAAACTCTTCCCCTAGTGTAGAGGGAAAGGGAAAAGGCTTGGTGGATGATATATGATGGAAGAAAAAACAAATCAGGTGATTAAAATGAGATTGGTATAAAAGCTCAGGCTAGACAACACAAATATTTTTTCCATACACTTTTCATTTTGTTGAAAGCTCCAAAGCAAGTGCTTCTTTATCTTTTCTACCATTTCCTTTCTATGTTCTTCATATTTTTCTTCTTTTCCCTTTCTACTTGTTTGAGACAATCACATAGAAGTACAATAAAACGAGGATGAAGGAGTTCGTTGTCTCTTGCACCGTCACCAAGGAGCCTATTTTCATTAAAGAATGGTCTTCTTCCTTAGTCATTCACGATGAGTTTCTTCTTTATTTGTTTTTTTCCTCATAAACATCATCCAAAGTGTTGTTCTTAGTCGTTACTCGAGCTGATCGAGTTGAGTACTCGATAAGGCACCCGACTCAGCTAATAGGCAAGCTCGAGCTCAAGTAATGTTTGAATGAGCCGATCTTGAACATGCCGAATTCACCCGAGCTCGGCTCGTGTACACCCTTAGGTGATAGGAAGGCAACTAAAGCAAATTGATGTAGGATGACATCTACCTCTATTTTCTGTGAAAATTAAAATAAAAAAAAATAATATTCGAGGAGAGTCGTTTGATAAGAATTTTACCAGTTCTCAAACAATGGAAGTATAAAAAAAAAAGGTTTGTCACGATTCAAGCTGATTGTCAGTTATATTTAATTTTATATTTTATATTAGGATTTTATTTTATTTGATTAAGATTTTATTTATTGAAGATCTTATTTAATGAAGATCTTATTTATTTTATTAGGACTTTATTTTCCACCCATACTAGGATTTGATTTTCTTTAATTATTTTCCTTTCTGTTTTAGGATTATGTTTACTTTCTCTATAAGTATTTTCTTTTTTATATAAAACATAAACTCAATTGAATTATTATCAAATCAAAGATTATTCTGAAAGGGAAAAGGAAAACTAGGGCTGAAATAGCGGTTGCGGTTAGCGGTTAGTGGCTAAAACCGCTAACCGCAACCGCCTCCGCTAACCGGATAGCGGTTAACCGCCTAGGCGGTTAACCGCCCGGTTAGCGGTTAACCGCTTTGTGATAACCGCTTTTTCCTAACCGCTTTTTTTGGGGCTTTTTTTTGGACCGGTTTTGGGCCAAATTTGGACCGGTTTTGGGCCAATTTTGGACCTGTTTTGGGCCAATTTTGGCCCGGTTTTCAGCTCACTTTAATCATTTTTTTTGCTCATTTTGAACCTTTTTTTTTTTTGTTTTTTTGCTTTTTTTTCCCTTTTCATGGCCATTTTAGCATTAAAAATTGCTATATACCAAAATCTTGTTGGCCACCTTCTACAAATCTACACATCATACAATATAATGATAAAATTACAACAAAATCATTACTTCACTTGTAGTCTTATACACAACATACACAACACTTGAAACTCTCAAAATCCCAAAATTCTGATACATATAATGTTGCTTGCAAATTGTAATAAACAAACTTTGGATTAACAGAAGAAAAAAAAAAAAAAAAAAAAGTACAATGTTTGGCCGAAACCCTAGCTACTTGGGCCTAATCCTCTAATAATCTTGTGTAAAACTGTAAATGGTGTAAAAATCAAAATCAAGTTAATAACTTACCTTGCTTGGCGCCGAGAGACGGCGAGTTGAGAGAGGGAGCGACGGAGACGGCGAGTTGAGAGATGGAGCGACGGAGACGGTGAGTTGAGAGAGAGAGCGACGGAGAGTCGGAGACAGTGAGTTGAGAGAGAGAGAGCGAGAGAGCGACGAGAGACGGAGACGGAGTTGTGAGAGAGGCTGGCTTGAGATGAGAGGCGGCAGAGACGATCGCAGATGCAGGGAGGGAGAAGGAGCTTCAGATTTTAGGGTTAGAAACTTAGAATATATAGAAGTGCAAAACGACGTTGTTTTGCACTTCTATATAATAAAAAATTAATTAAAAAAAACATTAAAACCGACGTTAGGGGGAATCAAACCCCGGTACTTTCATTGGCAAACTTGCATATGTACCACTATGCTGCAACGCCTCATTGCAATTTATCATATGAAATATATATATATAATATAAATATATATTATATTTAAAAAAAACGGTTAGCAGTTAGCGGTTAGCGGGTTTCCAAAACCCACTAACCGCTTTCAAAGCGGTTAGGCGGTTAGCGGTTAGCGGTTATAGCGGTTGCGGTTAGGCGATTTTAAATTTCAGCCCTAGGGAAAACCTTATATTTGGACACGTGGTTAAAAAGGTGTTTTACAGCAACCAATAATATGGTGACACCTCAGATAAAACAAAAAAAATTGCACAAAAATATCCTAAAACAAATACGCTAGATTTTGAATTTAATCAAGAGAGAAACGGCGAGACTGGCCAGATCCAGACCCATCGGTGGGTCTGGTCAGACCCACGGCTGGGTCTGCCGTTATTACATTCCAGTAGCAATCAACTTCAAGTAACCGGAGCAATTAGCCCGTCCCCAGCTCTACCAGAAGCGCAAAAATGGGAAAATGAGGAATTTCGTGGAAGTAAATCTGCTCAGCAAAAGCATTTGGGGGACTCGGTATTAGCATGCCAATATTCAAACCACAAATTTCATGTTATTTTCTTTGTTGAAGTCACAACATGAATGCTTTCTGGTGTTAGAGGTGAGAATTTCATTTTTGATCCAATCTTTCTCATCTGTAGTATAGGACATGAGATCATAAGTTCGTTCGAATTCAATATTTTTCTGAGACCCACGACTGGGTCTGGCCATGCCTCGGTGGTGGTCGGTTGGGTGATGGGTTTTGGTTGGTTTCCAGTGGGGGTGGGTTTTCCGGGTTGGTTCGGGTTGGACTCTAGTGGGGGTTGGTTTTATGGGTTGGTTCGATTGGGTTCCGGCCAAACGCAGCCACTGGAATCTATGGTGTCACCGCCGGAGAGAGAGGTGAGGTGGTTTAGGGGTTGATGGGTTAGAAGGAGATGTACTCACTTGTGGTTAGTCTTATTATATTTTGGTGTTTTAAGTGAGGTGTCAGAATTTGATTGGATGCTATAAAAGAGGGGTTTTAAGGAATGACTTGATAGTAAGGTTCTTGCATTTCTCTATCAACTCTTGGATTTTTCGTTTCACATTCTCAATAAAAGATTGCGATTCTTGGCTCTCTTGCTCTTCTTGG
This sequence comes from Corylus avellana, assembly GCF_901000735.1. Taxonomy (NCBI): domain Eukaryota; kingdom Viridiplantae; phylum Streptophyta; class Magnoliopsida; order Fagales; family Betulaceae; genus Corylus; species Corylus avellana. The sequence goes on along the minus strand of NC_081541.1, from coordinate 27,854,087 downwards.
TCTACTGGGTATTTTTTTCGAATAAAATTGATAGTATTTTTTTTTTGATGTAAGAATAGTTTCATTACGTTAAGAGGAGCCTTGCTCAGTGTTTACAAGATCCCTAATGCAACTTGGGACATCATTGGTCCATAACAACTCCTGATTACAACGTAAGGCCAGCTGTGCAAGCTCATGAGCCACTCCATTGCCCGATCGGGCCACGTGCTGGACTTTCCAATCCAAACAAGAACGCAGGGTCTGTTTTGCTGTCAACAGGATGGGTCCAAAACTTCCCAACCAGACTTCATCATTCTTCAACACATTCACTATCTCCAGGGCGTCCCCTTCAAGTACAATGCGCTGTAGGCCCAGTTGAGAACTGAGTTCCACAGCCCTCCACGCTGCGTAGGCCTCCGCGGTCCTTGGGTCTGTGATGAATTCCTTCGTTGCACACTGGGCAGCCAATAACACACCGCCATGATCCCTGACCACTACCCCCATTCCCATTCGCTTCCGTACCACATCTACTGCAGCATCCCAGTTTACTTTAAGAGTTCCCTCCACCGGTTTCTGCAACTTCGCTACTGGCTGCCTGGGGCCTGTAGACCTCCTGCCTAGATAGCGATCATCTTCGCTCTTCTCAAACGCCTCCAGCTGCTCTAAAGACTGCCGATAAACCACGGCCGGTTGTGTCAGGGGGCCCCCAAACACATACTTATTGCGCCGGAGCCACAAATTGCGAGCAATTATGGCAAAGAGCTGGACTTCAGTAGGTTCCAGTTTTGCTATGAGGGTGATGAAAGTGTTGATGAAATCCTTTTCGGTGCAGCTGCTCTTTTGGATTCTTTTTGAGCTTTCAAGCCACACATCCTTGGCCGAACCACACTCCCACAGGATATGGCCCACACTTTCATCTTCCAGCCCACATATAGGGCAAAGTGGATCCGCAACCATTGACCGTTTGTAGAGGTTCGCCTTGGTCGCAAGAACTTCACGGCAAGCCTTCCAGAGAAACAATTTGACAACAGGGGATCCCCTCACTTTCCAAATAGTTTTCCACATCGACGACGTTTTCTCCTCCGAAGAACAGGACCCCCTTCCCCGCTCTAACATAGATCGTGCTAGATAATAGGCACTACGGACTGAAAAATATCCGTTCTTCGTTTCCTTCCATATCAATCGATCGGGCTGACTACCGGGGCATATGGCCAGATTGCAGATTTGTTCCGCTTCGTCTACACTGAATAGATCATGAATTAAGGAACAGTTCCACCAGGAGGTGTGTGGATCAATCAGGTTACTAACCGTGGCGTCCTTGTGTAGTCCACGACTAGGGGTCAGGATAGAGTAATTTTGGGGACCAGGCAGCCACTTATCCCCCCAGATTTTAATGGATCTCCCATCCCCCACCCTCCACATTAAACCCTCTCCAAGAAGAGCTTTTGAGTTCCATAGACTCCGCCAGGCGTAAGATGGCCTACGCCCCAGTTCCGAGCCCATGAAGGACCCCCCTCGATAATATTTTTCCTGAAAAATTCTGCCCACAAGTGATTGGGGGTGCTGTAGGAGCCTCCACCCCTGTTTAGCGAGGAGTGCTAGATTAAAATCTTCCAAGCTTCTGAAGCCTAAGCCCCCTTTCGCCTTTGCCATACTCATCTTCTCCCAACTAAGCCATGCAGTTCGGTGAAGGTTTTCCTTATGGCCCCACCAAAATCGCGCCATCATCGAGTTGATCCTTGAGCATAAGGTCTTTGGCAGTCGGAAAACACTCATCGTATACGTAGGGATTGCTTGAATCACTGCCTTTAGAAGCACTTCCTTCCCAGCCTGAGATAAAAATCTCTCCTTCCATCCATTGAGCCTATCCCAGATACGTTCTTGGATTTTTTGGAAGGAACGTGTCCGGGAACGCCCCACTAGGGCAGGTAACCCCAGATATTTCTCATAACAAGAGGAGGAACCCACACCTGAAACTGCGAGTAGATGTTCTCGGGTACCGGCCTTCGTGTTTTTGCTAAAAAAGATGGAGGTTTTCTCCATGTTAATTTTCTGGCCTGAGGCTTCCTCATAAATCTTAAGGAGCTTTTGTGTTTTCACCCATTCCGATAGGTTAGCCCTGCAAAATACCAAACTATCATCGGCAAAAAATAGGTGGCTGATTTTCGTACCTCCCCGGGAGATAGGGATTCCCGACAGCTCATTGTGGAGTTCAGCTTGCCTGAATAGGTTACTCAGTCCCTCTGCGCAAAGAATGAATAAGTAAGGGGATAAGGGGTCCCCTTGTCGTATACCACGGGTTGGAACAATGTGTCCTTGGGGTCGCCCATTCACCAGGATGGAATACGATACAGTAGTTACACAAGACATTATTAAGTGTATCCATCTTTCCCCGAAACCCAATCTTCTCATGATCTCTTCCAGAAAAGGCCACTCCACTCTGTCATAGGCCTTGGACATGTCCAGTTTAATGGCCATATAACCTTTCTGACCTCCCAACCGACAGCTCATAGTGTGTAGGGCCTCGAATGCCACCAATAAATTATCAGTGATTAACCGCCCTGGAACGAATGCACTCTGGGTCGGGGAGATTATTTGAGGCAGAATTTTCTTCAAGCGATTAGCCAACACTTTTGCACACAGTTTGTACACCACATTACACAGACTTATCGGACGATAATCTGTCACAGCCGAAGGATATTTTTTCTTGGGGACAAGAGCTATGTACGTGTTATTAGTAGCAGGGTCTAAATAACCATGATTTAAAAAATCAAGAACGGCACCACATACCTCATTTCCCACAATTGGCCACGAGTTTTGATAGAATCCTGCCGCGAAACCATCCGGTCCAGGCGACTTAAGGGGGTGCATGTGTTTGAGAGCGAGTTCCACTTCCCCTTCTAGAAAAGGGGCTAGTAGGCCTGCATTCATCTCTGTTGTAACCCGCTGCTCCACGCCTTCCAAACATTCAGCCAGGTTGCTCACACCCCCGGAGCTAAATAATTGTTGATAATAAGAAGTGAAGGCCGAATGGATATCCCCCTCAGATGTCCAGCTCCTGCCGTCTTCATCAGTAATCCTTTCAATCCGGTTTTGGCGCTTTCGGTGAGAAGCCCAAGCATGGAAGAAGGGGGTGTTGCGGTCTCCCTTTTGATACCATAATTGCTTTGCTCGCTGCTGCCATTTAAGATCTTCTTTCTCTAATGCCTTCTCAATCTTGCCCTGAAGCTCTTTAATTTCTCCCCTGCTCTGGGGTGACTCGAACCGTTGGAGTGCTTCTAGTTGTACAGTGAGCTGTTTAATAACCTCCTCCTGTGCTTTTTTCCCCTTGCTCCACCGACCCAATGCTGCACGACACAATCCCAGCTTTTCCCGAATATCACCCAGGCCGCCCCCTCTGTGAGCTTCGGCCCCCCAAGCCTCTCTTAGCACCTCCTGAAAATTATCCTCCATGACCCAGTTTGCTTCAAACCGGAACTCACGTGCATGTCGCCGTTGCGTGGAGGATCCTAGAATGGTAAGCAGCGGCTTGTGGTCAGATGTACGAGCAGCCAGTACTTGAACCACTACCTCCCGGTGTAAGTTACACCAAGCTTGGTTGGCCAGCACACGATCAAGCCTCTCCTTGGTGAATGCAGCATCTTCTCTTCCGTTGTTCCAGGTAAACCGAGAACCCTTATAGCCCATGTCATTGAAACCGCATCTCTCTATTGCGTCTCTGAAATTTTCCATTTGGCTCTCCCGACGCAAAGAGGCTCCCCATTTTTCAGTTTGACATACTATCTCGTTAAAATCGCCCATGCAGACCCAGGGGCCCGAGATTGTGGTGCTGAGAAATTTGAGCAAGTTCCATCCCTCCTCTCTTTTTCCAGGTTCAGGGTGCCCGTAGAAGCCAGTTACAAACCATGTGCCCTCTCTGGATACTACCTCCGCGTGAATGTGCCGTTGAGAGAAGTTTTGTATTGAGAGATTAGTGGTGTCATTCCATAGGAGAGCTAGCCCCCCACTCCTCCCAACAGGGTCAACAACAAACAAACTGGTATAGCCCAACTTCATACGAATTCTATCCATTTTATTCTTAACACTCTTAGTCTCAATAAGAAACAAAGAGGTGGGTCTCTTATCCTTTACCAAACGGCAAAGGTCTCGAACTGCCGAGGGATGCCCCAGCCCCCGACAGTTCCAGCTTAAGAGAATCATTGGGTCTGGCGGGGCTGCCCAGCAGCCTCCGCCAAAACATTGGAGCTTGAGTCTCGTGATAAACGTCCCTTCTTTATGCCTTCCCCCCTAGCAAACTCCAAACTAGTTTGTGAAAACTTACGTTTGTTGACTTCCAGGGGCTGCTCGATCTCCTCAAGGGAATTCTCACCCCTGGCTTTACGTTTCCATGCCAGGACATTGGTATTCTCATGGTTGCCTGCCATCGGCGAGAGGCTAGAAGGAGACTTCCCCCCTTGTCTTTTCCTAACTCCCTCTGGGTGCAGCCCATTTGAATTTTTTGTTGCTTCCATTGGGCCGTCATGGGTCTTGTTGGGCCCCTTGGAATTTCCTCCTGCGCCTATCTTACACCCCCTGTGGGGTGCCGCACCCCTTTCCGTAATAAAGTCCACCCCACGTGTTACCTTTTCCTTGCCAGTTGACTTGTTTGAATATTTTTCCTTTTCTGTAGAACATTTCTTCTGGAAAGTATTTGAATCCTCACTGCTGTCCTCCGTGATTTTTGCGCTGGATTGCCTAGGGTTTCCAGGCTTTCCGCCATTTTCCATTTCAGGTTCCGGTGGAGGGAAACGTTCCCCGTCGGAGGTCTTCTCTGCCGATGCCTGCGGTGTACTTTCTCCAAGGCCGGATTCTGCATGCCCCTGTTCTGCCTTATGCCCTCCCTCATCAGCCCTTAGCCATGATCCCCATCGTTTTCCCCCCTCCGAGTTAGCTAGGCGTTTACTCCTATTGCCCACACACCCCTTATTCCCATGGAGAACGCAGCCGCAATGGTAACAGAAAGTAGGGAGTTTTTCATACTTAAATTGGACCCAAATCGACTTGCCCCCCAGATGAAGTGCTCTCCCACGATCTAGGGGTTGCATCAGATTGATGTTAACGCGTATGCGCAGGTAGCGTCCCCAACCTATGCCATCCCCCCCCACATCGATATCTTCAACCTCACCAAGGGACTCACCAATTTTTATCCCCACATGCTTCGTCATGCACACCAATGGCATATCATGGATCTGCACCCAAAACACTGAGAAGTTGAATGCTAGTTGAGCAGGCGGTGTTCTCCCATCAAACTCCCGGAGTACCAAGATTTGGCGGTCGAAGGACCATGGGCGGCCTTCAAGTACTCTACGTTTATCTTCCCCATCGGAGAATTCGAATAACCATAGGTTGTCCTGAAGCTCTCGGAAGGTCACCCTCCCTATTGCCCTCCACAGCCTTGACAAAACAGTTTTGAAAGCATCCTTGTTATATTTCTTTTCCGTCCAGTACTTTCCAATCAAGCAGTGATCTCCCCGTTGAACAGAATCGGCCACATCTTCCTCTGTGATTGTAATGCCCTGCTTCTCCCCATCGGTCATCAGGTTCTGCTCATGCGGGTTCTCCACCCCGTCTGCCTTTGCGTGTCCCTCCTTCCAGTTCGTAGCCATCGTCCAAGCTCCTAGTCTCAGACCGGACAGGAGACGATCCCTCAAAGCACTAGTTTCCCCGTGATAGACCTAGAGAAAACCTAGCCGAGGACTAATTAAGTTGGTCTACTGGGTATTCCATCCCCAAAGCGCGCTCACATTTGTCAATGATTTCTTGGTAGACATTTGACACTATGAGGTAAAAATACTAAATATAATAGAGATAAAAACACTGTATCTTGACTGTTGGCTAACCTCTAACCGCCATTATAATAATAATAATAACAATAATAATAATAATATGATCAATTGACCATTAAGTCATAATTTTTTTTTTTTTAGAGAATTAAATCACAATTTAAGTATTAATGTATTATCAATATAATTTATATGATTATATCACATGATCAATTGATCATTAAATCATATGATTATATAATAACAAATTATACATATATAATATGACATAAATCATAAATATACAAGTTCATACTAATACAATAATTAAGTACCTAGAGACTTAGTTCCAATGTATGTTATATATTATAATTATTCATATATGCATATTGAATAATATAAATGTATAAGATCAATACTTAAATTATATGATTCAATGACAATTCAAATAATTAATCATATTATTCATGTACAATGATAATGTGATTCATATAATATTAAATTAAGTAATTGACATTTTTTTTTTTTTTTTGAAATTAGTTGACAATCTTCATTAAAAATATCAAATTTAGAGTATAAAACTCTAACCAAACAGAGCAAACTGCTCTGAAAAGGTAGTGTCATAGATACACAATGGAATTTCTTCCATCCATACCCTATCTATCACTTCCCTAATTGCCTCCTTGGCTAAACAATGAGCTGTGTTATTTTGAGGCCGTTTCACATGCTTAATGTCCCAACTTCTAAAAGAATCCAAAACCAATTTAATATCAGCCCCAATTTGCCCAAACCGACTCCAGCTGTCTTCAAGCACTAGAATCATGGTAACAACCTGCAAAGAGTCACCCTCAAGGAGAATAGCTTGTAAACCAAGATCTCGACTGAATTCCACCGCCTGTAATGCCACTAACGCCTCGCCAACGATCGACTCCTGGTACGAACTCATTGTTTTACTTTGAGCTGCATGGACCCTACCACGGTCATCACGAACGATCGATAATCCCAGCTCCCATGCTCTTCAGTTTCGGATTAAAATCAACACCCCAATTAACTTTGAACGTTCCAACCAGTGGAGGTTGCCAACGCTCCAGAAATTCTGCACCAGTTTTGTCCCTAGTTGCAACGTTTGAATGCTTAACCTGCCAATACAGTTGGATAGAGGTCTTTGCATCATGGACAAGGCTGTTTGGATGAGAAAATACTCCTCCATGCACAACAGTGTTTCGTCGAAACCAAATGCACCTTACTAGTATGGCCGAAAATGCCAACTCCTCTTGATTGCAACGCTGATTCAGAGCTTCCCAAACTTCACGAAAATCAGACCCTCCAAATTGTGCTTTCTGAAATTTCCTGTCACAAGCCCCCAAATGTCCCTAGCTGCTGGACAATCCCACAAATACATGCCTGGTTGATTCAGCCTCTCGGGAACAAAAAATACAGACAGCCTCCTTGAGTTACCCCCATTCGTAACAAATTTTATTTAGTGGGCAATATGTTACTGGAAGCTTGCCACATAAACATTTTCATAAACAATGTGTTACTTATAGCCACAATTTAAATATTAATGTATTATCATTATAATATATATGATTATATCACATGATCAGTTGATCATTAAATCATATGATTAAATAATAACAAATGAGAGTATGTTGTGTATAAGGATTGTTGAAGTTTTATTTGTACCATATGTTGTGTTGAAGTTAACCCACAAGGATTGTGAATTTTATTTATATGTTGTGTTTAAGTCTCCATTCAAGTCCTTGTTAAAACATTGGTAAATGACTAAATGTTGTATAACTTGCATTTTTTTTTATCCTATTAGTATAACTTGTATTCTTAACAAGTTATGATTTACATTTAGGGATTTTTTTTTTTTTTTTTTTATAAAAAAAGTACAAGTAGATGTAAATTAATGTAAGTTTGGGTCAAATATTTTAAAGTTTTCAATATGGGCTCCTTTAGAAGCAATTTGGCACAATTTGGTGTATAAAAAAAGCCCCAAAACTGAAAATTGGCCCAAAGGAAAAGTGGTTATAGCGGGCGGTTATATGTTTACTAACTGCCGGCTAACTGCTATCCGCTAACTGCCTAGCAGATGTGATTAGTGAAATTTAGTAACTAACTAGGCAGTTACGGTTAGTGGTTATTGGCAATAACCGCTAACCATAATCGCCTTTTCATCCTTAATTGTATCTTTGATTCAGATCAATTTCATGATTTTTCCATTCATTCTAACCAACGCCTACCTCCCACGGTTGAAGACGAAGAATACCGGATGCAGAAGAACATAGAAGATTGACATAGAATTGATAAAATATTTTCTTAAGAATGGGGAAGAGATAGTCATTTTAAATAAACACCAGTGTCATCAAATCTCATCATTAATCAGTTAAGAGAGTACATGAAACCTTCAACAAAATCTATGTCAGAAACCATTGCTCAAGGAGATGCATAAGACATGGATGAGTGTTGACGTCCCTGCTGATATTTTCAATTAGATCTGAATTTTGACATATCTATTGAATAGAGTAGCTAGTAGGTTAAGAGAAAATTTTTCCTTCAATTTTTTTTTTTTTTATGTAATAGTTGACTTTCGTGTGTTTTGATTTCTGATGCAAATTGGACGTCAAACAGAGAGCAGTTAGAGCGTCCCATTTGCAGCCCCGTCTGGAAGTTATGTTATTTTTCTCGCATTTTATGATTTTAGTTCAGTCCCTATCCGAATGGCTACTTGTCCTGTCCGGACGCGTAGCTTTGTTTGGCTTAGCCGACTTTATTTCATATTTATTAAGTTTAGGGTTTTGTAAGTATTTATTTCGTGTTTTATTAGGGTTAGGGCTTTGGGTTTATAAATATATGTTTATAGCCTCCAGAAAAGTCAATTATTGTTTATGAATCAGTTTTATCAATGAGAATACTCAGAGTTGAATTTATTCCTCTTTTTCCTTTAAACCTTAGATAGAGTTTGTTGTTTTTAGAAGAATTCTTAGGTCTTTGATAGAATCTAAATCTAGAATTATTTATCCCGTTCTTTATTGTTGTTCTTCGCTGCAACCCACCAAGTCGGGCTGCATCAGTTGGTATCAAAGCCCAAGTTACTTTCCATGAATGGGGAGGGTGACTGTTGTGTAGACATGAACGAGGTGCACGTGCGCACGGAGACAACACGTAAGGAGCTATCAGCGATTCGTTTGCAGCACATGGGTGGTGGGCCGAACAGTTGTTGTCGCCCTCCAAGACCGCGGTACGCGGAGGCAAAAGGCAAATCTATCGCTGAACGTTGGCAACACGTGGAGGATCGATTCAGGGCTATGAGGGATCAAATTGCAGACCTCACTACACAAATATCCAACATGTGTGGTCACAATGGGAATGGATCTGGAAACCCGTTTGCGGAGCACCGAATGCATGGACGTCAACACCTTGCACAAGCTCATGCCAATTGGTTGGTGAATAGGTTCAAACTCGATCTACCGGAATTCCAAGGTTGCTTGCAACCCAAAGAGTTCCTTATGACACACAAAAAATAAAATAAAATAAAATTCCAAGAGAGGCGGCGAAGATTAGGAGTCAATCGGTTGTGGAGGAGAAAGATAGATTTATTGAAGAAGATTGCTCGGTAGATTGGGCCTCTCCACCAATCTATGACACCTATCTTGACGAAGGTGTGAGTTCTATACACCAAGTGCTTGATGAAAGCCCTAAAAGAGAAGTCTTTGATTTGGAAGTTAATTTCCTTGGAGTAGATGCTATCTTGTCAAAATCTTTTAATCAAAGTATTGATGAGATCTATGGGGCAGAGACGACTTTTCTATCAAAGAGTGAAGGGGTCTTTGTGAGTTCTTTGAGAATTCTCATGGCTTATGGGAAGGGCGAAGCACGAGAGAAGCATGACAAGTCTACACAGCTGTGGGGCTTTCACGACAAACATCAAGGTATGTTGATGATGAAGAGCGTAGCATTTATTGTGGGGTGTTGTCTTGCCTTGATCTTGAGGAATGGCGAGTGAATGAGTTGACTCGACATCCGAAGGACCGTGATAAGAACTGGCTGAATTCGAGGATGAATTCTCTCCAACCTGGGGAGGATGATGCAGATTGGACATCAAACAAAGAGCAGTTAGAGCGTCCCGTTCGCAGCCCCATCCGGACATTATGTTATTTTCCTTGCATTTTATGATTTCAGTTCAATCCCCACCAGACGCGTAGCTTTGCTTGGCTTAGCCGACTTTATTTTATATTTATTAGGTTTAGAGTTTTGTGAGTCTTTATTTTGTGTTTTATTAGGGTTAGGGTTAGTGTTTTGGGTCTATAAATATATGTTTATAGCCTCCAAAAAAGTCAGTTTATGTTTATGAATTAGTTTTTATCAATGAGAATACTCAGAGTTGAGTTTATTCCTCTTTTTCCTTCAAACTGTAGATAGACTCTATTGTTTTGAAAAGAATTCTTAGATCTTTGATAGACTCAAAGTCTGAAATTGTTTATCTGTTCTTTTCTTGTTGTTTTTCGTTACAGCCCACTAAGTCACGTTGTATCAATTTCACTAACGCCTAACGGTAAAGTAAATCTGGGCTTTTCTTGAATTAATTTTTCACTTTTTCTCTTCCGATGTTTTCTTTTCAAAGGAATTCGTCCGTCAACAAAGTCTTTCTACAAGCTTGAGGTTTTCCATCTCTAGGATTAGCTGAGTTTTGCAGTACGTTATTGTTGTGTGTGTATATATTGTTGCATGATTGTGCGTGTATATATATATATATATATATATATATATCCTTGATATTTGATTATGTTTAGATGCTTGCTGCTTATTTTACAGGAAATACATTGGTGCTTTACATTTGCATATTTAACTGTTAGATTGCTTTATAGTATGAGATATTAAGTATGCATAAGCCCTTTATGTTCCATGTGATTTGCCAAGCATGCTGACATTTGATAAACTATTTTGTGAAAACCCTGCTCAAGAATATTAATAATAATTATCATTTTGATGAATAACGATCAATTTCATTAAATTCAAAACCTACATCAAGCACACTAATATATATAGGCAATTAGCAGTTATTAACTACCTCTTTTTACTCCTAAAACTGCTGATCACCAACAGTTAGCGATTTTTTTCAACCGCCTACAAGTCGTGTTTAAGTTGAGTTTACAGGTAGCGTCAAAAATTATTAGCCCCAAGTAGACCTATGACATTCAAAGGGCATGCCATGTGACATTATACTCCAAGGTTGGGGTTCAAGCCCCTGAGGTTGGATTTGTGTGATTATGCACAAACGAAAACTGAAGATTTTCTCATATGGACATTCTCACCAATGAAGTGGCAAGCAACTGCAGTGCTCCTTGAATGTTAAATAAAAGACGTATATATATCACATTTAAAGTACATATGACCCCCAGAAATGCAAAGCTATCCCTACATTTGATCAAACTACATATGGCCTTAACCAGATATTTGTTTAAAGAACCATTGTTACCCTGCTTGGCAACAATCCAACACCTCAGGGGTGGCAACAATGTGGCCAAGGAATTTGATAAAGGGAAGTCCATAAAGGTCACATCCCCAAAACGAGAACAGTTCAGAAATGGCACATCATCTCACACCGGAAACCTGCCTATCTTCAATATCCTGAAGCCTAAGAGTTACAGCTCTTTTGTGGGCTTCCAATCCCTCGACTTCAGCCATTGCAGCCACATATGGGCCAAGCTTCGTCAGACCTTCCTCTGTCAAAGATTGTACTGTCATATACTTGAGGAAGGAGTCCAAAGACACCCCGCCGTACATCCTTGCATACCCGTATGTTGGAAGGACATGGTTCGTCCCACTTGCATAATCTCCCACGCTCTCTGGCGTCCACTGCCCTAAAAATACAGAGCCTGCAAAAGTAGTAGACCACATATTAATTCTATGAGAGTTACATTCTCTGCTATAATTTGGATCTTCTAGAAACCATTAACTTGTTTATGAAGGATCTATTGATGGTCTTTTACTATAATTAGGATACCCTATGAGAAATCTATGCTCAACTACTGTGATAAAAACGAACAAGCACGAGCAACTATTTAAAATCTACGAATGTAATTCACTCTTTACGGATGGGAAAACCGTGTTTAGAAGAACACTAGCAACAAACTTCATAAATCTCACTTCCTTTACTAAAAGTAGGGAAAGCTCTCAAAAAGCTCTCTACAACATATTCCCTTGGTGTTCCCTAAACCAAGAAAAACCTAAAGGAACCAAAAGTGCTACCCTATGCTTCTCTTACAATTATTTTACTAAGACAAAAAGGCTCTCTTTCCTTTCTTTCGTTTCTCCTAGCATTTATTTGAAATAAAATTTAAATGGCTTTCTCTTTCCTCTGTTTTTCTCCTAGCATTTATTTGAAAGATAAGTTTATTAAAGAATATTTAAATGGTATCAGGAAAGGACAAGACAAGTTATTGTGGAGTTTATTTGAAGCCAAAAATTTCAGGCTACCAAGCATAAGCACAATGGCTTGAGTCTTCAAAGCAGCCACTTCATGAAAAAATGTAGAAGGATAGCGTTGTATCCAAGCATCCCTTCGAAAACTTCACTTAAATGAATCAACCTTTTGTAACAACCCTTAGTGCACCAAAGTGGATGAACATCTGTAAAGATGAAAAACTAGAGTAAAACAATTATGATGTCAAAATCACAAAAGTTCACCTGCGTTCTCAATGAAACTCTCCCAATTTTCTGCATCCTTCACATTAATGATCAGATGCTCAGGTGCATACAAGTTTGAAAAAGAGATTGCCTGAAAAAGTCAATTTAATGTCATTCCAAATAATCAAATTTACAAGTTAAAAAAATACAGACAAGCAATTTTAAGTGCACACGCATGTAAGATTGTGCGCACTTAAATCAATAATGGTAAAAGAGTAAAGAATTTCTAATCTTTTGCAAGTTTAAGTTTCAAAATTTAGGTGGAGTATATATATGATCTGAAGGACTAACCTCAACCATATCACGTGCAAACACCGTGTAACTGTGGCTCAATGCTTTTAAAGCAATCTCTCCCCTTGGAAGGCTTTGGCACTGCTTGCTGATTTCCTCCTCTATTGCTTTTAAATCAACACCATCCCCAGAAACAACAAGAACAACCTGACTGTCAGGACCATGCTCGGCCTGAAAATTGACTCAAGGCATTGTCGTATGAGCATTAAACAAACCAAAGCAGGACCAATTTTTTATGCATGTGTTCTGAAAGGACTACTGCACAATTCAACATGTCAGGCAATAAATTCAAATGAAGAGAAGAGGGAGTGTCTATCACAGGACAAAAACCACTTAAGGTTTTGTGAGAGATCCAACGTTAATTATAGGTGCACATGACAACAAAACATCGCATAAGTACATGAAATCTAGAAAAAAATTGGTACCTCTTGATAATCAAATCAACCTCAACTGTACTTAATTACTGCAGTTACATTACAGACACATACAAGGCCAATTAACTATAGGGGCACAACCCCATTACGCCTGGAATATTATACAGCAAAGTGAAATAAGTAAGCCAAGTTGCAATCTCTGAGGTTCCAAATCAAAAAAGCACTTCTTCCAGCTATTCAAAAATGCCAAAAGACTCAAACAGTAGAACTCTATTATCTAATATTGTCGGCCCATGTCTAGCTACTACCCTAACAATTATGTAATAAGAACTTTGTAAATCTCTGGCGTATTGTACAGGCAATGTACTTTTGAGTCACAATTTTTTAGTTAGAACAAGAAATGATGAAAATGTTGAATGTTAACATCTAAAATCTGCTTGAAAATGCAATATGATTTACCACTCCTTTCATTACCATAGCCCTAGACAGAAAAGACTGACTATCCAGAGCAGGAATAAGAGTGTATTTACCTGATAAAAGGAGAGAAAAAGACTGAGAATTCCTTTTTCTCTATAAAGTCAAATATCTGTTATCATGAATGAATTGAAGTTCCTCTCTATTAGTTTCAAACATATTATATATAAGTGTCCCTTCGTGCATTTTCATGATTGGTCATTGTTTTCCTGTGTTTAGTGAAACTTCCATTCCAAATCGTTTCTGACTTCAAAATACATTTTCTTTATAAGTAATTCAATATCATTAGAAAGCACATAGGGGCGTAACCCTAGTACACAATAAGTATAAGAAAAAAAACCCTAATAAGGAGAAAAGAACACAAAACCAAAAATTTAGAAAAACTAGAAAAATGCGGACTATTGTACGCCGTTGTCAATGTATATAAGGATATGAACATAACGTTCTTTAGCTGTAGCACCTAAATCTCACAACTTTCAAATCTCCTTGTGTTTCGTTCTTTCTAAATGCACCACATTAAGCATAAAAATGTCATCCTCCAAACTTTTAAGATGTCATAGCTTCCATTCTGACCTTTCCAACTTGCTAACAACTCTAGTACCCTTCTAGGCATAAGCCCATTCTACACCAAAAAGACGAAAAATCTAAAACCATAAGTCTCTTGCCACTTCACAATGAAGAAGATGAGTTATTGACTCCCCAATCCTCTTACGCATACAACACTAATCCAACACTAGAATGTTCCTCTTCTTCAAATTATCCAAAATCAAGATCTTCCCTAGTGTCTTCGTCCACCCAAAGAATGCCACTCTCAAAAGGACCTTGACTCTCCAAATACTCTTCCAAAGAAATGGGGAACCAGTAGAAACGGACAACGGATGATAAAAGGACCTTACTTCAAACTTCCGCTTATTGGAGGGGATCCAACATATTTTATCCGCCATCATGCCTCAATCTAAAGAAGTGACCAAGTCCACCTCCCAATCATGCACTAGTTT
>NC_081541.1:27836914-27839374 GCF_901000735.1 Corylus avellana | reverse complement strand
GGTGAAGCTTAAGGCTGATGGCTCAATTGAGAGGTACAAGGCCTGGTTGGTTGCAAATGAATATACACAAAGTGAAGGGCTTGACTACTATGAGACCTTCTCACCTGTAGCCAAGTTAACCACAATAAGGTGTTTGTTGGCAATGGTTGCAGCCAAGAATAGGCATTTACATCAGTTGGATGTAAACATTGCCTTTCCTGCATGGAGAGTTAGATGAAGAGGTATATATGAATTTACCTCTTGGATTTGGTGATAAGGGAGGGGGGTGTCTCAAGTATGCAGATTGACCAAATCTCTTTATGAATTAAAGCAAGCCTCACGACAATGGTTTTCTAAATTTTTCATTACCTTAATTAAGCTTAGTTTCACTCAATCCAAAAGTGACAATAGCTTGTTTACTAGATTAGTTGGATCTTCTTTCTTAGCCTTATTGGTTTATATAGATGATATTGTTCTAGCTGGGAATGATTCTAAGGTCCTTTCCTCTTTTACATAGCTTCTCAATCAGCAGTTTAAGCTCAAGGACTTAGGTGATTTGAAGTTCTTCTTGGGCTTAGAAATTGCCAGGAAGTCTACTGGCATTTCACTTTGTCAACACAAATATGCTATTGAGATCCTAGAAGATTCTGGTTTGCTTGCTTGCAAACCATCGAAGTTCCCTATGGATTCGAACCTTAGACTTTCTAAACATGAAGGCTTGTTATTAGATGATCCTACTCCCTACAGAAGATTGATTGGCAAACCCTTGTATCTTTCCATTACTCATCTAGATTTGGTTTATTCCATTCAGGTTTTAAGTCAGTTCATGTCTCAGCCTCGACAACCTCATTTAGATGTTGCTTATAAGGTTCTTCATTACATCAAGTCTGCTCCAAAGCCAAGGGTTGTTCTTTCCTGCTTTTTCTGATTTTAAGCTTAAGGCCTTTTGCGATGCAGATGGGGCTGCTTGTTGTGACACAATAAAATCTATCGCTGGTTTTTGCTTGTTTCTTGGTGATTCCTTGATATCTTGGAAATCCAAGAACAGCAAACCATCTCTCGATCTTCAGTTGAAACAGAATATTAAGCCATGGCTGTTGCTTGTTGTGAAATCATGTGGATTACCTCTTTGCTCAATGATTTACAAGTTACATTTTCACAATTAGCTTTATTATTTTGTGATTCTAAAGCTGCCATTCACATTGCTACTAATCCTGTGTTCCATGAGCATACTAAACATATAGATATTGATTGCCATTTGGTTCGTGATCAGATTCAAAAGGGCGATGTTCGAACCTTACATGTCAAGACTGAGCAACAATTAGCAAATATTTTTACTAAGCCTCTTGGTTTTGCTCCTTTTTCTGCTATCACTTCCAATATGAATCTTCTCAACATATATGCTTCATCTTGAAGGGAGGTATTACAATTTAGTAGTTTTATTAAACAAGTTGAGTTGGATTAGAACAATGATTAACATGTGTGAGAATGAGCTGGAGGCATTTTATTAAGCTTGTTAAAACTTTTCTTTAGTTGATTAGTTAGATAGTTGGCTAACTAAAACTGCTAGTTAGTTAATCTATTTTTCGTTGTAAATCATCATAGTATAAGTATTGAACACTTGTGTTATTTTTCATTAATGCAAATGAACTAAAAGTTTCCGCAATTTTCCTCTCAATTCCTCTCCATTTCTTCTCCATTTGCATACTCTGCTTGCCTATGTTTTCTGACACAACTCTATTTTATTTTGTGGCCAATTATAGGCACCGCCTTTTCCTGTTGAATTGGTTTTGTTATGAATTTTTTTCTAATCTTTTTGGTCATGGGATGCTTTCTTTGCTTGCCTAACTTGTTTTGTGCTTTCATTTCATTCTCTCTTGTTGCTGGTCAAGCTTGACTAAGGATGGGGGAACCTATGTTCTTGGCTTGGAATCTATTTCCGTGTATATGTAAGGGGAATAGGGGATGCCTTTGGGCAGTGAGGATTTCTTTGATAATTATTCAATTATGTTTCATTCATTACAATTTTTTTTCTTCTATGCTTGTAACAATTTGTTTTGATAGGTAATCAAACAAATATTATTAAAAAAAAATGTATACACGAGGAACAGGAACAGCAAAAAAAAAAAAAAAAAAAAAAAAGGAAACGCCAAAACACGCACAAAAGAACCTTACACCCCAAAGAAGCCATAAACCCACAAAATAGTCTAACCTTTACCACGACTAGAGTCATTGCCACTTTAAGTTCCCTCTTTCCCTTTAGTTTAGAAGCAGAACCCACATCTTCAAGATACTGTCCCTCTTCAATGGCATATAATAGATCCAGTAGTCTTTTCTCATTACCCCAAAAGAGAACCCTAGAGTGGGATTGGCTCCCATTGCACTAAGCACAACCTCGGAGTAGCCATCAACCCCCACCTCTCCATTCTCTCCATCCCCCATCCCAACCAAAACATCCCCCTTCGAAGATTCACCCACCTC
>NC_081541.1:27835455-27836814 GCF_901000735.1 Corylus avellana | reverse complement strand
TGGGTTTTTAAAAAATTACAATATTATGTACACAATCTCTTGAATTAACGTTTATAATTATTAACTACAAGTGCTTTCTTTTGGTTCATTGGGAATTCAATTGCAATACGCGTTGAGGTATTTTTCTTAATTTAAAAGACATACATTTACACTTTTTGGTTGAAATATGACATTAATTCCATTCTTCTTCATAAATGTTTATTTAGTTCCATTACTTTGAATTCTATCATTAATTTCCAAAAAAAAAAAAAAACACTTCACAATAGATTCTCTTACTTTTCCCTATATGAATTAAATACTATTTCTTTTTATCATTACAACCAATGAGAAAGGAGAGAGGAAAGAGAATTGTTGGGACATGTGAAGGAGAGAAGAAATAGAATGAGATGTTTTATAATTTAATAATGCATAGGGAGTCTATAGTATTTCCTAATGCATTGGGAAACATTGTAGATGCCCTTTGATGTTGGTTAAATTCAGGGCTTTTGATGTGGGTGCTTTTTTGTGGTTTTTTTTTTTTTTTTTTTTTTTTTTGAGATTTTCCTAAACATAGGGAAGGGAATGGGCTATAAGGAGTCTGCTGCTAGTGCTCTTATGAAACAATTTCTCTCCCAAAACCATTAACGCATCTCTTTCCCCCACCCATGCCGGAAGCCAGATCAGAGACGCCACCGAAGGATGACAACCAAAGGTGCCACTGCCCACCATCCGATGCTTCTCTCCTCAAACGCTCCTCTCTCTCCCCCTCGCCCTCCAGAACCCAAACAGATTTGCTACTGAAATCATCGGCGACACCCACCCACCATGGCACTGCTTGGACAAGTATGTATGCTTGTTTACATATAACGATTAGATTTTTCATTATTTCTGATTTACTTGCCTAAATGGGTTGGCTTTGGTTTTTATTTTGATTTGGGTTTGGATTTGTTTGTTTATCTAGGATTGGTGGTTGTTTTGTTTGATTTCGAATATGAGTAAGAATTTTAGGGCCTCCGTCTCCGCCCACCATAGGCACTGAGCGCACCGGCGCTCCCAACCCACACCATGCCATACACTTGAGACCCAAAAAAACACCCAAAGAAGTTCTTTGTTTCCTTTTTAAAATGCTCTTGCTAAATACCTATGGTGTTTAGGATGTGTTTGTGTGAATTTTTAGCATGAGTATCTTTGATTATAACATGCTCAATTTTAGATGCATACCATGTGTTTGATGAGTTGCCTACATGAAGTTTTAAAATTGAGAATGCCTTATTCTCTTAAATTGTGGTTATGGTTTTTTTTTTTTTTTTGAGATGTTTTGATACTAATTTGATTGATCTTGGTGATTAGCATTCGTTAAAAAAATGATTTGCATGTATC
>NC_081541.1:27822274-27835355 GCF_901000735.1 Corylus avellana | reverse complement strand
TTGAACAATATGAGTATTCTAAGAATCAAGCAAAAGAACATAGTGCAAGAATAGAAAGTAAATCTTAACAACAGAGTAAATGGAATTTTGTAAGGTATAATTGAAGGAAAATATATCATATATAAACATAATTAACACAATTTAAACTAAATTTTTAAAATGAATATTCAAAACTTACTCGTAGTACAATGACGAATAGATGGTAAGCAAATTGTAAGTGTTCTAATGGTTTGTCTTTCGGTAAAATGATTTACTGATATTAGATTATATTAGATATTAGTTGAGATTGAGAAAGAGGGTAGTTTGAAAAAAAAACATGTGTGTTTTGATTTTAAATGGAATGACACATGTCATGATATTAGCCTATTCTACTTAAAACTTAAAAAAAATTAAACGCACAGTTTCATTTAATATAATGATTTGTCAGATAAATAGAATACCACATGTCAAACTCCAAGACTCTCCTGTTTAAAACTCCGCTATTATATATAATAACTAGTTTAGTGCCCGTGCTATGCGTATGATTATTCATTATAATTTGATTTTAAAGCTTAAAACACATCTCCATTGTATTTTTTATTATAGGTCAAAGTTGTGTAAAAAAATCTATCATGCCTATTTCAATAATAAAAAAAAAAATACTAAAGGTTATTCAACAGTATATTATTGAACATAGTGACACAATTACACATAAATTTGCATGAATATATAAATCACATAAAAATATACTATCAAAAGAACCATATATAATTTTAGTTTTAATCCATATAAATTAAAACATATTAAAAAATTCTCATATGTGTAATTTAAAACCAGCTGTAATGAGTTAAAACATAAGACCCATAAAGCATAAGACCCATAAAACATATTAAAATATTTATTCTCCTAGGAGTAGTTTTATTTCTTTCATCAAAGAAAGAGATAAAAAATCATAGAAGGAATATTGGAACACAAAAAAACATAATGAACAACAAAGTCAATTAAATTTACAAAAAAACAATAAGAATACCCTACACTCTCTCTCTTATTTTAAATCTCTTTTATTTTCATGCACTTTAGCTTGAAAGAAAATCAAATCAATCTCTTTCCTATTAAGTTACTTTTGATCTTTCGAATTTGATAACAAAACCCCTCCAGTCCTTGAGGTTCGACACCCTCTCTATAGCCGTATCCTACAAAAATTCGTCATATTGCGAGTGGTTATTTTTATAATTGATATTTTTTGTCATAAAAATACCACATCGGTATGCTCTTCATAACGTTAGTAGCAATCAATTGCAACATGGCCCAGACGATTACAGATCTGGCAAATAGGACGTGTGGAGGAAGATCCACGGTTGGAGGAGACATGGCTAGTTGGGAAGGAGCCACGGCCACGACCACGGTAGCCTCCACGGTTGAAGGAGTAGCCACGGCTAGAGTTGTTGTAGTAGCCTCCACGATTGCTACGACCACCACGATGAGGTGTATTTCGGGAGGCAAGATGCACGGCTATATCTGAGACGTCCATGGCTAGTTGAGTTTGTTCAAGACGCACCTCATGGGCCAATAGGTGGCCATAAATTTCTTCAATAGAGAGGGTGTCAGCTCTTGTTGTAACAGAGGTGACAAAAGAGATGTATTCTGAACCAAGTCCCGCAAGGAGAAACGATTGATTCTCAAGGTTACTGCGAGGTTAATTGACGGCTACAAGGGAATCGATGAGAGTCTAAAACTTGTGAAAATAATCAACGATGGATAGGTTGGCTTTTTTCAAAGTGGCCAACTGAAAGTGCAAGTTTAAAATACGTGCTTTGGATTGAGACACAAAGAGGGTCTCTAATTTGGTCCAAGCCTTGTTGGACGTTTTGTAGTTTGCAACATGAGAGATCATCCTTTCCGATATGGCAGAGGTGAGGAAGCCAAGGATGATTTGATCTTGCATCTTCTAGTGGAGACAGGCCGGATTTGTCGTAGTGGAGGAGATGTACTCCTTCACGGTGGTGATGGAGGGCGGTGGGCATGGAATAGATCCATCAACATACCCAAAAAGATTACCTCATTTGAGATGTGGAATGACTTGGGGCAACCATGTAGGGTAATTGTCTTAAGTGAGTTTGTTGAGGTTGAAGTTGGAGAAGGTAACAAGTTAAGGAGGAGTGGGTTTGGCTGCCATTGATGAGCAGCAGGTGGATGTCGTGAGGGAAAAAAAATAAATAAATGTAGGAAAAAAAATTCTGCAAAAGGAGATTTTGACCCTAGTCTTTTGGTAGCTTTGATACCATGTAAAGTAATCTAGCATAGGCTGAAGATATATATAATATGAAGAGTTACAATTCAAATTCAAATGTACAAATTCTTGTGAGATAATGTAATCGATCTATACAATTTCAAATATGTAATTATCCTAATCTAAAGTGTTTCAATTGCAGCTTGTTATCTTGAGTCTGTTGAGATAAGACTAAAGATTATCTTGCGGAGTCTTTATCCTTTACACATTCCATACTTTTCACATATTGAAACCTTAGCCAAATAAGCCAAATACTCCAATGCAAAATAAATTATGCCAAATAAAAATTCCAAGATCCAACATGTTAGCAACTAATCATAATCATTAGAAAAACAGAGTAAGAACACGTGATTAAAGAATATGAGCTGTGAATTTAGACAATCAGATAAGTGAATACAATTCAAAGTGAATACAAATTTAGTAGAACGCAAATTTAATATATAAAACCCATCTCTTAACACAATAAAATTTCATATATATATATATATATATTTCTCAGTAATCAAAGAAAACGTAAAGATACAAAAGGTTGACATAACGTAAAGATACAAAGAAACTAACCTGATACAGAGATCAAGAAACGGTGGAGAGTGGGGAAAACCCTATTTGCAGGTTGAGTTATATAGAGATTGAAGTCGTTGGAGAGAATCCTAGATAGGCTGGGATTGATTATAAATTGAAGTTGGTTGAGAAAGGTCCAAATCAGTGTTAAAAATCGCCCAATCAAAAATCAAGAAAACTCACCATGCCATTGCTGAGAGAAGGAAGAGACGGCGTACATTGTTTGCTAAGATACCCAATTCCATTTTGCTTAGAAAACTCCAAAAACAGAGAGATAGAAAAAGAGGAAAACGTTGGCAGAAGAGGAGAAAGAGAGATCAAAAACCGAGAGAGAGAGAGAGCATGCCTTAGAGGAAGAAGATGAAAACAGAGAAGAAAGAAAACTGGGGAAGAGAGAACGTTGTTTCCGTCGTTAGGGAGAAGGAAGAGACCGTCATTGGAGAGAAGGAAGAGACTAGCGTCAAACTGAACCGGTTCAATTTTATACCGGTTCAGTTTTTAAAATAGTGTATTAAAAATTCGGGTTTGACTTTAAAAAAACAAAAAAAAAAGGTTTAGATACATGTCGCAATTTTAAGACATTTCTAAAAGGTGATTCCGTGCATATATATATATATATATCCTCCCCAACCACTGCATACAAGGATTGTCTATGTATAACTAAACTCACGTTTTCCTTTTTGGTGCAACCGAATAGATGACTGTTATAAACAATTTTTCTTATATAATTTAAGGTACTTTCATCTTAAAGAAAGAATGGAACAATATAACTATATTGTCTGATAACTGAATCACAATTCATCTTTGGTGATATTTTTAGCGAGTAGTATGCATTTTCTCCCTTATTGTGATATTTTTGAGTGACTTTCTTCTTTTCTGATTGTGTTACATCTAGTGAATTTCCAGCATGTTAATTCAAATCAGTTTTTGATCTCCGTATGTATCTTAGATGATTTCAGGTCTTTCTTTATTATTGATACTTGATGTTAATATGCCAGTCATATTTTATATCTTGCGACAATAACGAAACTTTCTATTCCATTGAATCCAATGCAAGGAAATACATTGTTGTTACACCATACTCATGTATCTTGCAACAATAACGAAACTTTCTACTCCAATGAATCTAATACGAGGAAATACATTGCTGTTACACCGTACTCATGTTAATGGGGGTGGGGGGTGTTCTTGTAACAGAGCAGTTGAATGGTGCGGCAAATTATCTGAGGGAAAAGAATTCTCCAGCAGGAAAGAGGAACTTGTTTTTAAGATTTTATACATGTAATAGTTCTTCCATTTTACTCTTTTTATGTAATAAGACAGATTAATAATAAATTACCATATTAGGATTGTTATATTTAATGCTTTATTGCAAAGAGCATCATAATTCCTTTCTTCTATCTCGCTTTTTATTTGATTCATGTGTTTGTTCTTGACAAAAATGATTTCTATATTTCAGCCAGTTTTGAAGTAAGATGGTTTTCATTTTTATTGGTGGGATTGGGGTAGGTTTAAGTTCAAACCTTACCAGACTAAAAAAGAAAACAAAAATGGAAAATTGCTATTGTGATTAAATGGTGTGGAAATACTTAACTGACAGGTTTGTAATTTTTTATTTTAATATTGGTAAAGTGAAGACTCTGGTATGGATTGCTGGTGAATTTGGCATTAATCATGTTGCATCTTTTATGTAAATAGGAGTTGACTATAATATTATATCATAGTTTTGGTTTAGGGGTTGACACTTTGCCTCCTTGTGGTTAATACCTTAAGTTTTCAAGCAAGTTTAATGGAAAACCTTTAACTGAGTCCAAAAGGTGCATAATACACTAAAATTGGTGCATAAAATGTTGACATAATGTCAACAAAATATTAAACCAATTTGGCACAACAAACTTAATAAAAAATATTGACTTGAAACTTGGGTGATTGACATATGCTTTCCTATTAACTTCAATAGAGAGCTCCAAGAAGTGACCAGTGTGGCAATGTGAAAATGCTTCTAACCATTGAATTAGATTCTAGTTTCCACTGATAAATACACTACCACATTAGTTACAGGTAAGGTAAGATATGGCATGGTGGTCTCACTTAAAAACCGGTTCATAAATTATGTCTTAAAAGACAACCGGTTTAGCCTTTAAAAAAAAAATGGGTTCATGCCATCTGTTACAATTTTAAGGCACTTTTGAGAGAGATTTCAGCTATTATATATATATATAAACATAATCTCAATGCCTGCGTGCTATTGACATGAAAGCTAAGCTTGATAAAGGGAACAATGTTCTCCAAGGAGAGAAATAAACAATTGGCCTGTTTGGCAAAGGCTTTGGGCCTTTGTCATTGTAATAGAATTCAATTGATGTGAAAAAAATAAAAATAAATAAAAAAGAAAGAAATAATGTTTTGTATGAAAAAGTGAATATATATATATAATGGTTTTTTTATTTTATTTGAATAGTATTAAAGAATGATTGATGTGATAATAAATAAGAATATTGGGAAGCTGAATTTTTTTAAGTAACAGTACCAAGTCAATTCGTCCATTGCCAACAGAGCCATTAATGTGAGCCATTAATGTTTTGCAATACCAAAAGGGCAGCATGCATGTTATGTTATGCATTTAATGTAGAACACAACTCATTTGAGCTAGAGAATATCTAGTTAGTTATACTTTATGGGTATTTTTATTTTTTACAACACCTCTTCGCATCAGGTTCTCTTTTGTAGGGAGAAGGTTGTGGCACGCTCGCCATAGGAAAATTTTTGCTGCATTAGGGATCTTTAGTTGCCAACACACCTTCCAAGCTTCCTCCTCGTTTTTGGGTTTCGAACTTTCCCCTCGCATTCGTGACTGCCTCTCGACTTCCATGTGGTATGCACTGCGAATGGAGAAGACACCATTGGGAATGCACCTCCATATCAGTCGGTCCCAGGGTTAAAAAGGACCGAGGGGTATATTTTGAATCACCTCAGCCTCCTCCATTGTGAAATTCGCTGCTATAAGTGACCCGTTCCAGCCCTTTGTGTCTTGGTCTATGAGGTTAGAGACACGTGTTAGCTTGAAGGTGAATTCTTGGGGACTGTATCGAGAACGTTGTTGGGGTTGGGATCCAGCAATCCCCCCAAACTTTAATTCTTTTTCCATCCCCGACCCTCCAAATTGCCCCCTTTTGATAACTTCTTGGGCTGCTATCAAGCTCCTCCATGCCAATGAGAGCTTCGTCCCCAGTTTGGCATCCAAAATTGGGCAAGAGGAGTGATATTTAGCTTTGAAGATCTTTGCTAGCAAAGAGTCAAGTTGTTGTAAAAACCTCTATATTTGCTTAGCTAAAAGAGCTTTGTTAAATAAAATCAAATTTCGAAAACCCAAACCTCCCTTATTTTTTGGAACCCCCATCCTCTTCCAGCTCATCCAATGAATTTTTGATAAGTTCTCCTTATGCCCCTATCGGAATTTTTGCATCATTCTATTGATCTCCTTGCAAAGGCTAAGTGGAAGGAGAAACACACTCATATAATAGGTAGGGATAGCTTGAACCACAGCTTTAAGTAAGATTTCTTTCCCAGCTTGGGATAAGAATTTGACTTTCTAGCTTTGAAGGCTATTCCAAACTCTGTCCTTGATGCTTTTAAAAGCCTTTGTCCGCGACTTACCCACCAACGTTGGGAAACACAAATACTTTTCATATCGATCCGTAGCCTTTAGCCCCGAAAGGCAAGAGATCTCTTCCCTTTTCTCAGTGCTAGTGTTGCGACTGAAAAACAAGGAGGTCTTATCTTTATTTAATTTTTGACCCGAGGTAGCTTCATACTTGTCCAAAATTCTAGTGAGTCTCCTCCACTCCACTAAATTAGCCTTGCAAAACAGGAAATTGTCATCTGCAAAGAAAAGATGACTAATTTTTGGACCCCGTTTAGAGGTGGGCACTCTTGTGATAACCCCACTACTCTCCGCTCACCTGAGCATAGAGCTTAGAGCCTTCGCGCAAAGGAGAAAAAGATACGGGAAAGGGAGTCACCTTGTTTTAGGCCTCTCGAAGGCTAGATGTTTCCCACCGGCTGTCCATTTACTATAATGGCATAAGTTACTGATCTAACACACTCTTGTAAGAATTCTATATATATTAAATGCTAATTAACAATAAAACTAGTAGCAAAAATAATTTAATATATAAGTACCTCCGGCTATTGCTTTGCTCAAACAGGTTGAAGAACAACTTCACAGCAACCAAAACTAGAAAACTAAAAATATTGAGAGGTTCTTCTGACCTGTGCCTACCAGTGAGTGCCAATTGATGGAATACACAGACCTTATTTATATGCAGGTCAGGGACCCTCAATTAGAGCTGTTACCTTAATTATTCCTCCCATCAAGGATTAAAAATCAAATAAATAATCAATACAGGTAATTGATTCCACAAAATAAAATCAGTAATGCATTCAAATATTTATTTCCACAAGAATTAAATCGACAATTTAATTCAGAATATCTAATTTCATAGAATAAGCTTTAATTGGAATAAATCACTGAACACCGTAATTATATATATTTTATAATCATAATAATATATGTGACATAAGGGACATACCTTAAATGGAATTTCTTACATTCTCCCACTTGGCCTTTATGACACATAAATTCCTTATGGTGTTCAGTTCTATGATATGACCATTACTTTATTTATTCCAACTATATATGGAATCCTTCCACTCACTCAAGGAATACTACACACGAATCCTTCCACTCACTCATGGCGGTAAAGCTTTTATATGATAAGCCGTCCCTTCCATATATCACAATGTGCAATACCTCCCTAAATGAGTACTTTATGGATAATGTATTCTATGAATGAACTTCCTATAAGTCATTCGGGTCCAAACTTAATTTTTATCCCCATGGATAAGGTAATAAATGTGCACAAAACTTTATTAAAATAACATGATGTCTATAGACTGATTAGAAAGAACTAAGTACAAAATGAATCAATGAGCCCCATATGCTCCATATGACTTTTAAACTGCTTTACCGGTAAACCTTTGGTCATGGGATCCGCAATCATTAGTTTAGTACTAATATGCTCAATGAATACTTCATTCCTTTTGATGTTCTCTCTCACACAAAGGTACTTGATGTTGATATGCTTACTTCTGCTTCCACTTTTATTATTCTTAGAAAAGAAAATGGTAGCATGGTTATCGTAGAAGATCTTGATTGGTCTCGCTACAGAATCGACAATCTTGAGACCACTAACCACGAACAAAATTTCTCAACTATAATGCATGTGTAGTGGCTTCATAGCATGCAATAAATTCTACCTCCATTGTAGATGTTGCAACTATAGTCTGCTTGCTGCTTCCTGCTTCTCCAAGATATAGCCCCTTCAGCAAGAAGAAAGATATATCTTGAAGTAGACTTCCTACTATCTACACATCTAGCAAAATTTGAATCTGAATATCCAACGACCTCCAAATGGTCAGTGTGTCTGTATGTCAGACTGTAGTCCTTGGTTCCTTGCAAATACCGCATGACTTTCTTTGCAGCTTTCCAATTTTCTAATCTTGGGTTGCTTTGATATCAACCCAGCATTCCAACTGCCATTGCAATGTCAGGTCTTGTACAGACATGTGCATATAATAGGCTGCCAACTGCAGATGCATATGGGATACTTTTCATCTGTTCTTGTTCCAATGCATTCTGGGGACACTGATTTTTACTGAATTTATCCCCTTTAATGATAAGTGCTACAGAAGTTGAACAATTCTTCAGTCTGAATCTCTCTAAAACCTTTTCAATGTAAGCATTTTGAAACAATTTTAATATTCTTTGATTTCTGTCTCTGTGAATCTCTATGCCAATGACATAGGAGGCTTCACCCAAATCTTTCATTTCAAAGTTTTGAGAGAGGAACTGTTTGGTTTCTTGTAGAAAACCTAAATCATTACTTGCAAGCAAAATATCATCTACATATAGGACTAAGAAAATAACTTTACTCCTACTGACCTTAAGGTATATGCATTGATCAACAAAGTTCTTAATAAAACCATATGAGGTAATAACTTTGTGAAATTTGATATACTATTGACAGGAGGCTTGTTTTAGCCCATAAATAGATTTCCTTAATTTGCAAGCCTTCTGACTGTTATCATCAAATCCTTTAGGTTGTTTCATGTACACCTCTTCTTCAAGATCCTCATTTAGAAAGGCTGTTTTCACATCCATTTAATGTAGCTCTAAATCAAAATGAGCTACTAATGTCATGATTTCCTAAATGAATCCTTCTTTGATACTGGAGATAAGGTTTCTTGATAATCAATACCTTCCTTCTGAGTAAAGCCCTAGGCCACAAGTCTAGCTTTTTATCGTTCAACATTACCAGAAGCATCTGTTTTGGTTTTGTAAACCCATTTGTAGCCTACGGCTACAACTCCCTTTGGTAAGTCAATGAGATCTCAGACTTGATTTTTAGCCATGGGTTCCATCTCTTCCTTCATGGCATTGAACCAAAATGTGGAGTTATCTACACTCATGGCTTGTGAAAACGATTTTGGATCATCTTTAAGGCCAACATCAAAATTAGACTTTTTGAGGTATACAACACAATCACTAAGGATTGCTAGTCTGCTTATTCTAGAGGATCTTCTTAATCCTACTTCCTCTGCATTTGGAGGAGGTTGAGTAGGCTCATTTAGAACCTGTTTCTCATGAGTTGGCTATTCTGGAATTGATTGTGGTTCAAGGCAATCATTTGATTTTCCCTAAGCACAATCAAACGTCCTTCATGTGAAGGAGCTTCACTCAACTTTCGTGCTTCCTCTAATTCAACCATTTGAGGATGAGCACTCCCACTAGATTCATCATCCTCTATAAATTTTGCATTTATAGATTCAACAATTATAGGACTATGCGAAGGACAATAAAACCTAAATCCCCTGGAGTTAACTGCATAACCCATAAAAAATCCGTTGGTTGTCCTTGGGTCTAATTTCTTCAGATTTTGATTGTAAATCCACACTTCAACAGGACAACCCCATATATGTAAATGATTTAAACTTGGTTTCCAGCCATTCCACAATTCAAAAGGTGTCTTAGGGACAGCTTTGGATGGAACCCTATTTAAAACATACACAACAGTTTTTAAGGCTTCACTCCATAAAAATAAAGGGAGATTGGAATTACTAAGCATGCTCCTAACCATGTCCATAAGTGTGCGATTCCTTCTTTCTGCTATACCATTTTGTTGTGGTGTGCCAGGCATCATGTATTAAGCCACAATACCTTCATCTTCAAGGAATTTCGCAAATGGACCTATCATTTGTCTATTTTCTGTGTACCTACCATAGTACTCTCCGCCTCTATCAGATCTTACGATCTTAATTTTCTTTTCCATTTGTTTCTCTACTTCTACCTTATAGGTCTTGAAAGCATTTAATGCTTCAGCCTTATCATTTAGAAGATAGAGATACATAAACTTTGTATGGTTATCAATGAAAGATATGAAATATCTTTGACCATTTAGGTAGGGAGTAGGAAAAAGTCCACAGATATCAGTGTGTATGATCTCAAGAATTTCATAACTCCTTTTGGCACCTTTAGTGGTCTTGGTGGTTTGCTTTCCCTTTATGCAATCCACACAAGTACCAAGGTTTGTAAAGTCAAGAGTTTTTAAAACTCCATCATTCACTAACTTTTTGATTCTCTCTATGGAGATATGTCATAATCTCCTGTACCATAACAAAGTGGAGCTTTGATCCATTAGACTCCTCTTTATGCCAACATCAGTATGCATTGATAAATAGTTGTTTTCAAAGTTGGGATCTAGATCAATTTTGAATAAACCATCAATTTTTATTCCACCACTAATCAATTGTTCACCTTTAAAAATACTTCAAGTTGAATTGATAAACCAAAATCTAAAACCACCAACATCTAATTTGGAAACATAAATTAAATTTCTAGAAAATTCTGGAATAAAAAATACATTTTCAAGATCTAAAACATATCCAGATTTCAAAATTATTCTAAAAGTACCAATAACTTCTACTTGTGAAAATAGTTTATTTCCTGAATAGACACGTTATTCATTGCTTGCTGGCTTTCTTGTTGTGAGAAAACCCTGCATTGAATTGACAATATGGATTGTAGAACCCGAATCAATCCACCATGTATTGTTAGGAGCCTCAACAAAAAAAGATTCATGGCACACTAGAGATATAAGATTACCTTTTCTTTTGAGCCACTTTATATACTTTTGGCAATCTCTCTTCATATGCCCTTCTTTCTTGCAGAAGAAACAAGTATCCTTCTTGCCATTTTTCTTGATTGGCACCTTGTTATCCTTGAATTTTTGGGCATGCCTCTCCTGGTCTTTCCCTTAGCATGAATAGCCATGTGAACACCTTCTGGCTTCTCATGTTTTAACCTCTCCTCCTCTTGAACACACATGGTCAGAAGTTCATTTACTGACCATTTATTCTTATGTGTGTTATAGGATGTTTTAAAAGGAACATACTTAGAGGGGAGAGAGTTCAATATGAAATGACCTAAGAATGACTCAGATATATCAATCTCTAGGGACTTAAGTTGAGCTGCCATATCCCTCATTTCCATAATGTGCTCACGCACACTTCTGGAATTATCAAAGGACTTGCTTGATAGCTTCTTCATTAGGGTGCTAGCTAAGGCCTTGTCGGAACTCACAAATTGTTCCTCAACTGCCTTAATTAATGCCTTAGTCTTAGTGCATTCAGGGATGAAACTCCTGATGCCCTTAGAGACATGAGATTTCATGAAC
The DNA here is from genome assembly GCF_901000735.1 of Corylus avellana. Lineage (NCBI taxonomy): Eukaryota > Viridiplantae > Streptophyta > Magnoliopsida > Fagales > Betulaceae > Corylus > Corylus avellana. Next base: position 27,823,730 of record NC_081541.1, on the reverse strand, counting down.
ATTAGACTTAAGCAATTTGATCACTCCCACCGTTCATGTTTAGCAATCTCTTGTGGAGCACATTTTAACAACAATAATTATTATTCAAAATGATGCCATCAACAAATATAACCAATCAACCCATAATACAACACAAAAAGTCTTGTAAAAATAACTCTCAAAGATGTAGATTGCATAATCAGATATAGATAAAAATTTGCTACAAGTTGGTTAATTCATACAAACCCATCTAATAAAGTAACATATGTCCCTCAACATGTGAGAAACACATGTTTTTTTTATAACAAGTGCTTCTCACATGTTTTTTTAATAGTTAAAGGACACATGCCACTTTATTAGATGAGTTTGTATAAATCAGCTACATACCAGTTTATAACAAATTTGTGTCCGTCAAATATATGCTTGTCTCAACAACATATAAGTATCCTTATAGAAGGTATCACAATGATTTGAGCAAAGAAACCCTAGTTTCACCGGAATAATTAACATGGTTGAGCCCTATTTGAAGTTGAATAAACAAATACCAACCGAAGGCGCAGAATTTAAGAAGTTAAACAAACAATATAGAAAAAAGCTGTATGTTGATAAGTTGTAGTTCACTTTGCAGAAAAATAAATAAAATTAACCTATCTTCAAAAATCGACTATAAAGAAAAGCTATAGATGCAATATTAATCAATAAATAAACAACTAGCTCGGGAAGAAGGCATTCTGAACAGTAGTGCATTTGAATCAAAGGGAAACATACTCTCGTTGGACGAAAGGATTCATCGTATGGGTTTGGTATTTATATGTAAAATATTCTTCGGCAACCCTGATCAACAATTCACTCAATATCATGAGAAACATCACGAAAACATTGTGCAATCAATAAAAAAGGAAAAGAGAAAATACACTTACTCGTGCTCACCACACCAAAGAGGGTAAACTACAGCGACAACAGGGACCACTGGTAAGAAGGAGAGCTTAAAAATGATAATATATATTTTTAGATGAGGCAAAAAAAAATAAAAAATAAAAAAAAAAAAAAAATGAAAGCAAATAAAGGAGTATAAGCAGTATTTTATACACTTAAGTACGAACTGCTTAGCCCCCGACCTGCAAAATATGTTCAATGGATCATCTGATTAAACGTTCGATAGAGGCAGTTTTAAATAAGAAGAGGAAGAAGCAGATACATACACCAAACACAAAATCATTTCTCTTGCACTGCACTTCGAAAATCAAAAGCCTTGGAATTCAAGGAAGATCGAAACCCTAGCAGCAGTTCCTTAGCCTCCGCCTATACGCGATACACGCAAAGAAGAGATATATAAATTCCGGGTTCGGGTTGATTTGGTTGGGTATGGCCCATTTGCTCCCATGGTTGGATATTCCCTTAATTTGATAATTCTTTTTCTTTTGAAAATTTTGAAGTACGTAATCAACTTTATTATTAAACAATAAAAATGTTTATA
>NC_081541.1:27807095-27822174 GCF_901000735.1 Corylus avellana | reverse complement strand
TTTCTAAAAGAATTATTTAGAAAGTTTTTATTTCTTTAAATGCTTTCTAAGCATAACAAGTTTATATTTGGAAAAGTTTCCATTTTGAGAAAAGAAAGTTGAGAAATGATGATGATTATAAGTAAGAAGAATGATGATAAACCCTCCTACATGTTGCCCTAAGATGCATCAAAAGAAGTATAAAGAAAAGTACAAGAAATGAGTTAAATGTTTATGAAATGAGGGCACATGTATGGAGGAGAGTATTTTTAGCCCCAAGATAAGTAAGGATGAGAGGAGTTCGGTATCGATACTCAGATGGAGGCAAAACCACTGAAGGAGGCTATGCAAGAAGGTGGTATTCCATCAACATGACCGTTGAGTGCACCAAGAAAGAGTTAATTGACGGTCGGGCATGGCTGAGGCTACAGTTCAGTGCCATGGTCACAAGGACCCGCAACCCTCGTACACATGGGTAACAGTGTACATGGGCCCTAATATGAGAAAATGATAATATAATTTCAACGATGATTTACAATGATGATTTACAATGATGCATTATGATGATGATTTATAAAGATGATTTATGACGATGATTTGTTACAAGATGTAATAGTATGTATATGCTACGGGAGATGCAACCGTACATACATGTATTATTATGGCTGAATATATATTTATTTGTGAAATCGATTTTCAAAACTGAGAACAAGGAGTAAAACTATTTATGGTTGTGGATTTTACTTGCTGGGCCCCTTTGGGCTCATTCAATTTTATTTCTTGTTTTCAGGTAGAAAGAACGCTGGAGTAGGAGGCCGGAATAGGGGCGGGAATAATTATTAACTTCCAATGTCTTTTCATATTAGTTATTGTAATAATATGATATTTTGCAACTAAAGTTTAATGTTTTCTAATTTCGCTTGTAATAAAATCTCTTGAAGAATGTTTTATACATTTATCGTATCATTTAAAATCAAGTACTCTGATAGACTTTATATATCTTTGCAAAAACGTTTGTTGTAAAAGAAGAAAAGTGGCAAACTCGGCCTTAACGGGTTAGGGATGTTACAATTTTGGTATCCGAGCAAAGGTTATAAGGTTCTGCAGACTTTTCAAAAAAAAAAAAAAAAAAAAAATTGGGTTAATGGGAAGCCATATTCCGGCCAAGTAGAGTATGTATCTTAGTGTGGTCTCTAATAAATGATGCATGGGCATTTTTCTAAGGATTAATTTTTGGTTAAAAAAAAAAAATCGTCTTAGTGTGATTAATTTGGAGGATGATATTATTGTGATCAAGTTAATGACAAAGATGGATTTTTTATTTTTATAGATAGGTTGTGATCTATAGTATCTGCCCATTTGGATTTGCGGCAATTTTCTTGAGTATCGATTGATAAGAGTATATTTTAAGGTGTGTAGAGGATTTAGAAAAGATTATTGATCATGATTTAAAAATCGTATGATGATTTTATAGATTTAGGTTGCGAGATGATTTGTGTAATTAACTTGGTGACAAAATGGTTTTATGAATTTAGGTTGTGAGATAAATTGTGTAAGTGACTAGGTAACGAATGGTTTTATGGATGTCGATTGTGAAATGATTCTTGAACTGAATTAACGATATAAGAGTTTATATGAGTTTTTGGTAATGGCTAAGGTTTAGTTGATGACAATAATGACACTATGATTAATGTTGTAATATATGGATTGATAAATAGGGATTACGTAGTGACATGAAGTGAATGCCTAAGTATTGCAGGGATAAATGCAAATGAGGTATACCCTAGAATCTATAAAATATTTTGATATTTACATTTGTGGTTTTAAGGATTTTGATATTTTCAAATGATTGTGATGACTTTAAGGTACAATTTATGAAATCTTTGAGGTGATTCTTAGAATTTGAGGTGTTAGGTTTTCGGTAATTGAGGTCAACTATATTGAAGTGACGCTTAAGTTTTAAGGATGAATTGGTGCTCCTAGGTTGTGCATAATATTTACATTTTGAGGCATTAGTAGGTATTGTATTATGAGAATTTTAGTTACATGCCAAAGCTTTTGATATAATTTTATTTCACGAGGTAAAGATGATGGATCATTATTCTTGAAGAAATTTGAAGCATAAAGGTAAGAGTTGAAAGACAATATAATATAGTGATATGATATAAATTTCCTTTATAAGATATATGTTCAATGATATTCAGGTGGTTTAGAGGTTGATAAAATGTGATGGTGCATACTTAGATGTTTTATTAAGTGATTAGCTTCTTAAACGGATTTTTTTTAGTTTAAAAAAAGTTATTACAATGACAAAATGATTACATAATGAATATTGAATGAGTACTGAATGATTATGAAAAGAAATGTTTGAAGAACAAGCTCCTTATAATATTACACACCAGTGTCCATTATTAATAAAAAAAAATTGTTGCATAAAGAGAGATGTGGTAATAATGAGCAGATGATTCCTCAGAGCTGCTCCCGGAAGATTATTTCTGCACAGAGAAAACCTAGTATGAGCAGAATCGTATATATTTATATAATTGAATTATCAAAGAGAATATTTATTTCTAATGAAGTACCCGACTAGAGCTTGTGCGGAGAGACGTGCAACACCCCTGGACATTGACCCAGAGTTTTTCGTGTTGTCGCTGGAGACGTTCGATATTCTTCTCCATTTCTAGCACCTTTGGTCCCAAGTATTCTACGTAAGATAGCACTAGCTTTTTCAGCTGAATATTCTCCTGCTTCAAATCCACGTGTTTTCGTTTGTAGTAATTGAGCAGTTGCTGTAAGACCCCAATTTGGTTTCGTAAGACTTTCAGCTCAACATTTCTGGCACTCAAACGTCGTGCCATGTCAGAAACTGAAGCAGCACCTTGGATACTGAACACCAATGAATTATTAATAGCATCAGTATCCGACCTATCAACTAACAATGTTTGATCCCGTGGAATTACGAAATCTTTGGCCATCGTTACAGCAGTAGAATCGTGAAGCATGACAGAATCGTGAATAATGATAAGACGATTGTCAAAGACAAAAGTTGGTTGCCATACGTCAGGATGTGCAGCAGGTTCATTAGGGTGTGCAACAAGTACAATGGGATGTATAGCAAGCACTTCAAGGAGAACAGCAGGCACGTCTGGTTGCACGTTAGGCATAACAATGGGTTGTGCTGCAGGAGCAACATTCAAATCGATGTTGTTAACGGATGATGATGATGCTGCCACATTTAGGAGAGTAAGGAAAATAGTTGAGAATACAAAGACTCTGGGAGAGATGAAGTATTGGGAATAAATGTGCAGAAGAGACTGAGCGTTAGAAACTGAAGAGATTTTTTTTTGAAGTTTCTGGAAGCAGAAGACAAGCGGCTTTAAAGAAATTTTTCACTTCAGGTGAAATAAACAGTAAACAACAAACGTTAGGCGACCTCGGGCCGCGAATGATTTTTGTCAAAAGATCCTATTGAAGTAGGATCTGGTCTCCTGTCATAAATTCGACTAAGCTCATTTTTTCAAATTTACTGTTCACTCAACGACTTTGAATTCCATGCGTGGGTAACTGAATGAATTGTCATGCCAACGCGTACCACACCCACTCGTTCATTATCCAGAAATCCTTCCTATAAATTCATACATTTTTCTCCATTGCAACACATGCTTTTTGATCATACCCCTTCACCTGAGATCTTCTGCTAATAGCCTTCCATACAATGAAAGCTCGACTTTTCTCCTAGTTGAGCGTATCCTCAAGAGAAAAATGCAGCATTACGACTTGATTCACAAACCCAACACCTTATTCTCTCAGTAGTAAACCATTGAAGCAAGATTATCTTTGATCATGTCCTGATGAAGCAAGATTATCCTTGATCATGCTTCTCAGACTAAATATCTCTATTTTCTTCAAGTCTCCATACATGACAGAGGAGAGAGAGCATCTAATGTGGGTATTTTGAAAGTCTCTGAAATGAGTCACATGTATATCATGTCCTGAAATGCTTATCAAATCTTCATTTCTGGAAAACAACAGGACTATCTGTCTCTCTTTTTCTTTTCTTGACCTTGCAAGACCCAAGAGAGAGAAATTATAACATGAGTGTTTTGGGACTTCCAGCTTGGAAACTTACCCATATCCTACTTTGCTTGCTTATCAATTTCATTTCTAGAACGCAGCAAAGCACATCATGTATTAGTCAAGAATGGATGAGAATCTTACATTTGATGTAATCGTGTATTTCGATTGAGTTAGAATCATAATTATGAGTTTCTTTTGCTGAATTATGATTTATCAAGTAAAGATGTAGTACAGAGAGATTTTCGCTAATATTGTAGCATTGACACAAGAGTTGGGATGAGAAAATAGAAACGGTTGTGTATTTAGAATGAATCGAATTATGATGTCACTTCTAAGGTATATTCATGTAATGACGTTTTTGGGAGATATAAACTATAGAATGTTGGTGCTATTTACTTTTACGGGTTTATGATGGTAAGAAGTTAATAATTATTAGAGCATCATATTAATATTTTGTATGCATGATTTGGAATACTGAGATACTAAAGAAAATATAGGCAGGAATGATTTTTACACCTTTTTGATAAGATTGATTTAATTAGATTGAGGAAATTATTGCGGGCTTGCAATGAGGACTATGATGTTTGGAGGTAGGGACTAGTGATCACATGATTTTTTAATTTGATGTTTAAACCTTGACTGTAGACTATCTTATATAAGGAGATGAATAATTCGATTGTTGTTATTGAGGTTGAAAAAAAAAATGGAAAAGATTTTGAGGTAAGATTTTTAGTGTGAACTAATGAATGATTGCAGAAATCGAGACTTTAGACTGTGAATAAGATTTACTCCTAGAAGAAGAAGATGGAATTTTAATATGATAAAAGTAAATATTAGAGAGTAGGCTATGATGAAGGATTGAAAGGAATATTTTAAATCTGAGTCAGGAATGATTTTTACACATTTTTGATAAGATTGATTTAATTAGATTGAGGAAATTATTACGGGCTTGCAATGAGGACTATGATGTTTGGAGGTAGGGACTAGTAATCACATGATTTTTTAATTTGATGTTTAAACCTTGACTGTAGACTGTCTTATATAAGGAGATGAATAGTTCGATTGTTGTTATTGAGGTTGAAAAAAAAAATGGAAAAGATTTTGAGGTAAGATTTTTAGTGTGAACTAATGAATGATTGCAGAAATCAAGACTTTAGACTGTGAATAAGATTTACTCCTAGAAGAAGAAGATGGAATTTCAATATGATAAAAGTAAATATTAGAGAGTAGGCTATGATGAAGGATTGAAAGGAATATTTTAAATCTGAGTCACTCAATTTGAAGATTGGACGATAATTTATAGACTTTAATTTCGACGACGAAAATCCAATAAGGAGGGAAGATTGTAGCGCCCCAGAATTTTTTAAGTTATTTAAATAGATTATTTTGATGATGATGTTATTTTAATATCTATTTTAGCCATTGATTTTAATTCTTGGGAAATTTATGGTGTTACAGAGAGTGGTAATTAAAGAATGGTAATTGGTGAAATAATACGATAGTAAATGGTAAGAAGAATTGCATTGATAGGTAGAATAGTAAGGGAATGTAGAATAGTTAATGGTAGGTATAATAGTATTGGTATAGTAAAAGAATGGTAAAATTGTAAATGGAATGTAGAATTGTATTTGGTTTTTCCTATAAATAGAGTTCTTCCCCTTCACAAATTTCACCACTCATCTCTCTTCTCTTCCACATATTCTTCATTCTTCCGCTTTTTACTCGGTCTTTCTTCTTTCTGAGAGTGTTTACACAGAGCAGAGAGAGAAAAGGGCGAGACAAAGCGCTGCAAGAAAGAAAGAACACAAGAGAGAACGGACTTGAGAAATTAGTTTCAAAAGATATACTAGTGGTTTTAGTCAGATTTGAGCAACTAGATTCTTCAGACCACTTTTAGCTTCAGTCTAGAGGTAAGTAAATTCACTACCCCTTCTAAAATTACTTCATGTCATGCTATTTATTCATTCTTGCATCAAACTGTAAATAATTATTTTATTTACCTATCATAGAGATATGTTACATACATGAAGGATTTCTAAAAGAATTATTTAGAAAGTTTCTATTTCTTTAAACGCTTTCTAAGCACAAGTTTATATTTGGAAAAGTTTCCATTTTGAAAAAAGAAAGTTGAGAAATGATGATGATTATAAGAAAGAAGAATGATGATAAACCCTCATACATGTTCCCCTAAGATGCATCAAAAAAAAGTACAAAGAAAAGTACAAGAAATGAGTTAAATATTTATGAAATGAGGGCACATATATGGAGGAGAATATTTTTTGCCCCAAGATAAGTAAGGATGAGAGGAGTTCGGTATCGATACTCGGATGGAGGCGAAACCACTGAAGGAGGCTATGCAAGAAGGTGGTATTCCATCAACATGACCTTTGAGTGCACCAAGAAAGAGTTAATTGACGGTCGGGCATAGCTGAGGCTACAGTTCAATGCCATGGTCACCCGCAACCCTCGTATACAGGGGTAATAGTGTACATGTGCCATAATATGAGAAAATGATAATATAATTTCAACGATGATTTACAATGATGATTTATAATGATGCATTATGATGATGATTTATAAAGATGATTTATAACGATGATTTGTTACTAGATGTAATAGTATGTATATGCTACGGAAGATGCAACCGTACATACATGTATTATTATGGCTGAATGTATATTTATTTGTGAAAACGATTTTCAAAACTGAGAACAAGGAGTAAAACTATTTATGGTTGTGGATTTTACTTGTTGGGCCCCTTTGTGCTCATTCAGTTTTATTTCTTGTTTTCAGGTAGAAAGGATGCTGGAATAGGAGGCCGGAATGGGGGTGGGAATAATTATTAACTTCCAAAGTCTTTTCATATCAGTTATTGTAATAATATGATATTCCGCAACTAAAGTTTAATGTTTTCTAATTTCGCTTGTAATAAAATTTCTTGAAGAATGTTTTATACATTTATCGTATCCTTTAAAATCAAGTATTCTGATAGACCATATAAATTTTTGCAAAAATGTTTGTTGTAAAATAAGAAAAGTGGCAAACTCAGCCTTAACGGGCTGGGGATGTTACACAACCTTCCAGGATTAGACTATAGTGTCTACCTTCATTAAGGACACACTTCCAATAACGAAGACTAGTAGAATAACCCTTTGATCTTCTTGATGAAAAACCACAGAGAAAATACAAGAAATAGAAGACAATATATGTGGACATTGCCACTAATTCTATGTGGCTATAATGTATATATAACCAAGTATACAAATCATGAAAAAATATATAGGAATATATATTTAATAGTGCTCTTTGGTGGCTTCTTATAAAACATTTTTGTGGGCTATTGATTCGTGCTATTAAATTGTGGCATGAATATAGAATGATGTTGTAACTGTCATGAATTAGAGAAAAACAAAACTGTCATGAAAAGATTTAATGACCAACGGTCATAAGATAAATCAATGGCTTGTAAGAAACCTCTAATGATTAAACAGTCAAACCAAATTCAATGGTAATATCAAAAAGTGGTTAAAGCAAATCTAAGGTTTGTAAAATAAGTTTAATGATTTGTAAAAACAATATTAATAACCAAACAGTTACAAATCAAAATGGTTAAAGCTGATTTTTATTTCCCATAAAAAAACTCATTAAGATAATATTAAATGATAAATCGTTTTCAAATGATTGAAAAATGAATGTTTGTAACAAACATTACAACAGGTACCAACTCATAATCCATGCAATGCGTAGAATTATTCATTATAATTTAATTTTAAGACTAAACACATCTTTATCGTATTTTTAATTATAGATTAAAAAAGTTGTGCAAAAAAATTTATTATTCTTTTCCATAAAAAAAATACTAAGAGTTATACAATAGTATTTGTTTAACATCGTGACTCAATTACACATAAAATTACATGAATATATAAATCACAAAAAATATATTATCATAAGCACCATAATTTTAGTTTAATCCATATAAGGTAAAACATGTGCCAAAATTCTCTTATGTGCACTTTTTTTTTTTTTTTTTTTTGATATGTCTACACAAGAGAGGAGAGAAGGGATTCGAACTATTGACCTACGCTTCATGATACTTGCCGATTGAACTACCTCTTGGAGACTTTCATATGTGTAATTTTTTTTTTTTTAATGTGTAATTTAAAATGGAAATAAGTGTAAAGAAAAAAGAAAACAGCAAGAAGAAAACCTAGAATTAGTTAAAACATAAGATCCTTAATTTTAATTTACGCACATTAAAAAATACGTAAAAATCATAGTAAATCACATAAAAAAACCACACACATAAAACATTGAAATGAGTTAAAGCATAAGACCCTTAATTTTAATTTAATCTATATAAATTAAAACATGTTCAAATATTTATTCCCATATATATAGGAGTAGTTTAAAATGAAAATAAGCATAAAGAAAAAAAATAATACAAATCAATTTTTTAAAACTACAACATCAAAAACGAAAATATGTTTATTATAAGAAACCCCAAAGGATTAAAATGAAAAAAAAAAAAAAAAAAAAAAAAGGCAACGCATATATGGAGGGAATAAGAAGTTGGAAGCTGATCCATGAATCACTGAATTGGAGAGGCATATATTGATGACAATTCTATTATCAGAGTATGATTAGCTTCGTGATACCTTATAAAATATAAACTAAAAACATCAAATTACGTAGATGAGTTTTTTCGAATTGAACAAATACATGCGGAAATCAATGGGATTTACCTCAACACCTTGATTGTCCAGTTTCATTAATCTTGGAATTTGTATGATCTTTCATATGTATGTTTCTCTTCTTAAGATTTTCTATGAGTTTCAACAATTTTCATCTACATACATTTTCTCCTAGAGAAACCGAGACATCTAGTTGGTCACTTTTAACTTTCCTCCTTGAAGGAAAAATCTTTCCTCATGACTTTCATTGCTTAAACCCCAAGAAAGGATTTTTTTTTTTTTTTTTTTTTTTCGTCTTACATCAAACAGCTACTCATAAGATGCCATTAAAGGCTAATAACCACCAAATAAATTACACTCGAATGTCAAATACAATATCATATTGTATAATGCTCAAACATTAACAAAATTCAAAGTACACATGATCATCTCTCTTTAAATTTTGTGAAAATGTTGCTTTTAGACACTAGGCCACAATGGTTTTTTAGGAGAACATTGGTGAGTTTAGAAAATATATTTTCCTAATTACGTATATAGAAGAAGAAGAAAAAACAATGCACTAAAAAAAAAAAAAAAAAAAAAATTGTTCTTGAGGCGAAAATTAATAACTTCAACAAAAACCAAAATTTATATTACCATTACAATTTACATAGGACAAACGACAACAAAACTACAAGCATGAAATATTTGAAAGAAAGAGCAATTATTGAGAACACCATTTGTACATTGACTAAAGGCTTTCTTGTTAACACTGAGTCTTGAAGTTTCTGAGTAATTTGGCCATGGCAATAATTATGGCTTTGTAGAGCCTATCTCCTATTCTCTCTAGGTACTGAAAATACGCATGCCTCCAAGAACTCTTCAGTAGCAACGATCCACAAACACCCAAAAAACCAACAATGAATCCGAGTGCCATGCTAATATAAAACCATGGACGCTCGTTGGAGTTTGCATGTTCTTGAATATTGCCTTCTCCATTGTTGCTACCAATTCGAGGATCTTGGGTTGCTTCATCTCCCAAACAAATTTTCAGAAGAGGCAAGCCACAAAGATTTTCGTTACCTGCATATGCAGAAGCACTGAAGCTTTGGAGTTGGGTACCTAATGGGATTTTACCTGACAGGTTGTTGTTTGATAAACTCAAGTGGCTCAGTAAGCTCAAAGTAACCAAGCTTTGGGGAATTATGCCTGAAAGGAGATTTCTTGACAAGTCTAGAGACTCTAATCTCTCTAGGTAACCAATATCCTGAGGAATGATGCCAGTCAAGAAGTTCCTAGATAGATTCAACCCAATCAATCCTCTAAGATTAGTTATTTCTCTTGGAATTTCTCCTTTTAATTTGTTGCTTGAAAGATTGATGACTTTTACCAGTCCAAGAGTTTTGCCATACTCGAGACTTTTTTCTTTGAAAGTCACTAACAAATTGTCCACGTAGTCAGATGTGAGAAGAAAGGATGTCCCAAAAGATGAAATATATGGATGAGGAATGCTTACATATGAACTTTGTGTTTGAGCCATGACAGTGAAGTTATTGAGGCATTGAGGTATAGTCCCTGTAATATTGTTCTGAGAGAGGTCCAAGATTTGAAGAGATGTTAGATGACATAATTGTAATGGTATATGCCCTATTAACAAGTTTGATGACAGTCGAAGAATCATCAAATGTGGTAGGCGTGTGCCTATCCATGTTGGTATCCTCCCAGAGATTCTGTTTTCTCCTAGATCAAGTAACCTCAATGAAGAGCAGGTTATCATTGATCTGGGCAATTCTCCAATGAAACTATTGTTCTGCAAATGCAACGACTGAATCCCGTGTGTCGTAGAACCACAAATAGAATCGGGGATTCTTCCCGAGAGATTATTATTTGCCAAATTAAGCACGGTCAAGGGCACCATATTTCCCCAACAGTAAGGGAGTTCTCCGGATAGCAAGTTATCTGAAAGATCAAGGTAACTCAAATATGAAGGCATATAATTGGCTTTAACCGATCCATTTGTCTCACATAGGAATGTAATGGATCCTTGGAACAGATTATTGGAGAGATTTAGCACAGTCCAATCAAAATTAAGTTGTGGCAACAAACCTCTAAAGCGGTTAAAACTCAAATCTATTATAGGAGAACCAATAAATCTTGCCAAAAACCATTGAAGAGGTATGGTATTAGTGAACTGGTTGCGGGAGAGATTTAAGTACCCTACATTCCAAGAAAGGTCCCAAAACCAGTTGGGAATGGGGTCTGAGATTCCTGTATTGGACATATCGAGCTGCATAAAATTCTTCTGTGTTTGAAGCCATTTAGGAAAAGCTGGCCCCAATTTGCAAGACCTCAATGCTATGGTATCTAGATTAAATCGTGGAACCCAGGTTGAACTAAACTTCAAAGACAGAAAATTATAAGAGAAGTCCAATAGCTTTAAGCTGGAAAGATTCAACAAATGTGAATCAGTGATATCACCTTCGAAAGAATTTGAAGACACATCTAGAATTTGGAGTTTGGAAAGTTTTCCCATACCTTTGGTTAAACTCCCATTCAACCGATTCTTAGATAGATGTAACTCTCTCAACAAAGGAAATTTTGAAAGATCAGGTACCTCTCCACTTATGCTATTGTTTGATAAGTCTAGTACTTGCAAATTGTAAAGATTCTCCAAAGTTTGTGGTATCGTACCCTCGAAGTTGTTGGAAGAGAGGTCAAGATGAACAAGACTTACCATATTCCCCAAAACTTTTGGAATTGAACCTTCTAACTCGTTCAAGCTGAGATCAAGAGAAATCAAGCTTGAGAGGTTTCCAAGCTGCTGTGGAATGTTGCCAACCATTTTGGTATTGGAAAGATTGAGATATTGCAATTTAGTGAGTGAACCAATGAAGCTTGGGAGGATGAAGAAATGATTCAAACTTAAATCCAAGTAAACCAAATGCTTCAATCCCAGTAATGAAGAGCTTATCTCACCTTGTAGATTCCCATCAACAGGCCGGAGATCAAGCATGACAACATGACCTGTTTGGTTGCTGCATTTGATTCCTTTCCATTTGCAGCAATCTTCCTCATGACTCCCCCAAGAAGAAAGCAAACTGTAATTATCTTCAAGACCTTGTTTGAATTCGAGCAATGCTTGTTTTTCTTCCTCTATGCATATGGCCTCTGAATTACTGCATTGGGTACATAGGAGCCCAAGCATGAGAAGCAGCAATTGAGAAGAAAGCCCTCTCATTATTTGAAAATCTCTTTTGATATCCCAAGGGAAATCCACACAAATTATCTTTTTAGTATTATTGATTCCTGTGTGAAACAAAGGGAGAAAAATATATAATAAAAATTGACATGAAATAGAAGATGAGAGAATAAAGAATACAAGAAAAAGGGGAAAAGGATCCCAATAAAATAGCCATGGTTGATGCTAGAGGGAGCTTGAATAATACCACTACAAGACAGTCGTGCCACAATAATTGACGAAAAAAAATATATACTAATTAAACACGTAGAGATAAGACCGTTCACATTCATACTTCTTGATGGCTTTTTTTGTTTATTATTATTATTATTATTATTCAATGCTTTATCTTTAATTAACCAATAAAAAACCTCTCCCTTAATATGAATGAATATTTTAAAGAATTAAAAAAAAAGTGATGTAGAATGTTTGAAGAATAGGAATACGAGCTTGTGTAGGATTGCATTTGAGAAATAAAGCTTTTAAGTCAAAAAAACATTTTTTAAACTTTTGTCAAAAATACGTTTTGGTCATTGATAGGCTTTTAGACTGTTAAAAGCGCTTTCAATTTTTTTTTACCAAACAGTTTTTTTTTTTTTCAAACAAACTTTTTGAGTATTAAACCCACTTTTATGCCCCTCAAACGTACACCCAAACATGCCCTAAAAATTTTAAAGCAATAGAAAATATATAGGACGTAGATTATTTTTTGAAAGTAAAACGTTAGAATAGAAAAAAAAGTTAATTTTTTCTTGAGAATTTAAAGTAAATCTTAAACAACAGAATACTAATCCTCTTGAGTACTGTTTGCCACATAGATATGGGGAACTTTTTAGGATCTTTCTGTTGGGTGATATACCCTAAACGCCAATGTTTTTAGGAAAATATTTTAAAGATGATATGGCTAAAGCCACTGAAAAATTAGTAATTTTCCTACGAAGTATTTTCAACTGAAAACTATTTACCTCAGAATATGTTTTACCAAGCTTTATTTCCATATTTTAGACAGTATTTAAGAATTTTTAAAATCAGTATTACTTATTAAAAGCATATTAATTAGAATTAATTTGGTATTTAACCAAAAAAAAACAAAAAAAAGAAAGAAACTTCACCTACTCTCTATTCGTCGTATTCGCCATGGTTGGTGCCCTTCCCGAGAAAGAAACTACACCTACTCGCTATTCGTCGTAATCGCCATGGTTGGTGCACTTACCGTGTGAGATTTAATATCATTACTTCCTTGTGATTAGGGCTGTTAAGTGAGCGAAGCGTCTCGCGAGCAAGCTCGGGCTCGGCTCGCATAAGCTCGGCTCGTGCTCGACTCGAATAATAAGTGAAGCATTTCGTGAACACAAATCCTAGCTCGAATATTAAACGAAGCAAGCTCGGCTCGACTCGGTTAACTCGTGAGCAGCTCGTGAGCTCGGCTCGTATAAGGCTCGCCTCGCTTATTAAGCTCGGCTCGTATATTTTTTATTAAGTAACAAATAACAATATATAATCAAATTACTCAATCACTCAATAATAACAAATATATTATATACCTTTGTTTTTTTTTAGTTATTTATGTATATGTGTGTATATATATAATATATATAATATATGTATATATTAATATAAAAACATATATATATATATATATATATATATATATATATTATCATTAATCATTTTATCATATGATATAATTATATAGTACAAGTGTACAACCGCACAAGTTATTGTGTCATTTAATACAAATATTATAATTAGATAGTTTATACTTTGGAAATTGAAATCGTATATATCACATAATCATTAATCATTATATAATCATATGGTATATCTGCATAAATTATTGTGTTATTTAATCAATACATTATAATTATATACTTTATTCTTATAAAACATATATGATGTATCACATGATCTTAGATCTAAGTTAATATTAATATTAATATTAATTGTGAGATAATATGATCATAAAATTTAAGTATGAGTGTACGACCATTAGATCATATGAATTTATTACTTAGAGTTTGAGTATTACTATTAGATTAAATGATTAATAATTAAGTAACTAATGTGTTTCTTATAATTTACACATTATAAATTTATAATCACAATTTATGGTAAATAAAAACTTAACAATTTGAATTTAAATCATAGATCATGAATCGTGATAATGAGAACATATAATATAAGTATATAAGTTATAACAATTAACATTGACCCATTACCCATATAAATCAGATAATGATACAATTATATAACCATATAAGTATATAAATGTTTATATATAAGATACAATATATATATTAATATTGACATTATATACTTGACCCATATTAAGCATTAACATTTTAACATATTAACTAAATAATACTATATGTAATATGATAATAGTGATTAGTGTGTGTGAGTGTGTGACATAAAGCATTTTACGTTGTGATTTAAAAAATACTTAATCTAAAATAAAAAATAAAAAAAAATACGAGATTGAAAAAAACACAATTTTTAAAATTGTAATTATTAAAATTGAAATAACAAACTGATCCTAAATAACACTACATAACACAATTTTTATTCATAATTCCTAAATTTTGAATTTTGAATTTTTTATTGAATTTAATAATTGAATTGAATTTAAATTTGATCTATGGTATATAAGTGTAATCGTAGCTGTCCAAAATGTTTTGATGATCTAATAGCCGTTGGATGATATTAATGGATGACAGCTATCAAGCATTTACTAAAAAGAATGTATATGGTGTAACAGAGATACCGTAAGCTTGCCTTGTTTGATCTAATCTAATGAGTAATATTAAATGTTGAAAACGTATATATAATCAATGGATCATATTAAACAAGCACACCAGATCTAAGTAGGGACAGCCACATGGGATAAGCTTTTGGTAAAACGAATCCAACCGTTAATATTTAAAATTTAATTATTTTTCCAAATCCAACGGTTGCAAATTAGAGAACCCAAATTTAACCTAAATCTTCTATTCTCTCCATTCTCTCGACTCTCCTCTCACTGTTTCCACCATCCTCCTCGCCTCCTATCTCTGTTGCCGCTCAGCCCGCTCCTACCACTCCCCCAGTGCCCCCAACAGCAACCACCACCACC
>NC_081541.1:27786876-27806977 GCF_901000735.1 Corylus avellana | reverse complement strand
GGGACTCATTTCTGGGTTTCTAGTGGGAGCTAGAGAAACGGATCGGATTATCGTCTATCACCTTCTCTTTGCTGATGACACTTTGGTTTTCTGTGGGGCAGATCCTACTCAAGTAAGAAACATTGGCGCCTTACTTGTCTGCTTTGAAGCTGTCTCTGGGTTAAAAGTGAACTTGGCTAAATCTGTCATGGTTCCTGCGGGTAGTATGGACAATGCGGAAAGGCTGGCTGGTATTTTGGGATGTGGTATACCTTCTACGCCGCTGAAGTATTTGGGCCTCCCGTTGGGAGCCTCGTTTAAGGTCAAGGCTATTTGGGAGGACGTGTTGGAGAAATATGCTAGAAGGCTGGCCTCTTGGAAACGCTTGTATCTATCAAAGGGGGGGAGGATTACTCTCATAAAGTGTACCTTATCCAATCTTCCTACCTACTTTCTGTCTCTGTTTCCTATTCCAGCCTCAGTGGCGAAGCGCATTGAGAAGATTCAACGTGATTTCTTATGGGGTGGGATTGATGAAGAGTTTAAATTCCATCTGGTTAGTTGGAATAAGGTATGTTCTCCGATCTCTGAGGGAGGTTTAGGCATTCGGAATTTGCGTTTGATGAATCAAGCTCTTTTGGGAAAATGGTTATGGAGATTTGCTCAGGAGAAGGAGGCTTGGTGGAGGAAGATTTTGGTGGCAAAGTATGGTGCGGTTTGGGGTGATTGGTGCTCCAAGGTTCCCAGAGGATCGCATGGGGTTGGGTTATGGAAGTATATATGCAGGGGGTGGAGGTCATTCCAAAGCCACATTAGATTTATCCCTGGTCTTGGGTCCAATATCAGGTTCTAGGAGGATATTTGGTGCGGAGATATGTCTCTTAAGGAGGCTTTTCCTGGACTTTTCAACATAGCCACCAAGAAGGATGCGTCTATTGCAGACAATAGGGAATGCTTAAATGGCTCTGTTCAGTGGAATGTTTCCTTCACTCGCAGGGTACATGATTGGGAAGTGGAGGTCTTGGCCTCTTTTTACACGCTATTGTATTCGCATCCGATGGGTGGGGAAGGGGAGGATAGAATAAGGTGGATCTCTTCTTGTAAAGGCAAATTTGAAGTAAGATCATTTTATAGGATCCTTGCTTCAAAAGACCCTACTCCTTTCCCTTGGAAAAGTATTTGGCACACCAAGGCTCCTTCAAGAGTGGCCTTCTTTGTTTGGACGGCCGCGCTTGGAAAGATTCTAACTTTGGACAATGTTCAGAAGAGAGGTATTGTGGTGATAAATCGTCGTTGCATGTGTGAATCAGATGGGGAGTCTATTGATCATCTCTTTCTTCATTGTGGGGTGGCGCACACCATGTGGAATGCCATTTTCGTTCGGTTTGGTTTGTGTTGGGTTATGCCGGGTAACGTTAAGGAGTTGTTTGCTTCTTGGTGGACGGGTGGTAAATCCAGCAGCGCCGTTGTGTGGAAGATGGTTCCTCTATGCCTTATGTGGAGTATTTGGAACGAGAGAAATGCTAGATGTTTTGAGGACTCTTCGAGGAATATAGAGGACCTTATTCATTTTTTCTTGTACACTCTCTTCTCTTGGACTTCTTTTGATGTTCTCTTCTTCTTTCTCTTCCTCTTAGTCGCTCTCTTGTATACTCCCGGTGTACTAGGGTTGCGCCCCTCTGCGCTTTTTCTATATATCTTTACTTATCAAAAAAAATTCTTAAAAAGGCCCAAAACAACACCTAAAGACACTTGTAGTAATTGCAACACTCAAATACAACAATTAAGGCATACTTAATCTCTTACTTATTTTGATGGCTAACTTGGTGCTCAAAACCTTGTAAGTTGTCTTCATTCGGGCTTTGGTTGCTAACACGTTCGGTGTTTGAATGGGAAGCCTTAGTAGTATTTCTAGAGAGCATCATTCACTAGAGCGTTTGCAAAGCGTCCGAACAGTTGAAGTAATAAGAAGAAGTAGTATAATCCGTTAGCTAGACGTTTGCAAGTCTGTCTGAATGTGATGTTTTACATAGTAAAACCCAAAAGCTCTGTTCGCTAGACGTTCACTGGGCCGTCCGAACGAGAGATGCACATAGTAGATCCAAAGAGCTCCATTTAGAAGGCCATTCGCTGGTAGTTCGGACGAGACGTGTTGAGAGAATTTTAAACCCAAATGCATCCGAACGAAATTCAAGACTATCCGAACAAAAGTTGGCACTATCCGTTTTAGTGTTTTGCCAAGTTCAGCTTAGATTTCTATAAAACCTAGGTGCGATTGAACGAGACCGGTAGCCGTTCGAACATTGCCTCGGATTTTCCATATTAGGGTTTTTCTATTCAGCAAGAAAACCTAATTCTTAGTTGCCTGTAAATAGAGCTCTTCAAAGCACAATTTTTTCAAGCAACTAAGGGGGCACATTCTATATTGTGCTAAGAGATAATTTTAAGGATTCAGAGTGTTAAGAGTTATTTTCTCTTAGAGTGTTGCTATGCTTTCAAAAGATGTTGCTCATCAACAATCAAGAAGCCTGGCCGAGGTTCTGACATGGGAAATCAAGAGAAGAACTTTCAAGAGGTTTTGTGGGAACTACTGCAGTAGAAGGCAAGAAGGGCCACCTATTTAGACGAGTTTGTGTCAACTTCAAAAGTTTTGTAAGTATGAACAACTTGTAATTTCTCCTTCTAGTGCATAATTTCCTAGGCTTGACTGCCCCGGAGTAATTTTTCCTTTTGAAGAGTTTTTTAAAGGTTTCTACTTCATCACCAAAATATTTGTATTCCTATTGATTTACTTTTTTACATATTTTGATGATTGATTGTTGCATGCTTCTATTTTGTAATTCCGCATTATTTTCACCCCACTCTAAGTGTACTTTGGAGTCTATTTATATTTTCATAATCCTAATTAAATGTTGGGGTGTTACAAGACCCCTAAGGATTATGAGCTTCCAAAAATTCTATCATTTACTTGATAAGTAATTTTTATCAAAAGTCATCTAAACTAGTAGTTCATATGAACATAAGAGTTCTGAACAATAGTCAAAATGTATTAAATGGACACGTCGCATTTAAAAGGCTCAAAGGGCGAACTCTTTTTAGTGTAGGCGTGATTCCATTAAAAAAACTATCACTACAAAAAATGGATTTTTTCTTGATTGGGTGTTTTTGACGTGTTAGGTGGCCTAACACGTCACTAAACTTTAGTGACGTGTCATTATTGACGTATGTCGAGCGTTAAAATTTAGGGTGTCAAAAACGGGAATTTTTTTACATGTTACTGTTTAACACGTCAATAATTACTGACATGTCAAAAAGTGGTACGTAAAAAAAAAATTTTTGACTTGTCAATTACTACATCAGAAAAGTTAATGACATGGCAAAAGTACCACGTCAATAAATTATTGACGTGGCAAAAATACCACATCAATAAATTATTGACACATCAAAAAAAAATTTTGACGTGCCAATATGTAAAAACGTCACTAATATTTTAAATAATAATAATAATAATAATAATAATTTTGTAATATTATCAAGAGAAACAAAAAGAAGAAGAAGCAAATGAAGATTTTGTAAGTAACTGATCCCAAGCCCTATTGACTCCTCGGATTATAATTTAACAACTTAATCAACTAATTTACACACAACCATTACGCATGTAGATATGATTCCCCTGTTTACACAACCATTTGGACACAACTAATTTGCACACAACCAGGATTAATTATATACGAAGATAAGAATAAAGTAAATGATTCAACCGCTGCATCTGATGACCAACCAACCGCATTTCATACCATAAATATTTGGCACACAAAAACTCTAATCCCTTGTTTGGCTGCCAAGAAAATGTACAAATAGAAAGCAAACCAAACAATAAAACAATCACAGCTGCGCCTAAAACAATATATTATCCCAAAAAAACAATAAAACTCAAGATCGGGTTTTCTCGAGAACCAAACAGATCGAGAAAATGGTGAAGGAGGGCATCAGTGGCACGAGCGTAAAACGAAGGAATCAAATGGGTCAGAACACAGAAATTCAGAAACGGAAGAAAACGTAAGAAATGAAGCGAAGGATTACCATTCAAGAAATGAAGAAAACGTAAGAAATGAAGAAGCAAATCAAAATCCCCAAAATCCCATTCAAGAACCCTAATTTTCATACCCAACAAAATTCCCACAATCAACATGATTCCAAGCTTCCAATCCCATGAATAGAACGAAAATCATAAGAGAAAGCTTGAATGTTTACCTCACTAACCACATGGCCGGATTAAGCCCCTTAGCTTTCTTCTTCAGTCCGCATCTTTCTCTCTGCCTCGTTCTCTCACTCACTCTCGGTCTCTCTCTCTCTGTGCAGCGTGCGTGAAAGGCCGGCGGTGAAGAAAGCTGGTGAGAGACCGGCGGTGAAGAAACAGATAGAGAGAAGAGAAGAAGAGAGGAGCAGGTCCTGTGCACGCGGGAGAAGGAAGGAAGAAACGAGGGAGAAGAAAAGAACAAGAAAAAAAGAAGTTTGATATGAACACAACATAAACTCAATTCAAAGCCAACTTCTCTCCTACGTATCATTTAATATATATATATATATATATATATATATATATATATAACCAAATCAATCATCTCTAAAAATCAAATTTTCATAAATTTAAAAATCCTCTCTCGATCCCTCACTCTCCTTCCCGCGCTCACCCTCTCTCCTCCGCCGAGTTCATCGGCCACCAGAAATCCCCTCTCACTCCGACGCTCTCCCTCCTGTTCTCACCCTCTCTCTCCTCTGGCGAGTTCTTTGGCCACTGGAAATCCTCTTTCACTCCCTCGCTCTCCCTCCCGCGCTCACCCTCTCTCTCCTTCGGCGAGTTCTTCGGCCACCGGCGAAGCTGTCCGTCTGTCGCAAGGTTCCGTCCACTGTCTCTCTCACTCCGGCGACGTCTCCGGCGAAGCCGAAGGCTCTCTCTCCTCCACCGGTGGTAAGTAATCCCTTTCTCTCCTCCACATTCAAAATCTAGGGCTTTTTGATTTATGTGTATTGGGTGCTAGAATAGTGTGTTAGATTTATGTGTATTTAGGGTTTAGATTTCTGTTTTTTGAAAGGATTGTGTTGGGATTGTGGATGATCTTTGACTTGAGTGAGTTGTCTCTATTTTTTGGTTGCTCCACTTCTTTTTGTTGCTTATGTATCAGTGAGTTTGAATACTTTCTAATTTTGCTCCTTTAATTGCTGACTAGACATGGTTGATTCGAATTGCATGAGATTTATGTTAGAATGTATTTCTCTGCTATTAACAATTTATGCATTACCAGATCTCTGAAATAGGAAAAAAAGAAAAGAAAAAAAAAAGGTTTAAGAGGTCATGTGTAGTTGCCAGGATGGATAAATTGAACAGGTGTTGCCATATTCCTGGCTGGCCTGGATTGGCTTGGCTTGGCTGTGGGCTGGTCATCAGATCTCTAAGATGTTGTGCAACGATGGTTGCCATGTTCTTGGCCTGGCTGTGGCAGAGTTGTTTGTTGATGATGTTGGTGTTGGTGCCCTCGATGATCAGTGTCTCTCATGCTTGCTCACCTGAAATGCAATGACATAATCTCATGCTTATTCAGCTGTTAATGAAATTTGTTGCATGGAGATGGAAAAAGAACCTTGACTTTGGGGGCAAAATCTGATTCTGTTAAAAAAAAACCTTCATTGATTTGGTAATTTCTCTCTGATATGATTTTTTTTCCTTTGTAATTTCTCTTTGATGTCTTTGGTGGATATTCAAACTCGACTTGCTGAAATCAGTTTGGGATCTTCTGATAAACCCATATGGACTGCTTCTAGGAAAGGAGTATATGTTAGTTATGATACTTGGGAGGCTCTTAGGGAAAAGAGAGTTCAAGTTGAGTGGTGAGAGTTAGTCTGGTTTTCTCTAGCTATTCCCGGTCTAGAAGTTAGTCTGGAAGTTGTATTATATACAGATCCAAACCATTTTATTTATTTATTTATCTTTGATCATAAAAATTTGGTTGCAGGGTTTGCCTTTTTGTTCTTTTGTTGCTTTCTAACTCCATCTATGCATGTAAATATGTACTACAAGTATGGAGGTACTCTAAAATGCACTTGTGATGCAAGTTTGTTTGTCTTTGTCCATGGATCTTGGTTTGTAGGGGGCCTAACTAAAGTCTCTACTCTTTTTCCCTACTTGATCAACTTTGTGCTTCCTTGCTTGGATCTAATTTGTTCAGGATTATATATTTATATATTTGCAAGGTTTTGTATAGTTTTAAGCTCAGATCCGCCTGTACATGCTCCTCTCCCACCCACACGATATACTAATGGTAGGGGTGAAATAGCGGTTGCGGTTAGTAATTTTTACTAACCAATTCCGCTAACCGGTTAGCGGTTAATCGCTTTGAGATAACCGCTTTTTTTGGGCTTTTTTTTTTTGGACCGATTTTGGGTTGGTTTTGGGCTCACTTTAAACATTTTTTTGCTCATTTTAAACGTTTTTTTTTTTTTTTTTCCTTTTCATTGCCATTTTAGCATTAAAAATTGCTATATACCAAAATCTTGTTGGCCACCTTCTACAAATCTACACATCATACAATATACAAATAAAATTACAACAAAATCATTACTTCACTTATAGTCTTATACACAACATAGAAATAAAATAAAACACAAACAAGTTCATAAACTCACAATCAACCAAAAAAACCAACATGGTTGAACTTAAAGCTTGAGGCCCATTTCCAAATATATATTGTTATTTATTATATGAAATATGAAAATATATATATATAAAGCGGTTAGTGGTTAGCGGTTTTCCAAAACTTACTAACTGCTAACCGCAACCGCCTAGGCGGTTAGCGGTTTTTACTAACCGCTTTCAAAGCGGTTAGGCGGTTAGGCGGTTAACGGTTATAGCGGTTTGCAGTTAGCGGTTAGGCGGTTAGGCGGTTTTAAATTTCACCCCTAACTAATGGCTTCATTATCAAGCATCTTTCCTATTCTTTCTTGTTACCTAGCTCCCTCTATCCTCGGTTGTGATTTTATTTTCTTTAATTTCAAAACCATTTTCCTCTCTTTTTTTTTTCCCTTTATCTGTTGATTTAATTTTAGAATAACAAACATGTTATGCGGATATACTCATGCTGCATTGCTGCTAGACTATGTTTATTTAGAATTTGTGTTTTCTGTTAACAAACACTAAGCTGACCAACTTTGGAGTAATTTAAGTGCTATCATGTTTTTACATTTATCTGGTTAGTGGTGAAATACTTTGAGATCATATCCAATCTCTTGCTAGAAGCCCTTTGTTTAATAATTTATGTGGTTACCTTTATGTCAAATTTTAATTGTCAATTTATCCTAAAACATACAAGCTTTGCAAGTTGGACAAAGGCAAATCTAGCTCAATTCCACTGCCAACATCTCAGGCCTCAATGATGTCATTTCCTGAAATACAGTGCCCCCAGCCCAATTCACCTGTAAAACTATTGGGTCATGCTGGATGGTTGCTGCTACTGAGACAAGAAGTGTATAACAAAGTTTTTTTGCAGTCAGATGTTTTTTTTAAAAAAATAGTAAGCTGCAGTTTGAGATGTTGCTGGTTGCTTGGTTTGCTATGTGATGGTTTGGCTGATGTAGTTTGTTACTTTGCTGGTTGTAATCTGTATAGTTGTAGTGTTCAGGAAGCTTGTTGTTTTCCTGGAGTTTTTGTCTAAATAGCTAGAGTGCATTGTATTCATTAACTTTTTTAAATGAAAGAGTTACTCATTAATAAAAGAACGACTTTGAAAGGTGAAAAGCTTTATGCTTTATCATTCATTTTTATGTTGGTTTATCTTTGTTCATCGAGCAGGGAATACAATTCCCAAGCGTTTGTTTTCTTTTCCACGGCATTTTTTGGGCGCTGGGAGAACCTTTTTTTTTTTTTTTGTGTAGTGAGCACATATTATTCTTCATTTTATTCATTTTTAGCCTTTGACTTAAGGGAGCTCAAGCATCTGCTCTTATTTTTATGCTCATCTTCTGAATCAATTTATTTTTAATCTAATTTTTTCCTGATTATGTTGTACTTGAAAACCATTAATTTAAATATATGATTAACTACTTGAATTAGAACCAAAAATAAAAAATAAAATTACAGTTTATTGAAGTTTTACAACCCACAAAGCAAAATTGGACTTTGATATCAAATTTATGCTCTATTGGAGCTAACTCTATCTAATGTACTCATAGGGTTCACATCACATGGGTTTATAGTACACATTTCGAAATTAGACATTTGCATTAAAAATTAAACGTTTGGAATACACATTTTCAATACAACTCCAACATTCGCATTACAAATTAAAAAAAAAAAAAACTAATACAAATCTTCAAGGCAGCCATTTATAGTACGCATTTCCACCATTACATGTACCACAAAAGTGGTTCTCGTTATCAATGGATATCCAATCAAAGGCTGTTGCACCATTAGTGTATTAGTCTTCAGACTCCATTACAGCACCCATATGTCCAAATAGTCTTCAGACTCACTCTCATTAACCTGCAATTTGAACATAATAAAGCAATGATTAAAAAAAAAAAAAAAAGAACTGGCAGAAAAATGCTAACCCTTTATTTTCCAGTGCATAGGGACACCTACAAACAATGCCATTTCAAATTCTAGGGGTTCCTACCTACAACACAAACAACTGAAGTTGAGAGAAGTATTTGAGAAAGGTAATCAAAGAGCAAGATCAAACTGATAATATAGTGTTAATTTCCGAGGTTCATAAATTTATTATTGT
This sequence comes from Corylus avellana, assembly GCF_901000735.1. Classification (NCBI taxonomy): domain Eukaryota; kingdom Viridiplantae; phylum Streptophyta; class Magnoliopsida; order Fagales; family Betulaceae; genus Corylus; species Corylus avellana. The sequence goes on along the minus strand of NC_081541.1, from coordinate 27,798,218 downwards.
TGCCAAACCTGCAAACGCAAGCTTAATTGCTACAATCCAGCCATTACCTCAATTCAAACAAGCAGAACTCTCAACATATTACTCCAATGCAGAGTTCTACACAGGAGAACACATGTGAGCAATTAGTAATTATCAACACTCTTTACAATTTTCTGTTATGAAGCATGATCACACACTAGTCCAAACTTGGACTCGTCCAACCAGTCTTACGAAAGGCAGAAAAGGGGAAGTTTGTCCCAGATGCAAATCCACTAAAGAAAAAATGGCATAGGGAATATATAAGCGAGTAGATTAAGTACAACATACATAATCGAGTTTAACCATCAAGAGTTGCAAAAAATTTAGAGAGTGAACTATTTACTTCAAATGATATAGAAAGATGTAAAAGCAGGGAATCCAACTTCATCAATACTATCATCAAGCACTATATATGTAGCAAATCTGAAATATAACCATAACAAGCTCTTAATGAGATTATTTATACAACAGTACAGTGTTGATGCAACTATTACTACTAATTAAGTGTTTTGTACATATAACCATCACTGGTTGTTGATAAATAGAAAAACTGGGATAACTCACTACAGAAGTATACCATTACTAGTGTAACTGAAGGACATATTGTGAAATTCTTTAGTAAGTTGATCAATTTAAATGATAAAACAGGTTTATCCTTGGAACAATGAACAGTGCTATAAGTCTAAAAATTTGATTTGAACAGAGCAATGAGGGCTTTGGATGTTAAATCAGACCTCCTACATCTTCTAGTGCAGATACTAAATGGCCATTTGGACACCAATTGCATGCAAAATAATAAATCCCATTACCATTCATATGAAAAATCCAAGCAAGTAATATGAAATAAACAGTTTCATTTACAAGAAGATGGCAGTGCAAGAACATAAATTCTTTAAAGAACAGAAATCTAAACCCTAAATACACAAAAATCTAAACCCTAAATCTAAACTCTAAATACACTAAAGCCCTATTATGTTCGAAATTCTTCAAAGCTCTATTCTTCAATGCTTCGAAATTTCACCATGAAATTCAAACCAAAAACTATTTTTCTAGGGCATGAACAAACGCAACCTCAACCAACGGAAAAAGAAATAAAAACCCTTACCCAATAATGTTCAAAAAACAGCAGCCAATAGTGTTCAAAAATTTGAAAACACAGAAATCTAATACACTATTCTAGGAGGCAAAAGTGTTCAAAAAGCCCTAGATTTTGCACGTGGAGGAGAGAGAGGGATTACTCACCGCCGGTGGAGGAGAGAGAGCGCCTTCGGCTTCGCCTGAGTGAGAGAGATAGGACCTTCGCCGGTGGCTGTAGACGTCGCTGGAGTGAGACAGACAGAGACGGAACCTTGCGCCGGAGTGAGAGAGACAGGAGCGACGTATGGACAGCTTCACCCGTGGCCGAAGAACTCGCCGGAGGAGAAAGAGGATGAGCGCGGGAGGGGGAGGGAGAGACTGAGAGAGGTTTTTCGGATCTGAAATGGGAAAAGACGTTGTGTATGGTTTAAAATTCAAACTTTTATTTTTTTTAAAAAAAAATGTCACGTAGGAGAGAAATTGGTCCTGAGTTGGATTTGTGTTGTGCCTTTAATATTTTTCAAAAAAAAAAGAGCAAGCGCTGGCCAGCTGCGCGTGTTTCCGAGGAAATTTCAAATTTCTTGAGCGGTCCAAATGTGACACGTCAAGAAATGGCACTCCCAAAAAGAGGATCAAGATCCCCTCCTTGGCCGGCCATCCCGGCCACCCAGTTTTTTTTTTTTTTTTTTTTTTTTTATTTGATTTTAAATTTTTATTATTTTTATATTTATTTTAAAAAAAAATTAATTAATATTTTATTATTTAATTTAAGTGGGACACGTGGCATTGTATGAGCTGTTGGATAAAAATGGATGGCCAAAATTGAAAATTGGAGAATCTCCAATCCTCCCCATAATGGGAGAGAATCCTAATCCCAAGAAAGAAGAAAAAATCAATTAATATATATATATATATATATATATATATATATATATACCAATTAAATTTTGTTATCTAATATTTTTTTAAAACAAATAATTAATATTATTAATTAATTAATTTTTAACATGTGAAATAATGGCACGTCAATAATTATTGATGTGTCAAAATATGACACGTCAAGAAATTATTGACGCTACATTTGACACGTTAAGAAAATATATTGAAAATAATAAGAGAAAAAAATGATATGATCACTTATTTTTTAAAAAATACTATATACTTAAGACTAAGATAATACATATATGTATTAATATTCTAGATTGTTAATACTAGAAAACACTTTAATTTTTTAGTTTATAACACTCCTACAATATTGAAAACGTGATATAGCCATAATAATTTTTTCAAAATAAATTAAAAGAGTACAAACCACAATAAATATGTACATATTTATCATTGTCTATAAACATTTAATATATATATTTTTTTTTTGATAAGAATAGTTGACTTCTTATTAAGAATCAAGAAACTAGAGCAAATTGCTCTAGTAACAATACATCACGAATACAATCAAGAGGTATATCGATCCAATAAAAATCATGGGCATGCTCCACATCATATTTTGCAAGTAAATGAGCCACCTAGTTTCCCTTCCTCCTAGTAAACGTAAGCTGCCACTGTTGAAAAACCTAAAGTTCCAATTTGATATCCTCAACAATATGCTGCATCTAGTTGCTATCCGCCTCCACGGAGTGTACAGAATCTATGACAGATTTTGCATCCACAAGTGCGCCCAAGTAAGACCCAATTCATTACATAAACATATGGCAAAGAGAATCGCCATTGCCTCTGCAGCTGTTGGAGCCAGACAACCATTCTGGACAACACACCTTGCCACCTGCATATTCCCCGGAGAGTCACGTATCACCACCCCAAGCCCCATACAATAATGTTGTCTCGCCAAAGCAGCTGGTTGTGCTATGCTCTATACGGTGCAGGTGTTGCTGCCTCTTCTTGCTCGTGAGCTAGAGTGAAGTCCACAATGGACTGGTTTGTCTGTCCAACAATCACCTTCAGGTGTGTTAAGGTGCCCCCATGAATCAAATCGTTCCTGTGCAGCCAAAGACGTTGACCCATACCAGAAAATTGTTTGATTTCCTCCTGGTCACACCTGTCAAATAAATATTCCAGCAACTGCATAAAATCATGTCCAAAGAACGAGCACTTCTGGAATTTTGCATGGCCCATAGCCCACACATCCATAGACAATGGGCATTGCCACAAAATATGGAAACCTGTCTCCACTTCTAAACCACAAATCGGGCAAAGGGGATCCATGATAACCTTCCTTTTGTATAAATTTTCCCAGATCGGAAGAATATTTTGGCAGGCCCGGCATAAAATTTTTTTCTCCACGTTAGGCACCAGCAAAGCCCATAATCGCCTAAAAAATGCACTACTTCCCTTTGTTGATGAACCAGCTGCCATTGTTCGATTTACCAACTCCTTTTGCATATGATATGCACTCTTCATCGAAAGGACCCCATTCTTAGTGCCCCTCCAAATAAGAGTATCATTTTGATTGGTGCTACTTAAAGGAATTTCTTTAAGAGTGTTAAGAAACAAGAGCATTATGCCTCTACCCTTTTTCTCTCTAGAGTCTAACCCTAGAGTAGAAGCGAACGTTTCCACGTCTCTACCAGATTGTGGAGGAGATCCTTTGAGGTGCTGCAAGGACTAAGCGGGGTGGGCAACGATAGTTTCTTACGCCAATCAATCTTATGGCGGAGGACCTAGCGAGTTTATAGGGAAAGTTATCCCTTGATGAAGGGGAGATAACGGAACTAGAGATTCAGCCGGAGACGATGGAGGAGGTAGTTTCCAGAGGCCAACATTGCCTGGTGGGCAAACTTCTGTTGGAGTGCTACGTTGGAAAAGAGGTTATCAAAAGAACCCTGATTAAAGGTTGGCGGCCTTCGGGTCATTTATCATTCAAAGTTCTTGGAGAAAACCTATTTTTAATTGAGTTTGAAAAGGAATGGGACAAAATAAGGGTGTTGGAGGGCAGGCCATGGATCTTCGAAGGAGTCCTCTTCTCTGTCGAAGATTTTGATGGCCTCTCTTCCCCATCTGAGATTGGCTTCGAGCACGCAGTTTTTTGGGTCAGAATGCGCAACCTTCCGTTGGTGTGTATGGGGAAGGAGGATGGTCTCCAAATCGGGGCTACGATGGGAACAGTGGAGGAGGTAGACACTGATGAAAATGGCGTGGGTTGGGGGGAGTATCTCAGAGTCAAAATCAGGATCAACATCACTAAGCCTTTGGCGAAGGGACGTGTCATCAAGCTCCTGGGCAAAAAAACGCTGATTGTGTTTCAGTACAAGAAATTACCCAAACACTGTTATGACTGTGGGAAAATCTGGCACGGCCGGGAGGGGTGCAAAGCAAAAGGGGGACATCGAGCCAACGAAAAGGAGAAGCAGTATGGGCCATGGCTGCGTGTCCCGTCCCCACGCCGAAGGAGAGATTTCCCTAACGCTTATTAGTCGGATTGGATGGGCGCAGGGATGGGTCAAGAAAAACACGAAATAGGGGGAGAGAAGGGAAGCAGAACCAGGGGAAGCAGGGGGAATGGAGCACCTGAAGACGGAAGTGGTGATAACCCGCTGTCACAGACAGAAGAATTAGCTCAGGCGGGAGGATAGTACGGAATGCCAGGAAACGGAGCACCGCCAACGGCGGAGGAGGATGGCAATTATGGAATGAATGCAATGAGGGGCGAAAATCATGGAAACGTTAATGCGGCATCGGCCAACTCGCCAGTTATGGTGCAACACGACCCCCCAGAAATAAGTCATTCCCATTATGGGCAAGATACGTTAGCAGCGGAGGGTAACGGTACCATGCATGCAGAGAAAATGGAAAGATGGAAAGAGATTGCCTTAAATATGGAAAGTGTGGATTTTCTAAAAGGGAAATTCGAGCAAGTTTTTTCGAAGGGGCATATTTATGATGGAACAACTGGGAAGAATAAGAATCGGGAAAGATTCCCTACGGACCATGTGATGTCCTGCACGCAAGACACGTGCGTGATGGGGTTAGAAATCGGTGGAGAACAGAGGCGTGAAGGGAGGAAAAAATCAGCCCATGTGGAACCCAAATGGAAAAGAAGGGCCAGAGCTTTCACCATCAGCCCACTGAGGTCAGTACCCCACCTTCGCATGGGAAAAGACTGACGGTTGGAAATGGAGGGAGGATGGAAGAAGAGGTCACATCTAGTGCTAAGAGACGCATGAGACATCATAATGATTTTATTCTTGAGCAGCAAGGCGAGACGGCGAACCAACTCAATGGATCGGGTACGGCGGGTGCTAGGTGATAGGCGCCGAATGTTGCACATTCAAGCCCCTTAATTTGCATATGTTAATTCCTTAGCGTTGTTATTTGTTTGATTTTGTTTTGTTTTTGTGTTTTCAGGTTATAAATAAAGATGCAATTAATTCCATTCATTTTGGGCTTAAAAGCACACTTTGAGAAGACCTATAAGATATGATTAAGCTTAACCAATCATGGTTAAGTTTAATCAAATAAAGGAAGAGATTAATTCGGAATTTCTCAAATTGGAGTCAAAATCGGATTGGATTCAATTTTGGATTCTGCATATGTCTCGGTATTTTGGCCATAACTTTCAGTTCAAATATCCGATTGAGGTGATTCAAGCGGCACTGGAAAGATAACTCAAATTTCTACAAATCATTGTGAAATAGTATTTTCCTAATTCGGAGCGCCCCATTGTCAAAATTTCCCCGTAAGATAGGAACGCGATTCTGGGCGAATCCTATTCCGATTTGGACTTAGGTTTTCTTTATCATAATTGGACTTGGACTTAAATCTCCGAAATTTATAGGATTCCTAGGGCTTCTAGGACTCTCCTAAGCCCTATAAATAGGCCTCTAAGCATTGAGAAAAGACACACCGCTTCTAGAGCAAAAATTCAGTAAAATAGTCTGTGGAGCTTAGGAGATCATGAGCGGCTAAACCCCTTCGTGGGGTGTTGATGTAACCCTATCCAAGCACAATGGTTTGATTGTATTTAATTTCTAGATTTTCAATTTATGCATGTTGATTGTATAACTATGAGGATTGCTACAATTGATTTATGTTCTTAATTATTAAATGCAATTGTTCTTAAATTCCAATATCAATATTTGTGAAATTCTTCTCTTGTCTTAGAAAGTATTTTACTTTTATTGAAATCAAATCATTCTTATTTTCTGTGATTATGAGGATAATGGTTATACAATGGGTTTAATTGACATATGATCAATAGGATTTGATAGGCCATGCCTAGGGAAGACGGATTGTACTACACCCTAGTTTAGTGTAATTTAGGTAGACAATCCGTGCCAACCGAAGATGGGTTACACTTATTCATTGATTGTATGTATCCTGTTATAGAATTTGATAATTTATACCTAGGGAAGACGGGTCGTACCGCGTCTTAGTGGTTAGGTGGACGATCCGTGCCAACCGAAGATAGATTATGCTTATTCTTTAATAAGATAGTTTCTTGTTTATTTATAACATGCATATAATGAATTTATGGGATTAATTATGATTAACCATTGTTGTGCGGATAGAGGTGAAGTCAATACCCTACTCTCTCTCTCTTATTTTAAATCTCTTTTATTTTCATGCACTTTAGTTTTTAAGCAAATCAAATCAAAACCCCTTTTAATTAAGTTAACTTTGATCTTTTAATTTTGATAATTAAACCCCTGCAGTCCTTGAGGTTCGACATCCTCTCTATAGCCGTATCCTACAAAGATTCGTCCTATTGCGAGTGGTTATTTTTATAATTGATATTTTTGGTCACAAAAATACCACATCACTAGGTCACAACCCCGCCAACCGAGATGAAAATATTATGTTGAAACTGTCGCGGGCTTGGAAACCCGGAGACAGTTCACGAGCTTTGCCGGAAGGTAAAGGAGAAGTCCCCCGATTTGGTTTTTCTTATGGAAACCAAATTGAGAAGCAATAAAATGGATGGAATAAAACGAAGAGCGGGTTTTGATAACTTGCTAGTAGTCGACTGTGTTGGTAGAAGTGGCGGGTTGGCGTTGCTTTGGAATGAGAGGATAGGAGTTGAAATTCAAAATTATAGTCAGAGGCACATTAGTGCACTTGTGGCCACCCCCACGATCAGCCCTTGGACTTTCACCGGGTTTTATGGCAACCCGGAGACGCACAAGAGGAATGAAGCTTGGTTTAATGAGACTCCTTAAGAATTTGGCTAATGGCCCTTGGGTGTGTGCAGGGGATTTCAATGAAATCCTCGACCGATTCGAAAAAATAGGTGGGAAGCGTCGGCCTAACTATCTTATGGAAAACTTTATATCCACTCTCGAATATTGTGGATTACATGAAGTCGAGAGTAAGGGCCCTACTTGTACATGGAATAACGGGCAAGAAGCGGAGAATTTTACGATGGAGAAGCTTGATAGAGTGGTGGCTACTCATGAGTGGATGACCCGGTTTCCCAAGGTAGATGTTTCCATTCACGCTGCTATTTTTTCAGATCACCTCCCACTATTTATAGACACAGATGGTGATGCTATTCCACGAAGAAAGAGACGGGGGTTTTGGTATGAGGCGAAGGGGACAGAAAAAAGTGAATGCACAGAAATTATCAAGAAAATATGGCGGGTAAAAGCCACACACCATGGAACGTGGCATTCGATGGATGGGAAGCTCAAAACCAGCAAAGAGGAACTATTAAAATGGCAAAAACTGAATGGGAGGCATTTGGGTCAGAAACTCCAGCAGCTGTCGGCAGAACTGATCAAAGCCCAGTCCTCTACCGAGGTATTGACCAGCTCCTCAATCCATTGTCTACGAGCTGAGTTGTCCGAATTGCAGACGGAAGATGATATGTACTGGAGACAAAGGGCGAGAGAAGACTGGTTGCAATTTGGGGACCAGAATTCTTGGTACTTTCATGCATGTGCAAGTCAGAAGAAAAAAACTAATATGATTTCAGCCATTTCGGATACTCAGGGACGGAAATGGGAGACCCAGGCCGGAATTGGGGGTGCTTTTGCCCATTATTTTCAAGAGCTGTTCACATCAGGCGGACCTAGAAATCTGGAGCCCATTCTTGAGCCCATGGAGACACGGGTAACCCAAATTATGAATGAATCCCTGCTTAAAGAATTTACGGTGGATGAGGTGGGGAAAGCTCTCTTGCAAATGGACCCTCTTAAAGCACCTGGCCCGGATGGTTTTTCGGCAAGCTTTTTCCAAAAAAATTGGGTGTCCATTGGAGGAGAGGTTAGCCAAGCTGTAATTCATATTTTAAATAATGGGAGCATGAATAAAGAACTCAATTTGACATGTATTGCACTGATACCAAAGAAGGTGAATCCATCTTGTGTGACTGATTTCCGTCCAATTTGTCTATGCAATGTTATTTACAAGCTTATATCTAAAACCTTTGCTAATAGACTGAAATTGGTGCTCCCTAAAATTATTTCCCATAGCCAAAGTGCCTTCATACCGGGACGGCTCATAACGGACAATGTCTTGGCCGCTTATGAGACGTTACATACGATGCAATCGAGGATGTGGGGGAAAGTTGGCTATATGGCTGTGAAGCTCGACATGAGCAAAGCCTATGATAGAGTTGAATGGGACTTTTTGGAGGCCGTCATGGGTCAAATGGGATTTGATAGGCGTTGGGTAAACATGGTTATGATGTGCGTCAAATCGGCTAACTATGAGGTCCTTGTCAACGGATCCCCTACGGGTCGGATTACTCCATCTAGAGGTATCCGTCAAGGGGATCCTATCTCACCTTATTTATTTTTATTATGTGCAGAAGCTCTTAGCTCTTTGTTGGCGCAGGAAGAAAGAACAGGTGATCTGATTGGAGTTCCCACCTCCAAAAGAGGTCCACGTTTAAACCACCTTTTTTTCGTGGACGATAGCTTACTGTTTGGCAAGGCGACCTCGGCCCAGTGGCATCAGATGACTAAGATCCTCCGTATGTATGAGACGGCATCAGGGCAGAGGCTCAACTAATAAAAAACATCGATTTTCTTCAGGCGCAATACTTCCCCAGATCAAAAGAAGGAGATTTTGAAACTATCTGGGATTCCAGAAAATCAAAGATATGATAAGTATCTTGGCCTGCTAGCCCTTGTTGGCAAATCCCGTAAGCAATCTTTCCAAAATATTAAAGACAGAGTCAGTCGCCGCCTGGGAGACTGGAAACTGAAGATGTTGTCACAAGCTGGAAAGGAAATATTGCTGAAAGCTGTGATCCAAGCCATCCCGTCATACAACATGAATATATTTCTCATTTCGAAAGGGTTATGTACGGAGATCAACTCCTTGATGCAGCAGTTCTGGTAGGGATCCCAAGGGAAAGAACATAGTATTCACTGGATGAAATGGAATAGATGGGGATGTCAAACGACCATGGTGGATTGGGCTTTCGCGACTTGGTGAATTTTAACAAGGCCCTCCTAGCCAAACAATATTGGCAGTTATTACAAGCCCCGGACACTCTCACGGCAAGAATAATCAAGGCAAAGTACTACCCACAATCCTCAATTTTGGAAGCAAAGTTGACCTCGAAACCCTCCTTTGCTTGGCGAAGCATCCATGGGGCTAAGGAGATAGTTGAGGAAGGAATGATTTGGCGCATTGGCAATGGGCAATCGGTCAAGATTTGGGGGGATAAATGGATCCCATGTCCATCGACTTACAAGCCTCATTCCCCCCCAATGGAGCTAGAACCGGGAAGTAGGGTGTGTGCCCTCATTGACTCAGACATAGCCGGGTGGAATCAAACTTTGCTCTCAAGAATTTTCTCAAAGGAGGAGGTGTCGGCCATTAATTCCATCGCAATTAGTCATTTGAACCAACCAGATGTTCGAATTTGGAGGGGAACGAATTTGGGCACTTTCTCGGTCAAAAGTGCCTACCACCTCGCAAACGAAATGGAGAAACGGAAGACTCCGGAGAGTTCCAACCCGGCGGAAGAGAGCTTTATTTGGAAGGAAATTTGGAAATTATCCGTCCCCAATGCCGTTAGGAAATTTTTCTGGAGAGCCTGTCACAACCTATTGCCTATTAGGGATAACCTCCTTAAGCGGAAAGTGGTGTCGGATCCGCTATGCCCAATTTGCGAAAGGGAACTGGAAACAGTGATGCATGCACTCTGGGGGTGTCCTGCAGCTTCAGATGTTTGGGGAAATAGCAAACGGGTATTCCAAAAATGGGCGCAGGAGGGAAATAGTTTTATGCAGTTAGCGGAGCACTTGTTTATTAAATGTGACTCGAGTGAGTATGAGCTGTTTGTGACCTTAGCTCGGCAGTTATGGTTCAGATAGAATACCTGGCTCCATGAAGGTCGATTTACTGGTCTAGATGAGATTCTGCGGAAGTCAATGGAGAATATAACGGAATTTCAAATGCAATAGAACCGAACTCACCAAATTACGAAAGCCAGCCCGATTGACCGTGGAAAGTCATGGCAAGCCCCGGCCTATGGCAAAGTCAAGGCTAACTGGGACATCGCCATTGACAGAGATCGGGACAAAGTTGGAATTGGAGTCGTGATCCGAGACGAGAGAGGGCATGTTGTAGCAGCTTTGAGCAAAACCCGACTGGGTCATTTGGAATCAACAACTGGTGAAGCTCTTGGTGCCTTCCATGCTGCCTGGTTTCTGAAGGAACTGGGGCTGAATCAAGTGATATTGGAAGGAGATGCTAAGCAAATAGTTGATGCTATTAATGCCCCAACGTGCACGTGGAGCCAGTTTGGACACTTGGTGGAAGACACTAGGCACCTTCTACAGACTTTCTCTTGGTGGTCTTGCGTTTATGTTCACAGAGAAGCCAATGAGACTACCCACAGGGTAGCAAGAGTAGCCATAGTTGATGTTGGTGATAGAATTTGGTGGAATCAAACTCCAAATTGTATTAGCGACATTGTGTTGAAGGAGCAGTTAGCTCTTTCTTTGATTGTATGGTGGGGTGCTGATGTGGTGTTTTTGTGACCAAAAATATCAATAATAAAATTACCACTCGCAATAGAACGAATCCCGTAGGATAGGGCTATATTGAGGGTGTCGAATCTCAAGGACTGCAGGGGTTTAATTATCAAAATTAACTTAATTAAAAGAGAGTGAATTGGTTGTGAGAATTTAAAGTGCATAAAATAAACGGAAATAAAAGGGAGTAAATCTATGAAAGAGAGAGTAGGGTATTGACTTCACCACGATCCGCACATCAATGGTTAATCATAATTAACTCTAGTAATTTATTCTATGCATGTTATAATTTTAACAAGAAAA
>NC_081541.1:27783304-27786776 GCF_901000735.1 Corylus avellana | reverse complement strand
AAAAACCTAAATACCCTGTACTAAAACAATGATCCTCGTGTCGTAACAAAAATACTAATACCGGCGATGACCTAATTCCGGTGATCTACCTCCGGTTTCTCTCACATGCCGAAAGTAAACACATGAAAACAGATTTTTTTATGTGGATGTGTTATTTAAGGACAAAAGTAGTATGAAAGAACAATTTCTAGTTTACATGGTTTGACATTGAATTTGCCAACACTAAAACCTAAAAAGTCATCTCCACATAAACTTAAGGATTTGTGTTTTTATGGAAGAAGAATGTTCTTAACAACCATGACAAAGAAATCCGAATAGATTGCCATGGCTAAACTCCAATTAGACAAATGGAAGGGGTGGAAAGGAAGAACGTGGGTCCTAAAACAAGCTACTCAAAGCTTAAGGTCCCAGCATATCTTAGAGCATTCCCAATGGAAGAGCTAAATGTTACTTTTATCTAAAATAACTCTTTAAATGTTTAAAAGATTTCCTACATTGGATTAGCCAAAAGAAAATGTGAAATAGATATTTGATTAGAAGAGCTAAAAAAAAAGTTAAATGTAGCAGCACTTTTTAAGCGAGCTATTTTATTTTTCATTGTTTCTCACCTTTTTTTTTTTTTTTTTCCAAATCTTTTCTTACTTTTTCTCTGCATGTTCTTTTTTTCTCAAAACTTTTCATATTTTTCCTCTCACATGTTATCTTTTTCCCAAAACTTTTATTACTTTTAATAATATTTTAATAGAATAGATAGAAATATAGCTAAGAGCATTCCCAATGGAAGAGCCAAATGTTACTTTTATCTAGAATAGCTCTTCAAATGTTCAAAAAACCTCCCACATTGGATGAGCCAAAAATATATGTAAAATAGATATTTGATTAGAAGAGCTAAAAAAAAAGTTAAATGTAGCAGCACTTTTTAAGGAAGCCATTTTATTTTTTAGTGTTTCTCTCTCTTGCTTTATCTTTTTCTCAAATATTTTCTCACCTTTTTTTAAGAAATATAGCTAATCGGATGTGGAGATACTTAAAAATGGCTTAGTTAAACTAGATAAAAGTGAATTTTGAAGAGCTATTTTACATAAAAATATGGCTCTTCCATTGAGAATGCTCTTAGATGTAAAGACATTTAAAGATGGCTTAGCTAAACTAGATAAAAGTAAGTTTTGAGAAGCCATTTTACATAAAAATATGGCTATTCCATTGGGAATGCTCTAAGTTGCTTAATCACTCAATGCTTCCCTCAGTGAAATAACTAGATACTGGGAATGGATAAATCATATAGACTGTACATTAGAACTGGAAACTTGTCATCAAAATATAGCTTCATCAGTGATAAGCTCAAAAGTACCTAATAGGAATAATATCTTGGAACTTCATAAATTGGTTGAAAAGAATTAGACTGAATAATCACTAATCTTATAAACTGTGTAAAATTCATCTTCTACAGGGATAGAATTAACTTCAGGAATAATCACATGGTGACATAAATAATATACCTCAAGTACCTACCAGGCACTATACTACATACATACAAGATATTAGAAGCAAGTGGAAAAGCCTAGCCAATAATTGAATATTGTGAGGCTCTATGAAGCTATTAGTTTGGAAATTTTTTTTATATTTTTCCCTTAAAAAAATATGTAACTTGCAAGAAAACAATATACATAGAAGGAAAACTTAGTGGCCAAGTCAAGCGTAGGGACCAAGCAAAGAGAGGATTCTAAAACCCTCAAGAATCGCATCACTTCTCTCCTCAGTCCTCACCTTGTTTTGGATATCAAAACTATTTAGGGTTTTCCACAAAATTTCCCCCACCCCCAAGTTGCCGGACAAATCTCAGGTACGCCGTTCTTCTCGATCAATCTCTACAATTCTCGCGCAGTTACATTCTCCACAGTTTTCACTCTGTGTTTTCTCAAAGTACCATAACCTCAATTTAAACTTGACAGAATTTAGTCATTACTTAGATCAACGGAAAGAAAGTTTTTTTCTTGGTGGTTGTTTTGATTTATGGTCAAAAGAGGGAAGACGATTTTGTTGGGGTGTTCTCATTTTGGTTGGCAGATTGGGAATTTAGTTGGGGATTTAGGTTTTTAATGGGTTGGGTCTGTGCTTCACGGATTGGTGGTGGAGTTTGGTTGTGGTTTTGCTTTGGGTGATCGATTGGGTTGTCTTGGTTGTTTTCTCTGTTGATAATTTCACATGCCTCCCTATTAACCTCCAAAAGAAAATGTACATCTTAATTTTACGTGATTTTGGTGATTTATTTTCAGCAATGGTGCTGGAACCATGGATAAAGATTCTACTAAGAAAAGGTATCTTCTTTGACATGTCCGCAAATCTTGGCATATTATGATGTTCGTTCTTGTTCCTTCCATTGTGATGATGTTCAATGTCGTTTTCATTGTAGCATTTTTTCATGGAGTTGGACTTTCGCTTCTTTGCTATTCTGTGAGATCGTACGTTCGCTATATCTCCTTTTTTATGAATATATCTCTTCCTTTCTTATTTAATTTAATTTTATTATTTCCAAAACCAGGGTTCTATGTTTTAATAATTTGGCGTCTTACATTAGCAAGATGTTTTTGTTATGCTAATCATTGAAGTTCCATACTGTTAAGATCCTTTTGCTTGATACCTTGGTATTTTATGAATATAACTGTTTTTATTGACGGGTCTCATGATCTTTTTGTCTTTGGGGCAGGACTATTAACATGGAGACCATAAGAAAATGGGAGCCTCAATTTCCGGAGATGTATTCCAAGTATGTATAATTCTCCTCTCCATTTACGGAATCTGAATTGAATGATTGCAACCGGTTTAGGCGGTTGTTCAATTTTCTTGTAACAGAGCAGTTGAATGTTGCGGCAAATTATTTGAGGGAAAAGAATTCTCCAGCAGGGAAGAGGAACTTGCTTTCAAGATTTTATACATGTAATAGTTCTTCCATTTTACTCATTTTATGTAATAAGACAGATTAGTAATAAATTACCATATTAGGATTGTTGGATTTAATGCTTTATTGCAAAGAGCCTCATAATTCCTTTCTTCTATCTTGCTGTTTATTTGATTCATGTGTTTGTTCTTGACAAAAATGATTTCTATATTTCAGTCAGTTTTGAAGTGAGATGGTTTTCATTTTTATTGGTGGGATTGGGGTAGGATCAAGTTCAAACCTCACCAGACTAAAAAGAAAACAAAAATGGAAAATTGTTATTGTGATTAAATGGTATGGAAACACTTAACTGAGAGGTTTGTGATTTTTTTATTTTAATATTGGTAAAGTGAAGACTCTGGTATGGATTGCTGGTGAATTTGGCATTAATCATGTTGCATCTTTTATGTAAATAGGAGTTGACTATAATATTATATCATAGTTTTGGTTTAGGGGTTGACACTTTGCCTCCTTGTGGTTAATACCTTAAGTTTTCAAGCAAGTTTAATGGAAAACCTTTAACTGAGTCCAAAA
>NC_081541.1:27752162-27783204 GCF_901000735.1 Corylus avellana | reverse complement strand
CCACAAAATCCCACCCCCAACCCCCAAGTTGCCGGACAAAAGGTACCCGTTTCTCAATCTCTACATTCTCGTGCACTACATTCTCCACATGCAGTTGTCACACTGTGTTTTCTCTTCTATTCATTTTTTGTTGATAATTTTCACTTGCCTCCCTATTAACCCCCAAAAGAAAATGGAATTTCGAATCTTAAGTTTTAAGTGATTTTGTTGAGTTATTTTCGGCAATTAGAAAATTTACCCTTTCGAACTAAGCCAAACGCTTGTGTATAGTTCAATTTCTTTTCTTGCATTTTCCAGGCCACTAAACAACGGAGATTCTGTCGTTTCTTTACTTTTTCTCAGCTCATTGACAATGATCTCGTTAAGTTCAGTTGGATCTCAAATTTTTGTGTATTGTATTCATCTTTTTCTTTGTGATTTCTCGTTGTAAGTGGGAGGATTTGTCCTAGATAATTAAATTAGTGTTTCTTTTTTAGATCGCTACGGGTTTAGGTAACATTTTGCGGATATAACTGAAATCTTTTAGTTTTGGGTGCTTCAGATAGCAAGCCGCTTGTGAGCGAGCTTGGGATCGGCTCATACTCAACTCAAATATTAAACGAAACAAGCTCGGCTTGACTCGGCTAAGCTCATAAGCGCGCTCGTATAAGGCTCGACTCACTTATTAGGCTGAACTCGTATATTTTTTATTAAGTAACAAATAACAATATATAGTCAACATTAATCAATAATAACAAATATATTATATCCCTTTGTTAGTCTATTTTTTGTTTTATATATATATATATATATATATATATATATATATATATATATAAGAAATATACAATATATATAGTAAATGATAAGAAATATTTGATATCATCATTAATAATTTTATCATATGGTATATTGGTATATCTGCATAAGTTATTATATTATTTAATCAATGCATTATAATTAGATACTTTATTCTTAGAAAACGTATATCACGTGATCTTAAATCTAAGATAATATTATATGAATTGTGAGATAATATGATCATATAATTTAAGTATGAGTGTACGACCATTAAATCAAGAAGAATTTAGGACTTAGAGTTTAAGCATTACCATTAGATTAAATGATTAATAATTAAGTAACTAATGTGTTTCATATAATTTATACATTATAATCACAATTTGCAGTAAGCAAAAACTTAACAATTTAAATTTAAATCATATGTCGTGAATCGTGATCATGAGATCATATAAAAATTAATATTGACCCATATAATGATACAATCATATAAGTATATAAATGTTTACATATAAGATATAATATATATTAATATTGACATTATATACTCGACTCGTGTTAAGCATTAACATTTTAACATATTAACTAAATAATACTATATATAATATGAGAATAGTGATTAGTGTGTGTGACATAAAGAGTTTGACATTATGATTTAAAAAAACATTTAATCTTAAATAAGAAAAAATACGCGATTGAAAAAAACACAATTTTTAAAATCGCAATTATTGAAATTGAAATAACCCTAAATAATATTAAGGGTCTGTTTGGGATTACGGTTTCAATAAGTTCGATTTTAAAAATAACGTTTTTGAAATCGCTACTTTTAAAATCGTAAAGGCGTTTGGTAAAACATGTTAGAAAATATTTTTTTAATTAAATATTTGTTATGCGAATTCATGATTTTGGTTTAAATTCGCACTTTTTTCAAATAAGCACCCCTTAGCATGCTTATTGAAATTGCATATTCTTTTACTATTTTAAATTAAGTACTTTTTAAATCGTAATACCAAACGCCTTACGTTTTGCAATATCTTTTAAAAAAGAATATTATTCTTGCAAAATCGCAATCCCAAACGTAACCTAAATATCACAATTTTTATTCTTAATTTTTAAATTTTGAATTTTGAATTTTTTATTGAATTTAATCGTAGCTGTCCAATTTAATTGAATTTAATCTCGGTAGTTGGATTTGATCAATGGAATATAGCTGTAAACCATTTCGAAAGTGAGAATTATATGGTGCGACACAATGAGCTTACTAATCTAACGTTCCTAATAAATAGTCTAGATCATCTACTATGCTTGCATGGAACCAGTCTCACAATCAGACGCACACAGCGTGCGCTTTGTTAGTTGATTCTTAGCCGTCCAATTTCTTCTAATGATCTAATAGCCGTTGGATGATCTTAATGGATGACAGCTATCGACCATTGACTAAGAAGTATGTATATGGTATAACAGAGACACCGTAAGCTTGCCTTGTTTGATTTAATCTTACGAGTAATATTAAATGTTGAAAACATATATATAATCAACGGGCCATATTGAACAAGTACACCGGATGTAGGTAGAAATGGCCGCATGAGATAAGATTTTGGTAAAACGAATCTGACCATTAATATTTAAACTTTATTTTTTTTTCTTATATCCAACGGTTGAAAATTAGAGGATTGAAATTTAACCTAAATCTATTATCTCTCCATTCTCTTGACTCCGATGTAAAATGGTTTCGTCGTAAAATATTTTTAGGAAAGACATTTTTGACGTGAGTTTCACACACGTCAATAATTTTTGACGTGTCATAATGGCACGTCAAAAATTATTGACGTGGCATTTAGATATGTCAAAAAATTTTGACGTGTTGAAATCAGCCACGTCAATAAAGTCATCGATTTTTGTAGTGGAGGTTCACTGTTAACTTATGTAGAGTTTATATAAGTCCACAAATTTAATAATTACTTTATAAGATAATATGAGAGAAATATGGACAAAATATTAACATCAATAATTTCTTTAATCTCACAACTATCGGATTGGGGGATTTTGGTGACGTAAATGAAAGAGAAATTATAGGGGTCAATTTTTTTTTTTTTATTTGGCCAATTTCATCTTACAAATTAACAACGAAATTTTTCTCCTAACATTAACTTATGTGAGTTTTACATAAATCTACAAATCTAATGGTTGATATATTGAATTTATAAGAAATTATAAGTTATATATAAAGAACTTATTGACTCCTAGCATACGTGCTTCGAGGAGATCAGTTGAATTAGAAAGTGAAAAGTGACACGTGGTACTATATATATATATATATATATATATATATATATTCCCTCTGTTTCTAAGACCGCACATCAACGTGAAAGCTTGAAATAGGAAAGTGTGTTTAATGTTTAATGTAAGGGTTGCAAACGCAAACCACATCGGAGAAAGAATGCTTCTCTTCCACACAATGTCAGACTCGTCAGTAGCAGCCTCGGTCCCACATCTCTTTTAGGTCCCTTGCAAGCTGCAACGGTCCAGATTACTGCACTAGATCGTACGGTCACTGGAAAGAACTCTTTTACTTTTCATCGTCCGGTCTATTATCTTCCCAACTGTAAATATTCTGTAATAATTGTAGATAATTAAATTTCAAGCGGTACCCGTTGGTAGATTCATGCCTTTTTTGTTTTTGTATGAGCGCCGAGAGTTGAAAGACATAAGTATTAGCTGAACTAAGTGCATGTTCCCAGGTACTTTCATGCTTGAATCTGGTATTAAGATCTTTCCATAACTTATTAAAGGAAAAGCTCTGAGCAGTTTTATATGTGAAGCATACAGATGGAATGTGCTTCGTTAAAACTTAGTTGCACTTAACCAAATAGAACATAGGCAACTTTGTGGTTGTTTTAGTTCTTTTTGCATGCAAGCACACTCATTCTTTCTAGATTGGTTGAAGCCTCATACAACATGTCATTAAATTCATGAAATAAAAATCTTTTGGTACTCAACTTTCATAATCACAAAACTTTCTATCTATAAACCCTTTGTTGTTTATTTCATCCGGCACACTTGAACTGGCCCAGGTTATGAACTGAAGTTAATGTTACAGAGGTGCCCCAAGGAGTTGAAAGACGTAAGTATTAGCTGAACTAAGTGCATGTTCCCAGGAACTTTCATGCTTGAATCTGGTATTAAGATCTTTCCATAACTTATTAAAGGAAAAGCTCTGAGCAGTTTTATATGTGAAGCATACAGATGGAATGTGCTTCGTTAAAACTTAGTTGCACTTAACCAAATAGAACATAGGCAACTTTGTGGTTGTTTTAGTTCTTTTTGCATGCAAGCACACTCATTCTTTCTAGATTGGTTGAAGCCTCATACAACATGTCATTAAATTCATGAAATAAAAATCTTTTGGTACTCAACTTTCATAATCACAAAACTTTCTATCTATAAACCCTTTGTTGTTTATTTCATCCGGCACACTTGAACTGGCCCAGGTTATTAACTGACGTTAATGTTACAGAGGTTCCCCAAGGAGTGACTACACTGTACGCAGATGCTTGGATATATTTAAACCAAAGTTGATTGACACCAATGGCGATTCATGGGAGGAGCTTGATGCCACAGAAATTGCCAATGGTGCAGGGTCATTGCGGTGGCTTGTGTGGGTATATGACCAACTCCTGGATGATTTTTTCTTTGCCTCCTGTTACCAGATTTTTTATTCTTAATTTTTTTGCCTTATTATATAATGCTTGAAAATCTTTTCTTATACCCCTCTCTCTCTTTGCAGCCAAAGATTGATAAAGATTCTTTGGAGATTTTGTCCACTGAATGTGTCCACGCATTATGGTGAATCCCAAACCATCACCCTTTGGTTTCAGGGGAGATGCAGTCCCAATTGCCAAATATTACATTGGATGATCCTGGTGTCAAGGATAGTGATCCAGCAACATGGGCAGTGTGTGGGTTTAATCCAAAGACTCTTATCTCCATCTCTTTCAAGCCACCCTGAAATGTCTGTTGCTGAAAAATTTAGACTTGCATTTGTGGAAAGAGACACTCGGTTAGCACCGAAGCGAGCAAAAAATGCAAGGCAACATCAGCGGCGTACGGAGAGGGAGTGGATGATGACAAGTCCAAGAGCCAAGGCATTAGCTTTGGCCTCACAAGCCAGCAAATCTCTACACGGTCGGAACTAAAGTCCTACCATTTACAACATTCTATCATGCATGTTGTATTACCCTGTAATGTGCTATAGCTTGTGACAGTACAGTAGTATTGACTTTGATTGAAATGCGAGCGTTTAGAGATGAGAATGTTTCCCGACAAATTTGTACACCAGACAAACAATATTCATTATTGCCAACCCATAAAGAACACGATTGCTAGTGGAGGTAAGTCAACTTCTATTCATCAAAATCTGCTTTCTAAAACCTCTTACAATGTTACAGTGACAGTGATGATACTGATTGGGACCTTGATATCATGCTAGAAATAAACCGATTTAATATTAATCTTCAATTTGAACCAGCAAAAGCAATGTCACCTTAATTTTAAATTTGAACACAGGTTTTCTCTTTTTTCAACTTTGAGCTTACCTTTTTCTGCCCATCTAACTTCTAAGGACATTTGTTTTGTTTATTAAGATGCGTGCCATTTTGTGAACTTCCTTTACTCTCGAACGGAAGGAGAATCATTTTAACATTTTTCTTTACTTATTTTGGGAAAAATAAGTAACATTTTTTTTACTCATTTTAACTTCTTTTATTCTCGAACGGAAGGAGAATCATTTTAACATTTTTTACTTATTTTGGGAAAAATATATATATAAAAAATAAAAAAATAAAAAACCCTTAAACTACCGACCAATTTCAAGAAAACTCCACAAAGTGACAGGCGTGACACTTTGATACATCAAATTACTATTTTGTGGCAAATAATCCACTCTATTAGGGTTGCCCGTTTATGTTGGATGGAAAAACTGTTATATTTTTCTTCCTATAATATCCTTATTTTCTTAAAAACTAAACTAAATGGCAGAGGGGCTTTTTGTCACAAAATTTTAGTTTGATGTATTCAAGTGTCACACATGTTAGTTCACAAAGTTTTTTTTTTTTTAGGGGTTCATTTACCCTCTAACGATATGCTAATGCCCAATGCCTCCCACAAACTATCACTTGAGATGGTTTTTATTCTCCTGGGGTCCATACTTATTGAAATAATATTTGATAAATGTACCCCAAATTTTAATAAAATGACAAAATTACCCTTACTAAAATAAAAACAAAAATATTAAAATTTAACTTTTTTTTTTCAAATTTTAAGGGTATTTTTATCTTATAGAAAATTATATAGGGGTACTTTCGTCATTTTGCGAACATTTGGGGGTACATTGTCATTGTTTTGATAGTTTGGGTGGTAAATTGTCGTAATTGAAAGTTTGAAGGGTAGATTGTCATTGGAGTGGTAGTTTGAAGGGGTTAAGTGGACTTTACCATTTTTTTATTTAAATGGTTGGTACACTTGGTAGTTCATGGGGCTTTTTTATATTTTTTCTATTTTTTGAAAATGCTTTGTGTAAGTGGGCTTGCACTGTTCTTTGGTTGGTCTGGCCCATAAGCACCTGGCCTTAGACCTGGCCAAAAACCTAACTGGTACTAATCTTGACCCTGGCCTGGTCAGTCAAGACTGAAATGTGAGCTCATACCCACTCTAACAAAGATGGGCTTTGCTGGGCCAGGCACACTATCTCCACGATCAGGTCTACTTGCAAATGGGCGCAGTTTGCTGAACCAAGGTTTTTCATTGGGTTCTCCATGCATTCTTGTTTTGTAATTTCAATTTTATTGTTCAATAGCTATTACCTGTTTTATAATTTTTCTGACGGAGAGTTTGACTTTTTTTTTTAATTAATTTTTTTATTTAACATGTTTACCCTACGATTGGGCATCTTAATAAGTGATCAGAGCAAACTTTAGAAAATTGTACTAATTGTTTAGTCGTCAAACCAGAAATGAATAAATGATTGAACTTTGCTCATTTGATTCAAGTGTAGCTTGGGTTCTGAATGACATCATGATGGCAGTAGAATCAAGAATGCATTACATAGATATTTAACTTCTACATGTGCTGCGCGCCAGGCTCATTGATTGTGGTTTTTTTGAATTAATTTGTTTCTTGTGCCTGTAATTATGACCTTTCTGTTTCTTCCAAGGCTCTGGTGTACCAAAGAAAATACATGATAAGGTGGCAAAATTTTCGTTCCATGGAGAACCATCTGAACTTAAGCATGGTAGTGTGGTCATCTCAGCTATTACGAGTTGTTGAAACATGTCAAACCCTAGTGTCATGCTCGGGGCTGGTCTTGTTGCAAAGAAAGCCTGTGAACTTGGTTTGCAGGTGAGTTTTGGCTTTTGAAATGCACTTTCTATTTCTTATATGGTAGGATATTTTTCTGATACTTACTTATCAAACAGGTTAAACCGTGGATTAAAACAAGTCTTGCACCTGGTTCTGGAGTTGTTACAAAATATCTACTCCAGAGGTGTGGCCAGTTTATCTTTTGATTACCTGATCATTAAACAACTCAACTCAACTTATTCATCCCTTGTCTTTTGAGTGGCTGATATCTTTCACAATGAAGTCACATTTTTTCTCGTGTGTATTTGTAGTGGTCTGCAAAAATACTTGAACGAGCTGGGCTTTCATATTGTTGGTTGTGGCTGCACAACGCGTATTGGCAATTATGGGGAACTTGATGAATCAGTTGCTTCTACAATTTCAGAAAATGGTATTACCGTGAATATGCTTTCATTACTTTTTTGTAATAAGAATAGATGAAAATTTCATATTTGTTTTATGTGAATTCAGAACGCCTTTGAACGTAAGGCTTGTCTGAATTCGTTTTGTTGTTTAGATGAGTCTTTTGTTTTATGTGCTACATATACTGCAAAAGATTGATCATGCCTTTTTTCGTAAACTTCAACCAATGATGTTGTTGGCCTTTTTCTGGCTTTTACATGAATTCTCTTGTATTTTGTTCTCAACTTGGGTTGCATTTTATCAATGTCTGCTTTGAAGTTTTAACAACTCCATTTTAGTTTCAGGTCCTTGTACTTTCTTAGGTTTTTCAATCTACTTTATTTTTTCTCGTTTATGTAATTCTCTTCATTTTACCTTTGCAGACATTATTGCTGCTGCTGTTATTTCTGGAATCCGAAACTTCCATCGCCGTTTTCATCCATTAACAAGACCTAACTATCTTGCTTCACCTCCTTTGGTTGTCGCCTATGCACTTGCTGGCACAGTATGGCATAACTTTTAAGTGGTCATAGACTTGTTTTTTTTTTTTTTTTTGGCCCTTTTTGGTTCCTTTTCTGAAGGACACTCCTTTGAATGTTATCAAGATATCTCTCAAATGATTAACAAGTAGACATGACCAGCAGTGTCTTAATGAATTTGAAGTGAAGCTACATGTAACTTGATGATTTGAACTTAAAGGACAAAGCCTTTTAATTAAGATATTATGCAGTCATTCTTCGAGTTATGCATAAAATGTTTACCCAGATAAGGCATGGCCCTTCAGGACTAGCAGTAATATGTAATCCTGGCAGATGCCATCTATAGTGTTACTTCGAGAGTGGGAGTTGGATGGTACTCCACCTTGCTTAGATGTCCATGTTCACATGTTCTGTAGTATTCTATACTAGAGTTTTAGCTACTGGTTCAAACTTGTAGAAATCTAGGACATTTTATAATACTATGAACTTGATTTTCCAAACAATGGGAGTTAGAAAGGTATGTTTATAAGTCAGAATCCCTAAACTGCTTCTTCCAGCATCCCCCTGGGGCAAAACAATATTATACCTACTCCGGTCCTACCAGAAAAATGACTGCCCTTTTTCTTTACATGTTCCTTCGAGTGCACGATTCCTTAGCTATGCCTGTTTGGTATAACTGCGTAATCTCAGTTGTCACATCCTTTTGATGATTTCAGGTTGACATTGACTTTGATAAAGAGCCAATTGGAACAGGAAAAGATGGGAAAAGTGCATACTTCAAAGATATCTGGCCCAGTAATGAAGAAATCACAGAGGTAGATAACTTTACGATGATACTTTGTGATAGAAACTATTTACGGTGAAACTCATCTAATAATTGCACCCCAATGAATGTCAATTTTATTTAATAATAGATTGTCCAATCTAGCGTGTTGCCTGATATGTTCAAGAGCACTTATGAGGTTATCACAAAGGGCAACCCTATGTGGAATCAGCTGTCAAACCCTTCTTTCACTCTTTACTCTTGGGATCCAATGTCAACCTACATTCATGAGCCACCATATTTCAAGGACATGACTATGGACCCACCTGGTCCACATGGAGTAAAAGATGCCTACTGCTTGATCAAGTTTCATGACTTGTTAGACACTGATTGGATATCTCCAGCAGGGAGGATCGACAAGGATAGCCCTGCGGCAAAGTATCTCCTTGAACGTGGGGTTGCTCCCATGGACTTCAATACCTATGATAGTCGTCGTGGGTTTATAGGTTGGGTACCAAGGTTTGACTTCATCATTGCCACGACGACTATCATAGGTATTGAAGTCCATGGGAGCAACCCCACGTTCAAGGAGATACTTTGCCGCAGGGCTATCCTTGTCGATCCTCCCTGCTGGAGATATCCAATCAGTGTCTAACAAGTCATGAAACTTGATCAAGCAGTAGGCATCTTTTACTCCATGTGGACCAGGTGGGTCCATAGTCATGTCCTTGAAATATGGTGGCTCATGAATGTAGGTTGACATTGGATCCCAAGAGTAAAGAGTGAAAGAAGGGTTTGACAGCTGATTCCACATAGGGTTGCCCTTTGTGATAACCTCATAAGTGCTCTTGAACATATCAGGCAACACGCTAGATTGGACAATCTATTATTAAATAAAATTGACATTCATTGGGGTGCAATTATTAGATGAGTTTCACCGTAAATAGTTTCTATCACAAAGTATCATCGTAAAGTTATCTACCTCTGTGATTTCTTCATTACTGGGCCAGATATCTTTGAAGTATACACTTTTCCCATCTTTTCCTGTTCCAATTGGCTCTTTATCAAAGTCAATGTCAACCTGAAATCATCAAAAGGATGTGACAACTGAGATTACGCAATTATACCAAACAGGCATAGCTAAGGAATCGTGCACTCGAAGGAACATGTAAAGAAAAAGGGGAGTCATTTTTCTGGTAGGACCGGAGTAGGTATAGTATTGTTTTGCCCCAGGGGGATGCTGGAAGAAGCAGTTTAGGGATTCTGAATTATAAACATACCTTTCTAACTCCCATTGTTTGGAAAATCAGATTCATAGTATTATAAAATGTCCTAGATTTCTACAAGTTTGAACCAGTAGCGAAAACTTTAGTATAGAATACTACAGCACATGTGAACATGGACATCTAAGCAAGGTGGAGTACCATCCAACTCCCACTGTCGAAGTAACACTATAGATGGCATCTGCCAGGATTACATATTACTGCTAGTCCTGAAGTGCCATGCCTTATCTGGGTAAACATTTTATCCATAACTCGAAGAATGACTGCATAATATCTTAAAAGGCTTTTTCCTTTAAGTTCAAATCATCAAGTTACATGTTGCTTCACTTCAAATTCATTAAGACACTACTGGTCAAGTCTACTTGTTAATCATTTGAGAGATATCTTGATAACATTCAAAGGAGTGTCCTTCAGAAAAAGAACCAAAAAGGGCAACAACAAAAAAACAAGCCTATGACCACTTAAAAGTTATGCCATACCGTGCCAGCAAGTGCATAGGCAACAACCAAAGGAGGTGAAGCAAGATAGTTAGCTCTTGTTAATGGATGAAAACGGCGATGGAAGTTTCGGATTCCAGAAATAACAGCAGCAGCAATAATGTCTGCAAAGGTAAAATGAAGAGAATTACATAAACGAGAAAAAATAAAGTAGATTGAAAAACCTAAGAAAGTACAAGGACCTGAAACTAAAATGGAGTTGTTAAAACTTCAAAGCAGACACTGATAAAATGCAACCCAAGTTGAGCATATGATTGAACAAAATACAAGAGCAACCAAACATACCACACAAGCACAAGTCCATGAACCCACAAAAACAGAGCAAAATAACAATACCAAGAGTGGATAAATTTCGCTCTAGCCGTTGGAGAACCAGAGCGGCGGTCCGGGCCTGGGCGCGGAGGCTGAGCAGTGACCGCCAGCTGACGCCGTGGCTCCACCTAGGCGCCGAGCACCTCAGCGAACGAAGCCTCGACGATAAGCTCAGAGTCCGCTGCTTCTGCTTCGCGAACGAAACCGAGGCCCGGGAAAACGACAACGGTGAGGAGGCCGTGATCCTAGAAGCAGACAGCAGAAAGGACGCCGTAGAGAGCGTCAACGAGAATCGGACCCGACAAGCTGACGTGGCCATATGCATGGCTTGTGGAAAAGCCAATTGTCTCGACGGAAAGTTTCTGAAGGTTCTACAAGAATGATATACAGGGGACTGTTACAGTTGGGGCTTCTGGCGCAGTGGCAGTTCAGTAAATTAGGAGTGGTGAAGGCAGGGGTTTATCTTGGGCGTTGGATGGGAGTGAAGTGGGAATCGGACGGTGAGGAATCAGGTGGGACCATGTGAAATCTGTTTGACTTTGACGTTTGATTGGTACTTTTATAATGTTTCTGATTGACCCCGTGGCTCGAGTTTTCGGGAAAGCGAAAGAATATTTCCTTTTCTAATATTTGTTTTTGGTTTAAAAAATGAAAAATGTTTGGGTTCTATTTACAATTCTTCCTGCCATTCATTTAAAGAAATTAGGGTAAATATATCATAAAAACCTTGAGTTAACGCATCAAAATTAAATAGTTTCTAGGTTTGAATTTTGTAACTGCCATTAGCCTCTTCTAAATGGTGCGTTTTTCGAATGCCGAATGAGGCGAAAATGTTGATTCCACGTGTTCAAGTGTACACGTAGGCCCAAAACTCACCGTTTTGGGAACATTCAAAACGATGAGTTTTGGAAACTTGGGGGTTTCAAATAAGGGAAATGCTAGAATGCAATATATTTCCCAGTTTTGGCCCATAAATGTCTACATGGTATCCTTCATTTATTTTATTTTATTTTTTTTAGTTTTCTCATGGCCAAAATATGCCAAAATTTTTATTTGAATTATTTCTCTCTCCCTATGCCCTTCTCTCCCATTTTCCCTCGCCCTCTCTCTTTCTCCCTCTCAAACGTCTCTCAGACGCTCTCTCTCTCTCTCAGATGGTGACAGTGACACCGAAACTCACCGGCGTCGGTTGACTGGGTTTATAAACGACAGTGGTTTGGGTCCGACGGGGGTTTTGCCTAGAAGACGCCGGTGGTTTGGCTCCGGCTCTCTCTCAGACCACTCTATTAGATCTGGAGGTTTGCCTCTGGAAACGACAGTTTGATATGGGTCCCGTACATGAGCGAAGCCAAATCAAAATTTAGCTTTATCCTCATCCAGAGTCGATATGAGGTAATAATGTGATAGAGCTGTTTCTTTGTTTTTTTTTTTTTCAAGAGATTATCTGTTTTATTGGAGTTGCTTGGAGGTTGATTTTTCATCTGAAATTCTCGATTGAATTCGGCTGATTGATAATGATGTGTTAATGTGTGATTTGTTTGTTGTGGCAAAACGAGTATGTGTCTGCACGTTCAAAAATTTGGCTTGAACAATAGGATTCTTTTTTTTCCTTTTTTTCTTTTTTATTTCCCCTCAAAGTTAAATCAATAGGATTCTTTTTGCCATGAGCATATATTACTCAAAATAAATTATGTTCGCATGATTAGAACATAACTTCAAACTTTTTCCCCCCATTCTTCACCTTTATTTTTTTATTTTTTATTTTTTATTTTTTATTTTTGTAAATACCTTTATGTTTTGTATTATTGGCCTTCACACTTGTTTCTGTTGGTCCAATAACAATTAAGTTTGTGTAGGAAGATTCTTATTTGAATCATATATTGGTGGAATTGACGTCGTCAAAAATTAGAACGTGGAAGACAAGTGGAGGTGGGGGGAACTGGGAAGTCCTACCGGGTCTGGCACAGCAACTTCACGGGGAGAGTGTGTCAATATTGCCAAATTTGATATTTTGTAATTTTGATTTTTAGGAATGTAATTATTTTTATGTTTGAAAAATAACCATGCTAACACTTTGGTTTGCTCTTAAGGGTAGCGTTTAAAAACTTGGCTTTGATCTATATGTTGTTTGTTGATAGGATTGGGGCTTTTAGCAGCCTTGTTTCATGTTAAATGGCACAATTCTTGTTTCATGTTTAATGGCACAATGCAGTTTATTAAAAGCTGCAATTAACTTAATCACATGTTTTACCAATCGAAAGGTGCAAAATGATAAAGTATACTGTGCATTTTAGTCCTCTCCGACCTAATTTTTTATTTTTTATTTATTATTATTATTTTTTATTATACATTTGTAGGATTGATTGGGACCGCTTTCTCTTCTCTTAAATTGACATTTCAAACTTACGCTTAGACAATGAGGGCACAATTGAATCTTTGTATACATGTATTCCAAATGATGATGCGGATAAAGAAGACATGTTGGTGCTTTATTCGGAGGAAGAGTTTGATGATAACGAAAATAATGTTGCATTATCCAAGATGATTGATGGGGATGACAAAGTTGAAGAACCACAGAATTCAATGACATTTAGTTCACATGAAAAAGTTATCTCATATTGTAAGAAGTATGCTAAAGCAAGTTGGTTTTGGTGTGTTAAGAAGAATGATTAAAAAGACACCAGATGGTCATCCAAATTACATGATCCATACATGCATTCGTGATGGCTCAGGAACACGCAGCACAAGTAATGCTTCCAAAGCAATACCAACAACTAATAGAACTAGGTGTAAGGCCTGGATTTGTGCAAGGTTATGGGATGATGGAACATGGTATTTGAGTAAAGTGGTGCTTGAGCATAACCATCACGTAAGCCCAAGAAAAGCAAGATTTTTAAGGTGTTTTAAGAATATTAATGATACTGCAAAAAGAAGGCTTGATCTTAATGATAGATCTGGAATATGTTTAAAGGGAAAAGTACACTTTACCCCTTCAAAGTTTGTGGCGATTTTCAATTCGACCTCTAATGTTTCAATTTTTGCAATGCACCCCCCCAAACTTGCAAATTTTTTTCAATTCGACCAATGTCATCCCAAAATTTCCATATTGCCCCTAATTTATTTTTTTTATTTTTTATTAAAAAAATTAAAAAATATATATATATTCGGGGTGACTGTAGCCACCCCTTTGGCCATCTGGCCATTTTTGTACCTCCCATTTTTTTTTAATTTTTTATAAAAAAAAAAAAAAAAAAAATTAGGGGCAATATGGCAATTTTGAGATGACATTGGTCGAATTAAAAAAAATTTGCAAGTTTGGGGGGGTGCATTGCAAAAATTGAAATATTGGTGGTCGAATTGAAAATCGCCCCAAACTTTAGGGGGCTAAAGTGTAATTTTTCCATGTTTAAATAAGAATTTTAACTCATTGGTTGTTGAAATTTTTTGGGGGGGGTTTGAGAATGACTACAACGCAGCGGAGTGAAAGCATGAATGCCTTTTTTGATGATTACGTGCGTTCACCAACCACACTAAAGGCATTTGTTGATCAGTTTGATAATGCTTTGAGGAAAATGGTTGAGAATGAGGCGCGTTCTGATTTCGATTGTTTTAATCACACAATTCCATGTGCAACCAATCTGTCTTTAGAGAAGCAATTTCAAAATGTTTACACAAATGCAAAGTTCAAAGAAGTTCACGAACAGTTTGCGACAGATGTGCATTGTAACAATTCTCTTCTTAGAAGTGAAAGTGCAATTTCTACCTATCAAGTGGTTGAAACTTGTCAACCTCATGAAAACCACATGATCGACAAAACATTTATTGTTTTCTTCAATGAAGACGAATTTGAAGTGAAGTGCACTTGTGCAATGTTTGAATTTAGAGGCATCTTATGCAAGCATTCTATTCCGGTTCTAGTGACAAAGAAAGTTACAATGTTGCCACCAAGATATATTCTTGATAGATGGAGGAAGGATATAAAGCGCAAATATACTTTGATTAAGAGTAGTTGTGATGCATTTGTGAGTAGCTCTAGCGCCCAAAGATATGACAGAATGTTCAAGAAATTTGAAGAATTAGCATCACATACATTAGAAAGTTTGGAATATTCCATGGAAGTGATGAAAAATCTTGACATGTTAAATGAGAAATTTCATGCCTTAAAGTCTGGAAATGTGTTTTCCCCTGTTAAGGTTAAACGTCTAGGGAGACTACGGTCACTAAGAAGGGTACCAACTATAGAAAAAGTGTCTAAAAAATCACAAGGTAAGATGGTGCCTATTGTAAAGAAAGCAGCCAACAAAGCCCAATTAGAGAATAAGCCAACAAGCAGCAACAATGTCAAAAAGAAGGGACAAAAAAAGAAGGTTCATAATCTTTTTCTTTCTACTTGAAAAATCAATCATTACTTAACTGTAGACTTTACACAAATATTTATTAACTGTAGAATTCCAAAGCAACGCAAGATGATGCCAACACTTGCCAACCTTCATTGCCTCCTACAACTGGTGATTAGCATGGCCAGTTAATTAACACTCAGGTGATTTGCTGAAATATGACGATTTCGCATGTGTTTAATTATGATTTTGTATTTATTTAAATTTGTTCATGTATGCATTAGGTGGATCCAACAAATGAGTTATCAAAATTAGTCAGACAACACAAATATGACGAAGCTTTCGCTGCAGCCTTACAAATAAGTGATGTGTCCATTGTATATTCATTATGCTCTCAGGTTTGCAGCCTTATCATTATGTTATGTTACTTATTGAAGTATACTTGCTGCAACCATTTCTTATTAATGTTTTTTTTTTTAGGTTGATTTACGGTGTATCTTATCTATAGATCCTCTTCCATTGAGCCAAATAGTATTGCTTTACCTTTTGCGGCATCTAACATACGGTATCAATAACAACATATCCCAAAAAATTGGTTGGATGATAGATGTTGCTAATGCCATAATCCCAACAGACCCAATGATTGCAATGCATGTGCGGCCAATCCTCAATGAAGTTTATGGCTTTCTCAACCATCAACAATACTTGCCTACAATTACTGGTGATGAGCTCTCAAGTATCTGTCGTCAGATGCATGTAATTTATTCCAAGATCATGTAATATGCCAACAACTGATTTGTTGTGTATAATCAAAGTCATTCCTTTGATGTTGGCTTCATATTTTGTGTTTCCATGTAACCGTAAATGTTTAAATCATTTTGATGATGCCCATTAATTTAGAGGCTTAATTTAAAGATCTTTTTGTGGTGCTTTGAATAAAAAAATGATTGAATTTTTGAGCTGAGGGTGTTTTTCTTTTAGTTTCATTCATGGGTTTAGTTTTATTTTGGAATAAAGGAAAGCATTTGTAATTTTGGCTTATGTAGAAGGCGGGTTCTCTAAATGGTTTGCAAAGCTAAACAAATTATGGTCCTCCTAGATATGAGATGTTTGCTGTTAGGATTTCTTATGGCTTCATTTTTTATTTTCCTTAAATTTTGTACATTTATCACTTGAATTTGTTCCATTCCTCCACGTTCCATTTTTTTACAAAAGCAAATACAAGCACCTTTCCCATCAAAATGATCATTACAATTATGAGAACACTCAGAAAGATTATCCAAAAGAGACCAAAAGAATTGAAACAAAATAGTCATTTGAGCAAAATGATTAAATTGTGCAGAACATTACAATTGGACAAATCAAAACCGAAAAAAAATCTACACATCTGTTTGGAAGGAGCTCTCCTACAGTTTAGATAATACACAAAAATAGCTTTTATCACTCATCCTTCACAATCATGAATGAGCGGGATAAATGAATTTCTTTCTTCTGTGTTTCCCTAATTTCTTCCATTATTCGACTTGGTGCTTTCCCAGTAACCTGCTGAGCAATCCAACCTAAACCATCATACAAGCCTTCTCCTGTGGGGGCACATCAAGCTTGAATGTGCCTATCATGATTCTTGATGCTATGGAGAGAGGCATTCTGTAATTTCGGTTGGGGTCATGGCGTCCTTGAGGTCTTGTTTGTTTGCAAAAACTAGTATAACAGAATGTTGAAGATCCTCATGTCCCAGCAACCTGAAGAGTTCATACTTCTATAATAAGAAAGAGAAATGGTTAACAAACCACCCACCAAGCCTCTATATATAACAAAATTTCAAGAGATTTGTTTTCATCAAAAAAGCCAAAGTGGACATCACTCAAATACGTGGGAGTGCACAAGAATCTTCAATAACTATTGATGTAAGTTCTAATAAGGGTTTGTGCACATCTAGTCTAATTAGCGCTTCCTTTACCATTTTTAATTGTCTTTCCGGATCACAAATTTCTCAAACTCATTCAAAAAACTTTGAAAACATTCCCAACAAAAGTTTCTAGCAAATGAAACAGATAATAACAAATCACTAATATATTACTCCAAAAAATTCCCAACCAGCCATAACAAACACAGAAGTGCTTCCTTCATTGTTATAAGTGCCAAACCTAAAAGAAACCCAACTAAGGAAATCAATTACAAATATACACATGCAAAGTGAAATTGAATCAATGATCGGACATGGCTATCAGCATTGTATCTTTTTTGGGGTGGGGATCAAGACAATCCATTATATTATGCTACGAAAGTGCCCCAAAGTCATATTATCATCGTCTAATCAAGCACTTTCACCAATACTGCACAACAAATTCACACAAAGCCTTTGTGTGTCAACAAAAGGCAGAACAAGCCATCCCCAAGGAGTTCATATAGCTGTGATAGGAAATACTTCAACAAGCTAAACTTATGATAGATTATGGTCTTAAGAGAATACAATATTATATGATTCCTACATTCAATTCCAAACAAACCCACTCGTAATGGTATAAAGCTGTTTTTGGAAATAAACTTGACCAGCACTTCCCGTGTATGGAACCCAGATCAAACTGCCATTTCCAGATCCAAACCTCCAGATCTAATAGAGTGGTCTGAGAGAGAGCCTGAGCCAAACCGCCGGCGTCTTCTAGGCAAAACCCCCTTCGAACTCAAACCTTTGTCATTACCGAACCCATACATCCGGCGTCTTCTGAGCAAAACCTCCGCCGGACCCAAACCACCGTCGTTTCCGAACCCAGTCAACCGACGCAGGCAAGTTTCGGCGTCACCGTCACCATTTGAGAGAGAGAGAGAGAGCACTGAGAGGGAGAGAGAGAGAGAGAGAGAGAGAACGTCTGAGAGACGTTTGAGAGGGCGAGGGAAAATGGGAGAGAAGGGAACGGGGAGAGAGAGAAATAATTCAAATAAAAATTTTGGCATATTTTGGCCATGAGAAAACTAAAAAAATAAAATAAATGAAGGATGCCACATAGACATTTATGGGCCAAAACTGGGGAATATATTGCATTCTAGCAGTTCCCTTCAAATAAAACCCCCAAGTCATATTTCTTCCCCGACGAAACGAATGACCGACGCATACCCACCGACCCTTTCAACTCCAGGCATGCCCACCGACCCACTCAATCCACCGTCGAGTCTAGCGGTCCGGCGTCCAATTTCAATCCGATGTCCACCCATTTTTTGACCTAGAACCGAGACCTACCAGCCGGCAACCCATCCAAGGTAATTTCCCACGCTTTTTTTGTGGTTTGTGCTGGTCTAACAGTGTGGAACATCAAAAATGTAGTTTTAAGAATCTTTTTGTTCTATTGTAAGATGTTTGTCGAAACCCCCATCCCCAAAATTTTTGTCGAATCTGTGTTGGATTTATATATACAGTATAATATGTGTTGGAATTTTACAAAACATACTTTATTGCATTGTTGGTTGCGGGTGTGGCCCATATTGGTTGTGGTTTGAATGGAATCTGACTTTATTCCATTATTGTTGTCAACTTTTAGGCTGTAATTGCTTTGTCCATAGTAGCCTATGTTTATCGTGTTTTGTCCTTTGACAATTGAATGGGGGTCATAGAGAGGGTTGAAAGTAATTACAACTTGGTTGGGGTGGTAGTTTGGTATTTGAGGTTAAAGAAAGACATAGTCTTGCCCTTGGATAAAAGAACAAACATGTATAAGGGCATAGACCACCTTAAAGAGAGCATGGACCACCTTAAAGAGCACGTATTGCATGGAATGAAACAATGAAACAACGAAACATAAAAATGTTGCATGTTCTCAATCTTATGTAAGCCGCTTTACATGCATATGTATACAAAACACTTAGCAAAATATTGTTTGCTTATTGCATGAACTTATGACTTTCTTCGTATGTTCACATGAATCATATGATCTGATATTTTAGGTCTCTTTTATATGTTTATAGATATGCTGATCAATATAAGCGTCCATCATGGTGGGATAATGCGCCATAACCCATTTTCGTACGTTGGTGGTGACGTCCATAAAATAAGAGAGTACGATGTTGACTATTTGAGTTTATGGGAGGTGAAAGAGTTGTTTGTGATTTAGGTTACTTGAACGATATTAGACTCTGGTATAACATCGGTGACCATCATGACCAATTGATATCTTTGAATGGAGATGCAGAAATTGTAGATTTTATAAATGTTGTTGAGAGTTACACATCTGAAGAAGTTCACTGATATGTTGAACATTTGGTGGACGATGCTGTTATTATAGAGGAGCATTTATTTCTTGAAGCTGCTAAAAGAAAAGATGGAGAAAGGGGTGGTGGGGTCGATGAAACAACTAGGGCTGCTAGTGAAGGTGGAGATGGAGATGGAGATGGAGATGGACAAGGACGAGATGGACAAGGACAAGATGGAATCCCTTTTAAAAATGCTCAACCAATAATTTTTAAAAGCCCACGGGTCAAAACTAGGGCTACCCGTACTTTTACACCATCAAAGAAAAGGACTTCTAGTGACTGTGCACCTCCAAGAAAGCAAGCAGGCAAGCAACCGACCACCAGTCGAGGTTGGCACACATGTTTATATTCTTTTAAAAAAAATTTATTGATTGAGCATTAAGTTTATTTGTGTTTAGGGTTTAGGTAAATTGTAGTGGTTGTTGATCCTTTCTTTTTTTCTCAGTAAGAAGAATAAGAAGAAAAACAACGTATGATCAACCTGTATTGCAAGATGAAGAGGACAATGTTAATGTCGGTGTGGGGAACAACTGTAATGTCGGTGTGGAGGACAATGCTCATGACCGTGTGCACACCATGCCAGAAACAGCTAAAAACAACAAAAGACGTGGTAGGCCACGAAAGACCAAAGTTGTTCAGGATATTGATGAAGTCATAAAGGAGCTATTGATTGACTTGGAAGTAACTGAAGGATGAAGACCTATACTACGATGCTGATGAGATCAATAAAGAAAAGGATGGAACGTCCAATTGGTGGGAGAAGGTTAACTGTAATATAAATGATAAAAGAGCTGAGTTTAGGGATGACGAATCTGAGGATGAAAGTGATGGTCTTGCGAGTTTGCAAGGCAATGATTCTGACAGTGGAAAAAATAACAAGTGGTATAGGCAGTTCAATGAGAAACATGACTTGAAAATTCTAGTGAAGTTCGGCTTGGGGGATCAGTTTGCAGATACATATTCCTTCAAGATGACACTTAAACTGTATGTTGTGCAGAATGGGTTCGACTACCACTACAAACACAATGACTTGGGTAGAGTTAGTGCAATATGTAGAGAAACGCATTGTGCATGGAGGATTCACACCTCTATTGATACTACAAGAAATTGTATACAGATTAAAACTTTATACCCGACTCATACTTGTGGTAATCAGTATGAAACACCAGATGCGATGTCGATTACATGGTTCGTACATATAAGAAAGACTTCAAGGATGATCCCACATGGACCCCGTATGCATTGCAATAGATGGTGAAGAGAGACTTTAACATAGACATTCCTATTGCTCGTTGCTATAGGGCAAAGGAGGCATTGCATAATCTCTTTGGTAGCCATTCCAAGCAATATTGCCTCACAAGGAGGTACGCGTTGGCGGTACGAAGCACCAACCCTGGTAGTAGTGCTTTTATTCAGAGAGAATGAACATTCTTCCAAAGAATGTATATTTACCTTGATGCGTGCAAGAATTGGTTCAAGCATGGTTGTCGGCCAATTATTTGTTTAGATGCTTGTCATCTAAAGGGGGAATATGGAGGGCAATTGTTGTGTGCCATAGGCAAGGATGGAAACGACGACATGTTCCCAATAACATTTGCAGTGGTTGAGGCCGAGACCAGAGAGTCATGGCAATGGTTTATTACCATTTTGCTGGAAGATTTATGCGGCTCAGAAGGTGGACTTGGTTGGACTATAATGTCTGACAGACAGAAGGTATTTGGTGTCATAAAATGCTTATATTCTTTTTGATCAATTAAAATTTTATTATGTTCTTACATATTATTCAATGTTATATTCATGTGTGTAGGGCCTTGGAATTGTAGTTGATGTAGTGTTGCCACATGCTGAGCATCATGTTTGTGTTCGGCACCTACATGCTAACTTCAAAGCTAGAGGGTATACGGGAAAAGCCTTCAAATATGAGCTGTGGGGGGCTGCACGGGCAACCAATATTTATGCATTTGAGCACCACATGAAGAAGATTTTGTCAATGGATAAGGAAGCACACGCTTACCTGACCGGTGTACCTAAAGCGTCATGGTCCAGACATGCTTTCAGCTGCCAATCCAAAAGTGATATGCTATTGAACAACTTGGCTGAGAGCTTTAACGCTTGGATTAAAAAAGCTAGGGGTAAGCCGATCCTGACAATGGTTGAAGAAATCCGTCGGATGATAATGGCATGCTTCCAGCAAAAAAAAAAAAACGGAGTCCGAGCAGCGCAATACACAATATGCGCAAAGATTCAGAAAAAATTGGAGAGATCAAAAAGTGATGCAAGAAATTGTATAAGTCGGTGGCAGAATGAACTGGAGTTCGAGGTCGACCACGTGTATGATGCACGGTGTTTAGTCAGGTTAGATCACCACACGTGCACATGTGGGAGATGGTAGTTGAATGGGATCCCTTGCTCACATGCTTGTGCTGCAATTTACATGCATAAGCAAAGGCCGGAGGAGTATTTGGATGGGTATTACAAGATGGATAAGTACATGCAAGGATACGCATTTCGAGTATATGGCATTGAAGGTCCGGATACATGGCCGGCTGATGATGCATGCGATGAGATTCTGTCACCTATCATTAGAAGGGCTCCTAGTAGACCAAAGATTGCTAGGAAAAAAGCATCAGATGAGCGTACTAACCCCTACAAACTAACTCGTAGTGGCTATGTTGTAAGATGTGGAAATTGTGGGGGTTTAGGGCATAATTACAAAGATTGTACCTTACCTTTGAGGGAAGATCGGAAGAGGTGGAAACCAAAGAAATATAAGCCAAAGAATGATACTACTCGAGTACAGGTAAAACCAAAATTTGTTAACTTAGTACTTATTGAATAGAGGAATATTAGTATTATTGTTGCTAACTTAGTTACCTTATTGAAAATGATACTACATTGTCTTAGCCTGAAAATGTTCCATTTTGTTGGGTGTTCTAATTTTGGTTGACTGATTGGGAATTTAGTTGGGGATTTAGGTTTTTAATGGTTTGGGTTCACAGATTGGTGGTGGAGTTTGGTTGGGTTTTTGCTTTGGTTGATCGATTGGGTTGTCTTGGTTGTGATGGCCAATGGCCATATGTGGCCTCGGAGAGTGTCCTTTCCTTCTCAATCAATGCCCAAGCATTCCATACATCACCATCAAGCTGTGACATTCTCTGCATTAAGTTCTCTTCGGTTCCATTTTTTTTAGTTGACCGGAGGATTCAACAGCACTAGTCATTACATAAAGTTAAATCATTTACCTTGGCAACCTTGTTATTAGCTTTCTTTTCTTCTTTCTTCTTGGAGGAGGTGGGGTGTGTGTGTGTGTTTTGGATACATTATGGTCTTAACATTGTACTGAAATAGGGGTATTGGGTTATGTTCAGTGAGACTTCTGTGACGCTGCGGTTGGCTGTAGATTTGTGTTGTCAATGAGGAACACAAATATAACTAGTTATGACTTTATGTTTGTCATGGCTATTGCGAGGGCTTCGATCCAGCCCTTTACATCTGCAGGCAGTCCTCTGTGGCTGCTCATGTTCGCTTGATGGGCCGGGTCAATAATTTGACACATTCCCAATTGTTTCTTTGTTTCTTGATTACTGCATTTATTTGCGGCTATTTAGGCACTTATGTTTGGGTTGCTCACCCTTTTTCTGTTTTTACTTATGTTGTAATCTCCCCTTTTCCCGTCTCCCATATTGAATAGAAAAAAAAAAAAAAAAAAAGGTTTGTTATGGCTATGGCATGTGTCTCCTGCTTTTTAACAATATGAATGCATGTTACGTGTGCCTATAGTTTACTAGCTCTTTTATTTTCTGTGCAACCTCTTATTTACTAGCTCAAATTGGTCATATTTTATTTTTCTAGTTTATGGAATTTGGGTAGGCAAAACGACGACACTTCGTTGGTCTTTTCTGATTAGGTTACTTCTAGTGAATCTTCAGCATTTTTGAGAAAAAGCTAAAAATGCTTTTATGGAAATTCAAATTATGACTTTTTTGGCCCTTAAAAAGTCTAAAAATGCTTATTGAGAAAAAGCTAAAAAAATGAAGCATTTTTTGAAAACCTATTTCAAACTTTTTTGGGAAAATTACAGTTTACCCTCCTAAAGTTGACCGCGTTTTTCAATTTAAATACTAAAATTTTAATTTTTGCAATCCGCCCCCCCAAAGTTCCAAATTTTTACAATTTGACCAATTGTATCCAAAACTTCTCATATTGCCCTTAATTTTTATTTTATTTTAATTTTTTATAAAAAAAATTAAAAAAATTCGACCACCCCTTTGGCCATTTGGCCATTTTTGCAGCCCAAAATTTATTTATTTTTTCATAAAAAAATAAAAATTAGGGATAATATGGGAATTTTGGGATAATATTGGTCGAATTGAAAAAAATGAGAACTTTGTAGGGGTGGATTCCAAAAATTGAAACTTTGGTGTTCGAATTGAAAAATGCTGTCAACTTTAGGGGGTAAACTGTAATTTTTCTAACTTTTCTCTATAACAAAATTTTCATTCTTCAATGTAATTTCAAACATGTTCTAAGTTGGAAAAGTTTCAAACGTAGTTCGTTTAAATCATTGAACATCTAATCCAGGCTATAGGAGTCTTTCAAATCAATGATGGCAAAAATGAAATGATAAGAGGATTCTCAATGGTGTACTGTTTTATATTTTGAGCTAAAAAAAGTTAACGAAAGGGCTAAAAAACACCTCCATCCAAAAAATATATATATATATATATAAATCTCGTGTATTCACAGATCCAAACAACGCTCTCTCTTCTCTTATAAAGTTATACATTACACCCATTCTTTCTCTTCTTACAACCACTGCTAACAACCCAATTCTAACAATATACAGTTTACTTCTAACAACCCAACCCAACCAACTAAAGCCCACTCAATACAACTCCACGCAGGCCCTTCTCTTTCTCCCTTTGCCTTCTTAAACCGCAGCGTTTTATATAGCTGTCAAGCATTATTGAGAATGCTTGCCAGCTGTTTCTTCTCATGTCCCTATGCAAGATATTTGTTGCTTCCTTGTTCCTTCTCCCACGCACGCTGCTTCTCCCTCTCACTTTTCCTAAATCTTTCTGACCCTAGCTGCAACCCTTACCAACTTCTGACCCAAATCCAACTTCCCGGGCAAATCTCGGTCTTTGGATCTACAAAGGTACGCTGTTTTTCTCGCTCAATCTCTACAATTCTCACACAGTTCTCACTTTTTGTTTTCTCTTCTAGTTCTTTTTTGTTGTTGATAATTTCACATGCCATTCCTCCCTATTATTAACCTCCAAAAGAAAATGCACATCTTAGAATAATTAATTAGTTAATTTAGTTAGGAAAATTGAGTTAGCTAGTTAAGAGTTTGGTTGTTTTGATTTATGGTTGAAAGAGGGAAGAAGATTTTGTTGGGTGTTCTGATTTTGGTTGACCTGATTGCGGTTGAGTCTATGGTTCACGGACTGGTGGTGGAATTTGGTTGGGGTTTTGCTTTGGGTGATCGATTGGGTTGGCTTGTTTGTGATGGCAATTCTTGGTTTTATTTTGGTATGGTGTTTGTGTTTGTGTTTGTGTTTGTGTATTTTTTTTTTTTTTTTGGTAGTGGGAAACCAAAAGAAAGTTTTCTGTGCAATTCTTGGAAACTGTATTTAGCTTTAAAGTTTTGAAGTTGATTTTGAGTTTTGAGTTTAGTGTAAGTTGAAGGTTTTGTTTGGATTTGATCCTTTGTAAATTGATTCTATTTTGCTATTTCATACAAAAATTTTTTTTCCCTTAATAGATGATGAAAAGATTTTCAAAAGAGCTGATGGAGAACTTCAGGCATGTCAACAAATTGAAGCTGCAGAATGCTGATGTCAACGAATTGAAGCTGGTAAATGCTCATGTCAACAAATTGAAGCTGCAGAATGCTGATGTCAACGAATTGAAGCTGGTAAATGCT
Source organism: Corylus avellana (assembly GCF_901000735.1). Taxonomy (NCBI): domain Eukaryota; kingdom Viridiplantae; phylum Streptophyta; class Magnoliopsida; order Fagales; family Betulaceae; genus Corylus; species Corylus avellana. The sequence continues at coordinate 27,757,784 of NC_081541.1, read as the reverse complement.
CATGTCAACAAATTGAAGCTGCAAATTGCTGAGCTGCTGGAGCTCTCCAGGCAGAGCAAGTCAAAGCAAGTCATGGCAAAATGGAGAACAAATCTCGCATTATTTTTTATTGGCGCACTACTTCTAAGTGAGCGTTTGGTTTGACGCACCAGTGAGGGAGAGGAAACACAAAAGAGGAGTTTGGTGAATGGTGATTAAATTTGGTTGAAAGGTTGTGAAGTATGTGTGGTAAGCAAAGTTGGGAGGAAGTCTCTGTTAATTCTAGATAATAGATGTTGGAGCAAGGAGAAGATGAGCAAAATGCAAAGAGTTTAGGTATTTTTGGGTTAAGTTTTTGAATAGATAAAATGTAAAAGCTTATGCTTATCCGGAACTACCTCAATATGATATGGCTTAATTAGTTGGGGATAAGAGAATTAGACTTGGAATAATTTTAATTTTAATGTTATATATATATATATATATATATATATATATATAAGATAAAATGATGATGCTTCCTGGAAAGCTTCCAACAAGAACTTCATAAAAGTTTCTCCAAGTGTATTGAAGCTTGCCCTCGCCGTATAATAACAACAACAATAATAATAGTAATAATATTTATAAAATAAGTGAAAGACATGAATAGGAAAACTTTTTATATTTGCCAAGAGTAGCAATGTGAGAAGTTTCTCACTTTGATTCTATGCAGTTTTGACGTAAACTTGTTTAAAAAGAGAGTGGAATGCCACTTTCAGCTAAGCTTTATCCATGTATCACAGCAGTAGAAAAAGACTTCCGATAAGCCATCCTCACTTTGCTATTATCTTTTGCACACCGATTAGAGAGACAGACAGAGAAGTAGTTTTGGAGTAACAAAAGAGTGGAGTTCTTGAGGAGTGACTATAAGAGGGGAGTTCAGGAGATTAAGCCTAATGTGTTTAATTTATATATGTAATGAAGAGGGGAGTTCTTGAGGAGTGACTATAAGTGACTAATAAAGTTTAATTTATGTAATGACATTTTGTTACGTAATAGAAGCTCTAATATGTTTTATAAGTGAGTTTGTGGTTTCGGAAAAAAATAAATAAATAAAAATTTTATACTCAAATCTTCTACTGTGTGTGTAAAAAGTGTAGTAGTAGTACCACGTTGAATTGTGATAATTCCGCTTTACGACTTAAATAAAAGTCGGGGCGTTAAAAAAGGGGTTGCCAATTGGGGTTTTGATAATAGTTGGAATATGCATAGTTTCCTTAATTAAAGTAAGTATTATCATAATTGTTTTGAACTAATTCTAAAATTTTATAGTTAATTGTAGAATATTGTTCGATCATTAATCTTGAGCCTAAAATGATATATTAATGCAAAAAAGTAATAATATGTGGGACTTGGTAGAAATTTTAGTAGAAATTTCTTTCTAGGACTGTGATAGTATTAAGCAATAAATCGAAATTTATTTTATACTAACAAGCGGTTAAACCCTAGCTAGGGCTATAGGTGAAGCCAATATAGTAGTCATATTATGCATTCTTGAGATGATTAATGAATGTTGTTGATAGATTTAACAATTGAGTGCTTTCAAATGGAGAAAAATTGCATGTCTATAAGAATTTAGGATTCATTATAATTTGTGGGTGTTGTTTGATTTGTTATGCTAAGAGAATATTTTGAATGCATAATCAACCTTTTAACATGTTATTGGATAAGGATTCCATGTTCAATTTACTTTACACTTAACCAGTACCTAAATGCTGTATTTTCCATTAGTTTTCCTTGAAGCCCTAGAGATTTTACACCCAAGAAGAAGAGCAAACATATATTTACGAGAAACAAAAGCCAATTAAATGATGTTAAACATGGAAACAACCAAACAGATTGATCCAATAAAAATCGGACAGATCGAATGCAAGAAGACACATAACAACAAACATTAAGGCTTCGTTTATAAACGATTTTGTTTTGATTTTTTTTTTTTTTTTTTTTTTAATATGTCCGCACAAGGAGGGGGGAGGGGGATTCGAACTAGTGACATCTGCTTCATTAAGCGTGGTCCCAGTCGATTGAGCTACCTCTTGGGGACATTTTGTTTTGGTTTTGGTTCGATACTATAGCAGGAAGTGATTGAAGTGAAAAAAAAGTAAGAATGTTTTTTTTTTAAAAAAAATGAAAAAGTAAGAATGTTTGGTATGGAAAAATGAAAATTTTTTGTTTTGTAGTGATTTTTTTATTTGAATAATAATAAAAAATTATTGATATGATGTAAAAAGTAAGAGAATATTAAAAAAATAAAAAAGTGTGATGAATAGTGTAGAGCCAAAAACAGGCAAAATCGTTTATCAAACGACGTCTAAATGTATCCTAATTAAGTTGGTCTCCATAGGTATGCATAACATATGACTACAAATTAAAAAAAATAAAAATAAAATGTCAAGTTAATTTCCAACGACCTAAATACACCAAGTATTAGTATTTCATGAACATCTAGGCAACAAAATGCTCTCACTTGGTATTTTTAGTCTATTCCTCTCTTTGATGTTTGAACAGCACAACTGCACGCTGGATATTGCTCCAATTAGATGCCACCGACATAGAAGCCAATTGCAAAAAAGAAAATGCATAACAAAAGCCAATAAACAGGTGTAAGAGCATGTAAACAACATAACCAATTCTACAAACAGAAAATGTGAGATGTGAAAACTGAAATTTACCTCTATATCCTTCATGTTGAATGAAGGTAATGGTGAGTTCGTTCCAAAGCTGTTTGAGACACAAAAATATCATATAATATGATAATTCAAAAGAGTTTTTAGGGTTTGTGTTAATATACACCAAGAACATAACATATCTAGAAAGCTATTCAAGCACCTAAGCCCTATTTACTACCGCTTGTCAAAAAAACTTGACCTACTTATCAAAACAAATTATTACTAGCTAGACCTCAACCCAATCACTTATAAACCCTTCCCCGACCATAACGAGGATCCTCCCTTGCTTATCCTTAAAAAAAAGGGGGGGCAATTGTGTCCCAAAGCCTATTCCGTTATTCCCCAACAAGCCTACACATATAAAATGCTTGAGCTAACGTACCACATTAATATTATTAGAACATCAACGTAAAATCCTAGTTGAAAGAGATGTGTTTAAATTATGGTAAAGTGAATTCCATGAATGTATATATACAAATCTCATAAATGTATTACCCTCAAGAGTTTACACCGAAAGAAACTATTCCTATCTAATACAATAAATTGTTTGTGCTATCATAATTCTCCAAAATGATTTCATGAAAGAAAATGCGTTCAACCAAGATAGTCTTTGCGAGCACAAGGTAAGCAATTAGACTTCAACTACTAGTATGTAAAACGTCCAAACACAGAGAGAGAGAGAGAGAGAGAGAGAGAGAAGAAAAAAGAGTAACATATTCTTTGCTGTAGGATTCAAAGAAAAATCATTAAATAAGATGTCGATCACCCATATTAACAAACGAACATTTTCCATATAAACAAGAGTCTAGTATAAGATAGAAATCTCACTTATAAATTCGGCGTTTAAAATTAGTAAAAAATGATCTACATAGATTCTGCCTCCATATATCCAGTGCCAGCTCAAACCTGAAATTTCAATACAAGTGTTTATGGACAGCTAATTAGGAAAATCAGTTAAAACCATAGAACTGAAAGAAGCTGGAGGCCTACACATCCTATGCGTGCTGAAATTTAGAAAGTACATTTAAGGAACACTCGCATTCTTGTGAAATTCCGCAAAAAGCGAAGCATAGATCAACTCAGCCACAATGATCCTATAAAGTGATATCCCAAGATGGTCCTAAACTACAAAGAATTTTACATTTCATTCTCAAAACTCTAACAAGCACATTTAACAGCCCAAACTTTTCCTCAACTTGTTTGCCTCCACATCATGTGCATAAGTGTGTTCAACACAATTACAGTAAGGAAACAGACGGGGGTTTGGCCCTAGGGTTTAAAAGTGAATGTAAAGAACTTCAACATAAGCAGAATTTCGAACTAAATATTAAGAAAACATCCAATAAGCAAAAGATAACTTAGAAACAGACTAAGTTTCAATTTTAGCCATATAACCATGCAGAAAATATTTAGACAGCAAGCAGAAGAGGCTGGGAAAATTAATGATCCCATCGAGAGAATTAGATAGGGAGTATCTCACGGAATGAGTGGGTGGTGTCATGCTGTGCTTGTGTGTGAATAATGGCCAAAAATGTCAAATGGCATCGCTAAAGGGGAAGAAAAGAAAGGAAAAGAGAGTAGAGAAAATACCATAGAAAACCGAAGAGTTTTTTGCGGCAAGGAAGAGAGAAAATCAAGAAGAAATGAGGAGAGACAGCGGCAGCCGCAAAGAAGAGAGAGAAAGAGAAAGGGAATACAAGCACCTCAAGATTTTCTAAAATTTTATTTACCTTTCCTCCCCCATTTACTCAGTCAGAAATAATCTTTTCATAGGCTACAAAAGAAATAGCAAACAAGAAAGATGTGGGTAGATGGAGTCGAAAAAGAAAGGTTACAATGAAAGATTTAACCAATGATATGGATCTAAAAAGAGCACCATTGTGCAGAAGGGTCAATGTAACCAAGCCAGCGGAATTGCGCTGGCCTAGTTGAGTTCAATTGGCAAACAAAGGAAATGACCACTATCTTTTTGAGGTATGCAGAAAATAACAAGAAACACACACACATATATATATCCATTCAACATGTTCACAAAATGGACACCAATATCTAGTAGAAGCCTATTTTAGCAAAATGCCATCGTTCAAGTTCTGATTACTTATCATTTTCCATCAAAATCAGTGAAGTTTAGAACAAGGACACGTACTGCAATTCTTGAGCAATGTGTCGAAATGAAAGAGACAATTCTTTGTTGGGCTGCACTCCACCCAAAAGAGCAGCCAACCTGTTTTGCATCACTGTTTGGTCAGAAAATTGCAAACAGATACTAAAGTACAAACACGTCTCGAACATGTAAGATGTACAAATAGATGCATATTTCAGAATAAGATGTATACTTGCTAAAAACATATCACATAGCTTTGAGTAGCATGGTATATTTATGCGTAAATAACATAGTCTAAACAAGAAATAGGACTGATATCTAAAGGTTTAAGGTTTCTTTCCAAGAGTTCCATTTGGGCATCAAATTCATCAAGCCTCTTAGAATCCACTTCAATGGGAGTTTCTTCAAATCCTTGCAATCATCCATGACACAAAGTCGTGGACTGCTTCCGGTTTTAATCGACAAAGAGGCGACTTTGATGAAACAACGATTTACTTTGATTTTCCAACAAAACCAAAGTTTCCTAGGCAGAAACAATGGGAAAACCTCCTTTGGTGATCGGAATTTAATTTAATTTTTTTTTTAAGATTTAGAAATCTCAAAAGAACTAACAAGCTTAACTTAAAAAAATAAAAATAATCCGTCTCTTACGAAGCTATTAGAAACTCTATCTATAAAACGATGAGCCCCAAGAGGCTAAGAACATTAACTATAGCTCTTAATTCGAGCTAATCCTAAACATACATGACAACAAACCAAAAAGACTCGATTTGAGACCCTTGTCTATGCTGTCCTCTAAACCTGTGCAGTGCTATAGCCGTAAGTTGAGAG
>NC_081541.1:27740465-27752062 GCF_901000735.1 Corylus avellana | reverse complement strand
TTCATTGGGAATTCAATTTTGTACAAATGACGTGTGTAGCATTTTCCCAATATCATTTATCCCTACTTTAAATATTTAATTAAAATTTAAGTATTATATAATTGCTCTTTAATATATTTCAACAATTGTTTATATTCTTTATATAATATGTCCCCAAGAAGTAGTTCAATCGGCTGAGACCACGCTTAATGAAGCGGAGGTCACTAGTTCGAATCCCCCTTCCCCCTCCTTATGCAGACATGTCAAAAATATATATATATATATATATATATATATATATATATATATATATATATATATATATATATATAACTCTTAACAACAAATAATATATAACTCCAAATTTTTAAATAACTGCAAATTTTTTTATTTTATATATATATATTTGACTATACCTTTTTCTGATCATATAAAGATTAAGATCATGGACTATAGTGGCCACCTTGCGTTTCTTTACATGGAAAAGAGTTTTATGGAACTTTGGGTAATGGAAGATTATGACAAAAACATATGGATTAAAAGACAAAATATAAGCATTAAAACCATTCAAGAAGTAGAACACTACACTTCTCCCTTGATTTTTGACAGTTCTGATGTTGTAATCATGAAGAGCTTTAACAACATAATTTTATATAACTTAAAAAGTTATAGATACAATGTATGCAAGACGGGGATTGACTTCAAATGTACAAATGAAATTTTTCCCTTCCGATCTGACTCATAACTAATTCATTTGAAGAATTTTTGGAAGAAGCAACAGTTATGCAGAGTCATTTGGTTGTTCGGTATGTTTGTCTGCTAGTATTTATACAATATTGTTTGTGCTATGTTGTGAGGAATGTGGTCGTGGTCTTTTATTTGGCAGCTGTTACGGCTTCTACTTCAACAATTAATTGGATTGTTTGGCCTCTGTACTGGATTGCTCAAAAGACCAAATTCTGGACTCTCTTTGTCTTCCTGTTTTTTTGCATTTGGTAATGTCAATTTCTTTGTTTTAAATGGGAATTGTATTACCTTTTAATTTGGCATTGGTCATGAAAGTTGCTAATTACTTATCATGTTTAATAAATTAGATTTTTTTCTCCTAATTAAACCCTAACAATAATCTCTAACAATACATTTTGTTTATATTACACTCTTTAGTTAAAATAATCAACATGGCTGATAGTCAACAAAACGAAGATGCACCAGATATTAATGGACGATTGCTTGAATTGGTACGTTGGGCGTCTCGCGAAAGGTATGAGATTCTCTGTTTACGCCCCTTCATGGTGAGGACTCCTAGCGGAAGAGGACAACGATTTCAAGTAATGCGAGAAGCGATACCGGGTAGGGGAGTAGCTCCCGAATAGGTGCATGATCCCCAACGCTTGCAACATTTGTCAGAAACCATTGACTTCCTACACATGAATAATTTGGAGAGTCGGGAGATGACTCCTACACCTCCACCTAAGTCTAATGATGACAACAATTTGACATTACAGGTTAATATGTAACACTATTAATATTGTTATAGAATTATGTTTACAAATTATAATTACATAATTTGCTACCTAATTCTTAATATAGGAAACACCATGTACTACTAGATCAAGATGACATTCCAATTGAATTGATTTACAAACAACAAGAAGCGACTGAACACAAGACGTTTATAAATGTATTGAGGATATGACACATGTATTAATGAAAATTTATCTATTTATACAAATCGCAATACCTGTGTCATATCCTCAATACATTTATAAACGTCTTGCTATTTGTATAAATAGATAAATTTTCATTAATACATGTGTCATATCCTCAATACATTTATAAACGTCTTGTGTTCAGTAGCTTCTTGTTTGTAAATCAATTCAATTGAAATGTCATCTTGATCCAGCAGTACTTGGTGTTTCCTGTATTAAGAATTAGGTAGCAAATTATGTAATTAATTTGTAAACATAATGCTATAACAATATTAATAGTGTTTCATAACCTGTAATGTCAAATTGTTGTCATCATCAGACTTAGGTGGAGGTGTAGGAGTCATCTCCCGACTCTCCAAATTATTCATGTGTAGGAAGTCAATGGTTTCTGGCAATTGTTGCAAGCGTTGGGGATCATGCACCTGTTCGGGAGCTACTCCCCTACCCTGTATCGCTTCTCGCATTACTTGAAATTGTTGTCCTCTTCTGCGGTTAACACTAGGAGTCCTCACCATGAAGGGGCGTAAACGAAGAATCTCATACCTTTCGCGAGACCCCCAACGTACCAATTCAAGCAATCGTCCATTAATATCTAGTGCATCTTCGTTTTGTTGTCTATCAGCCATGTTGATTATTTTAACTAAAGAGTGCATTATAAACAAAATGTATTGTTAGAGATTATTGTTAGGGTTTAATTAGGGGAAAAAATCTAATTTATTAAACATGATAAGTAATTAGCAACTTTCATGACCAATGCCAAATTAAAAGTTAATACAATTCCCATTTAAAACAAAGAAATTGACATTACCAAATGCAAATAAACAAGAAAACAAAGAGAGTCCAGAATATGGTCTTTTGAGCAATCCAGTACAGAGGCCAAACAATCCAATTAATTGTTGAAGTAGAAGCCGTAACAGCCGCCAAATAAAAGACCACAACCACATTCCTCACAACATAGCACAAACAATATCGTATAAACAATAGCAGACAAACATACCGAACAACCAAATGACTCTGCATAACTGTTGCTTCTTCCAAAAATTCTTCAAATGAATCGTTCCGAGTCAGATCGGAAGGAAAAAATTTCGTTTGTACGTTTGAAGTCAATCCCCGTCTTGCATACATTGTATCTGTAACTTTTAAAGTTGTATAAAATTATGTTGTTAAAGCTCTTCATGATTACAACATCAGAACTGTCAAAAATCAAGGGAGAAGTGTAGTGTTCTACTTCTTGAATGGTTTTAATGCTTATATTTTGTCTTTTAATCCATATGTTTTTGTCATAATCCTCCATTACCCAAAGTTTCATAAAATTCTTTTCCATGTAAAGAAACGCAAGGTGGCCACTGTAGTCCATGATCTTAATCTTTCTGTAATAATGTTTTTAGCACATAGGAGAAGGGAGATATAATATTTTCCAGCTCTCTATATCTTCAAAAAATGCAAAGATCTCATTGTTAATCATTAGCCAATGAAGTGCACCACATACAGAAACAGCAGGTTCCCAACTTAAGTCTTCATCCCATGGTAACAAAACATTTGTCAATCGTTTCCAAGTCCATGTTTCCGAAGAAAATAATTCACATTGAAGAGTATTGAATGATTTGGACTTGTAATTTGTGCATATAGACTTGGGTTTAGAAAACCAGACTATTTTATAGCAAAAAGGCTCTGATCTAAGTATTATTATCCCAATTCTTTCGGTTAAAAACATTGTTTTAGGATTAGGGATTTGGTGCAAGGTTTGCAGATATAATATTCTGGTATTCGATGTCTTCTTGGGTTGTCTTCATTGACACATAATAAGATGCCTTGTTTAGTAATTGCTTGTATTTTGACAGGACCACGCAAAAATATTCTGCAATTATATATATATATATATGATATAATTACGTCGGAATAGGAACGACACTAGGTGATCAGAACTGAAGGAAATGAAATTGAAATTAGAATCACTCATTCGTGATCCATTGCAATTACAAGAAAGTTAATTTACGTGTTATAGATTTAATATTTGAATAAAGCAATTTTGCCTTTAAAAAGCAAGAAAAATGCTTTTGATCTGCCAACTGAGAAAAATATTTGGGGTGCTATAATTTTTATTACAATTTCCTTACAAACTTATATATTATGTGATTGGCGTAATAAGTGCTATATAGTAAAAAAACAAACAATAAAATTTTACAAGTAAATTTAACTGTTTATTGACTGATGTGATAATATCAAGTGTACTATCATATCAATTTGTAATGGGCTTATAACAAAAGTGGTGGTATCACTAGCAGCACTCACTCGCTGACAAAATGATACTTTCAAAACATTTTTTAACAGAAGTGATAAGAGAATCCAAATAAAAGTTAAGAGGTAGTCTTGGAAAAGTCCTGAGCTGTTCTTATTATTTTCTGCATTCAAAGGAAAGTTGGTGTACTATTATACGAGTGTTATACAACTTGATGATGTGTCGATGAAAATTAGTCTACAGTACACTATATAACAGTTACTAACTAGTATGACTATGTTGTCACCGTCTTTGACTTTAGTTGGTATGTTCCGGATGAACTTGCGGAGAAAACCATATGGTATTTGCTTGGAAGTTCCTTTGACTAAGACAGAACATAACACTATCGTGACTTTTAACAACCCTATAGAATGCTTCCAAGGTCAAAGAAACTTAATGATGAAAATGCAGAGAAAGAGAGAAGCAATTCTCTGTGACATAAATTGTCGTTTCAAACATTCTTGAAATTAAAATGGCAATTTGAAAATAATTATGAACGCAGAATCCTAAAGAAACAGAATATGAACGAAAGTCTGATGAATTTGGAAGGAAAAACTGTAATTGAACAGACATAATTAAATTCTCGAATTTCTAGTTTGAGCTTTAAAAACCTTTTGTACAAGACAACATTATTACACTTTTTTTTTTATTTTTTTTTATATGTCCACACAAGAAAGGGAGATAATTTGAACTAATGACATCTGTTTCATAAGGCGTGGTTCACAGTCGATTGAGACTTGAGTTACTCCTTAAAGACTATTACACATGTTTTATGGCATTCCTAATTACAGTTTTGTCGTGTCCAACAAGACATATTAAGAAATACGTGGAAAAGAAAGACCACTCTACTTTGGACAATATTTGAAAAGGGAATTATGAGAGGATAAACTCATTTTTTGTGCAACAAAAACAACTATAATCACACATGCGATGGAAATCAACATGAAAAGCAGCTCATCGAATACATATGTTGTTGACCTCGTCGTCGTGTGACTTCCAACTTCTATCCTAATCAAGTCACGGTGTCGGTGGGCCTCCAAACCAAAGCTTTTCTTCTTTGTATCTTACTTGGAAATTTTGAATTAGAATATTTACGCATATTTCTCTCAAATTAGCATTTAATTTGTAATGTTATTTTTGAATTAAACAGAAAAAAGAAGTGCATAAAAGCATAAGGGCCGTTTGAGAGTACGATTTCAATAAGTGTAATTTTAAAAATTGCGTTTTAAAAATTACGTTTTTGAAATCGCTACTTTTTAAAATCGCATAGGCATTTAGTAAAATATGTTATGAAGTACTTTTTTTTTTTTTTTTATCAATTTAGTGTTTGGATAACATTAGCATATAATTGTGGTTTTATGGCCAAATAGGTAAATATTGCGCCAAATATTGTTTTAAGGGAAATCATGATTTTGGTTTAAATTTGCACTTTTTCAAATAAACACCTCCTAGTCAACTTATATAAATCGTAAATTTTTTCACGATTTTAAAATTTGCGTTTTTAAAATCGCAATTTCAAACACTCCAAAATTGTGATTTGGTTTAAAAACGCAGATTATTTTTTAAAAAATGCACTCCCAAATAGACCCTAAGAAGGGTGGGAGGGGAGAGGAGGGATGGAAAACCATCCATTCTCTCTAAAAAAACCCACCAGAGAGGAAAAACTAGAGAGAGGTCGAAAGTTCTCTCTCTAACGCCGGCTACAGCGATAATTTAAGGTCTTGATCTATAATAATATGCAACATTAGAATTGGTGATAAATGGAAAAGTGGATACAATAATTAGATATGGCATTAATGGATAATAGGCAAAAATTTACTAACAATCTTTATGCAAACAATATTTTATACATCATCATATTGGTATCAATTGATTCAATTTGTAAATTTTCTCATCATCGAGCAAGAGAATTGGGGTTAAGGGCGGAACCTGAATATCAATAAAAAAGAGCAAAACTAAAACAATTACTTTTTATGGAGGTAAAAAAAAACAAAAAATTTACCAATAATTTTAAGGTAAAATTTTATGGGAATGAATTATTGTCGGCTAATTATATGGATGTTGCATATTTTGACCAGCCTTTTAAAATGGGAAGAAATTTTGGGACCATGATGATGATCTCGGCGGCCTTCCGACCACGGACCACCACAAGAATGTAGTGGGGAAAGAGCTCAAGTCGATGTAGCACGTGGACCTTCCGGTACTATTGACTAGGTCTATCCTTTGACTTCTTTTGTCAACATTTTCGGCTTTAGCAGAAGAAAGCAATTAAACAAGAGGATGACGTCTGTGAGCTCTGTCCTATCGTTGACCATGTGGCGCACGGCTATAGGGCCTTCGTTTGGTTTCACGAATGGTGTTGGACTTTTGTGGAACATCTCGTGTCTCTGCTTTCAAATGGTGTCAGACCGTTCAGATCAAAACGTGCACCGCCAACTTAATCTGGTTCTGAACAAATTTAAAAAGGGCAATTGACAACTTTTAAATTTTTATTTTTATTTTTATGAAGGGTTTATTGTTATTATTGGAAAACATTAATTTACTTAATAGTTTAAATTTTAAATAAATTAAAAATTAAAATTTTCATTATTTCATTAATCGGGAATAAAATGAAATAGACCAGATGAAATCATTAAACAAACTTGATGGACCTATTGCTAGGGAAATTTGACATTCTTATATAACTTAATGTTGTATAGTTTATAACGTAATGAGATGTTTTTCTAATTAAAATGGTAGGTGAGAGAGATTAATTGTGACTATTTTCTTGAGTGTAAAAGTACATTTACTTGTTACATTTACTTGTTAGAAGCCGCCTAGAAGAGGTTTAGGGCTTATTTGAATGTTTATTTGAAGTGCGTAAAAGTACGTTTAATATTTAAAAAGTTCGTTTAAAGAAAAAGAAAAAAAAAAAAAAAAAAAAGTATATGTTTGGTAAAGAAATATTAAAAGCACTTTTAAATATCCAAAAAGTTTTAAAAAAAATGGCAAAAACGTACTTTTAGCAAAAACTTAAAAATAAAGTTTTTCTCAAAAACCGTTTTTTAACCTATAAACTCTATTTTTCAAACGGAATTTCAAACATGATCTTAGACGGTTGGGTAAGCGTTCTCTCAAGTCCAACTGAACTATAGCCTAAGTCAGCCTCACTAAAACATCAATAACCAACCAAAATGAAACCAAAGTGGTTTAAAAAATAAATAAATAAATAAAATTGTTTGCTTAAATGACCAAGTAAACCACATTTATCTAAAAAGAAAGAAAGAAAAAAGAAAGAAGCAGGCAACATAATTTAGGGGTAGCTTCTACTTATGTGAAGGGTGCCCACCATTTTGACTGTATATAATTGGCCTTACAAGTTACAAGGACCCATCATGACCATCTGGTCCATCTTCAACATCTTCAACATCTTCAACAACTCTTTTTTTTGTTTTCTTTTCTTTTTTTTCTTTTTTTTTTTTTTTTCTGAGCAACACCTCTTTTCAATACATGGACTTTTGTGGACTTCAGATTCTCTAGTCCCAAATAATTCCATTTAAATTTCTCACTCTAGCTAAATTCAGTCCCTCAAGCATGGAAATTGTTATTATTTTTCTTTTTCTTATTATTGAGTTATATCTCATTTTGTCTTTGTTTTTTACACTGCAACTTCCATGAAGTGAAGCTCGAAGCTAAGCTTGCCAATCCAACTGGCATGCAAGAGACATATTGGATGGTTGTTTAATTTCTTCATCTTTCTCTTTGTTTTATTTTATATAGAGACAACTTTTGACTTAATCTTTGGTTAATTAATTACTTTTAAAATAATGTCCTTATCCCAAATGCGTTACTCTCAAGCACATCACTTCATTATTAATTATCTAAAGAAAATCTCAAAGGAATCAGTCAAAGGCCTGCATTCAAAGCTAATCAAGGAAATTGAGTATAAATGATTAGGTAAACTTGGTAGTAAAGTATAAGCTAATGCCTTTCTTTTTCAAGCAAGAAGGTGCATGCTTCCATTCGCTCAAGAACAATAAGATTGTTAAAATAATAAAATAAAATAAGATTTACGCAAAAAAGCGGAAGCGAAAAGAGAGAAAAGGAACACAGAAATTCAAAGTGGTTTTGCTTTAAATACCTACATCCATTACTTAGAAGAATCCAATGGAAGATCATCTTTATATTGAATGACTTTATAATTATATAATTGTATTACATTGACAAAATGTGGTATGTGAGGTATATATGCTACAAAAAATAATCAAATCTTAAAAATTTGATTATACACAAACATCAATGGTAAATACCTATAAAAAAAAGTATATATCTATATATCCACGCTAAAAAAAAATTGTTAAAGATTCTAACGAAGAGAACAAAAAAGAAAGATGGTTTCGCACCATGTCGAAATGAGAACTCCATCTTCTTTTTCTTTTTTTTCGTCTAAGTTGTTAGTAATTTGAACGGTAATTGTAAAAGAGTGTACATAAGATCTACTTGATCAAATAAATTGTAAGTTGTCCAACTACAATATGTACATATAATTCTATAAAAGCTCTCTTACCTCTACCGTTTAGATTACAGCAAAGTTACTAATAATGGCTTGTTTAATTATTCGAATAGCAAAATTATTATATATATAATTAGATCTAGAACCACGACAACAACAAATTTGTATGCACAGATATGATTCAGCACTACAACCAAACAAAACATCTGACCGTACGTACATCGATCAATAGATCTACATTAATATTCCTGTAGAAGAAACAGAATCTCTTACATGCACAAACAACACCAATCGATGATCAGAAGGCCGGCAACCTCTGTATTTAAAAGAGGCCGGATGTTGGCCTATTTACATATGCTTTAATTTTCTTCTTTTCTTTTCTTTTTTTCTTTTTTTCTTCTTTTTCCACCCATTAAAAAAATGAAAAACCCATGAACAAAACATATATAATTAAACCACACATGCATGCACTCATCAAGAAAGACTACCATCATCAGCGGATCCAGATCTCCTAGAATTTTTATGGGAATTCTAATTTTTGAAATTTCAGATTTAGGTCATTTATTTTCATTTAAGAGTCATTATCCTACCACGTGTCTCACTACTAATAAAATAATAATAAATTTTTAAAGATATTAATGATAATTATTATTTTATTATTTTATTAGTAGTGGAATACGTGGCAGAATAATGAATCTTGGATGAAAATGAATGACTTGGATCTGAAATTTTAGAAATTAAAATTCTCCTAAAAATTTCAGGAGATCCGAATCCATTATCATCATAACTAACTCCAAAAACCACGCAATACGGCTGCTGTATGTACATAACTATGGCATCATCATTATCATTGCCATCATCATAATAATTATAATCACATAAATGAGACAAACTTTTTGTGTAGATATAATTGTAATGGTTCTGAAGCTAGCATCAAGTCTAGTCTCTCTCTCTCTATATATATATATATGGACTATAGTTGTATGATATTGATGTATGATCGATGTATCATGCACGACCACCATCTCTTATTTTACTTTTTTCACTCTAAATAATAAAGGAGAGATAAACAAGGTGACACAATTACTAGTTTCACGTGGGTCTCCTCTATTATCGACATAGCTAGCCTTTACATAAAGCTAGTTTAATTTCCATGCATGGCTGCTTCTTTCCCGTACAGGAATGTGAGCATTTAATTAAAGCACAACTCATGATGCAATCAACACGACACGCTACGTAAAGGGCGGATAAATTTTAATAATTTAACATTAAATTAATGAATTAGAATTGACAGATATAAACATAAATTTTAGTAGTGAGCATGCAGCTCATCCGTGCACAGTTAATCAAGATCAAGTGATAATCGATCGGTTCAAAGGCGTAGAAGCTTAAGTGATGATTATTGTTACTTTAATCATATTTTTGAAGGTTCAAACCCATGAAAATCAACAATTATCTCCTAGTTGAACTTTGTAAAAAAAAAAAAATCTATTTTACAAACTATATATACGACATAGAGTACTATAGTAACTATACCAATTACCTAATTGCATAATTGGTTTCTGTCTGAAATTTCGTTGTCTACTTTTTACCTTTTTTTTCTTTTTTGTTGCCTTTCCCTATCATTTGAAACTTTAAAGTACAAATATTAAGACACAACACATGCCTTGGGGCAAAAACATTTCAAATTACAGCTGTTGTTGTACAAACGGGTCCCTAATCATTGCAGTTTGGAGGGATATTTAGACAAACATGGCCCCAAATGAGAAAGAAAAAAGGTTAATTTTGTTTGTTTAATTTCCTTTTTTTTCTAAATTTCAAATTCATAATTCGTCCACCTTCACTCCACCATTGGTGCCAACAACCCAATCACACACAACTTTCTACTGTACAACATCATTACCACTAATGATTTCTCTTACATTTTCCTTTCCTTGCATGTGATCTCCTAATACCCTTTTCCCTTTCCCTAATCTCTTTATATTTTTTTTTGCCAAATCCATCTAGTGCTATCATTCTCCAGACATTTCATAAAAGAATATGCCTTTACACCCGTTGAGATTAAAACACGCGTTTTATTCCAACTTAAACTAGACCTAGAACAAATGCATCAATAAAAATCGAGTTCAACTCGAAGCTAGACTCAGAACAAATGCATAGATAAAAATGGAGCCTATGATGTCGTCGGAGGAGATGACCAATATTATATATAGTTTCCAAAGTGTCATTAATATACGAAATTAGAAATTTAATCAGAATCAATTATGGTGATAAGATTGACAGGTTTCTAACTATTTAATTAATGTTTACTTGCACCTCACCATAAGGAAAAGAAAGCGTTTACTTTTACCTAATTAAACACAATCAAGTAAACACTTTGTGTACGTAATCTCTTCTCTTATGTCTTGCTGTAACAACTTTCATACATTTTCAGTCCCTTTCATGGATAGAGACACAAATCAGAGAACAAATATACCAAGCTGCTCATAAAATTACAAACCCTAAACATATATAATTACTGATATTATATATATATATATATATATTAATTGAAGGGACCCACCCAGATGAGAGATCTGGATCGGCCACGTGTCAAAAGCCCAAACCCTTGGAAATTTCTTGCACACCAGGGTTGAACCCCAGGCAACCCAGCAGGCCCTGCTTGTAAGGCAAGAAAGTCTTCTTCTTCATCTCCTCTGAAACCGCCCGGTTCACTGTGTAATGATACTCATGGGCCGAAAGCGGTCCTCTTCTCCGGCTCGACACCGAGCCGGAACTGTCCGTGGACCGGAAGCTCGAGTTCTTGACATCTTCATTCGCCCTGTTCTTCGACAAAACCGCGTACTTCGTCAATGGATGTTTCCCCGTTGCACGGCCCTCCGACGCGCTCCGAAATAGCAGAAAATCTTTGAGACTCCATTTTCTGTAACCTTTGGAGAAAGAAATGGATGATAGAAATGAAGAATATGTTGAAGAAGAAGTGGGGGAAGTGGAAGGTTTAGCGCTGTTTGTTGTTGAAGGATTCACTTTCGCCTGTGAATTTTCTTCCCCTTCATAAACAATGTCAGAGACCCTCAGAGGAGACAGAGATCTTGTTCCTTTACGTAGAAAGCTTGATGAAGGTGACCTTTCTCTCCCC
>NC_081541.1:27666404-27740365 GCF_901000735.1 Corylus avellana | reverse complement strand
GGGTATTAAAGGGAGGATATGGGAGCGCATGCAAGGATAGAAGGAAAATTTCCTATCACAAGCCGGTAAAGAGGTGCTTCTAAAGGCTGTGGTTCAGGCAATACCCACATATACTATGAGTGTGTTTCAGTTACCGAAGATGCTGTGTAAGGAAATCAATTCTATGATGTCCAAATTCTGGTGGGGCCATAAGCATGATGAGAGTCGTATTGCGTGGATGAGTTGGCAAAAACTTGGGCGGATTAAGGAGAAAGGAGGTTTAGGCTTTCGAGACTTGGAGTGGTTTAACATGGCCCTTCTTGCAAAACAAGGGTGGCGAATACTTCAAAATCCGGATGGTTTAGTCTCCAAAGTTCTCAAAGAAAAATACTATCCACATGGCAATTTTTTGAATGCTTCATTGGGAAGGCAGCCTTCATATGTATGGCGAAGCTGTTGGAATGCTAGACGATTACTAATGGAGGGGCTATGCTATCTTGGAGGGTGGGTGATGGCAGTAATATTGGCATATGGCTAGACAAGTGGGTACCCACAACAACCGGTAGCTATCTTCAATCTCCAGTCCGTATCCTTGACAGGAATGCCAAGGTCAGTGAGCTGATAGACAAGGATGCAAATTGGTGGAATTTGAATCTAATCCAAGACATTTTTTCGGCAGAGGAAGCTGGTCTCATATGTAGCTTGGCCGTATGTCCACGCAGAGGGGTGATAGAATGGTCTGGCAACACACAAGAAACGGCGAGTATTCAGTTCGAAGCGCATATCATCTTGCACAAGGAAAATATGCAGTAGATAAGGGCGGTTGTTCCAATCGAGATAGAACAAAACTGTTTTGGAAAGCTATTTGGAACATTGATATCCCACGAGCAGTTCAAGCTTTCCTTTGGAAGGCCTGCAATGATATATTGGCTACCAAGGAAAAACTATACCAGAAGCATACTACCCTTGATCCTCTCTGCCCAATCTGCAACCTTGAGGTGGAAACGGTAGGGCATATACTTTGGAGCTGCCCCTCGGCCCGAGATGTGTGGTTCGAATGCCCAATGCGAATTCAAAAAAGCTCCTGTGCAGAAAGGGATTTTAAGGACATCATGGAGCATCTGTTGACAAGGAGTGCTGCTGAGGAGATACAGTTAGCCGTGATCGTGGCACGGCAAATCTGGTTCCGGAGGAATTTAATGATATTTGAGGGTAAATTCAAGAGCCCTCAATCACTTTTACGTGCAGCAAATGATCAGCTGGAAGCTCACCAGACGGCCACCAGGCAAGCTGGTAAGCATCGGCCTATTCCAGGTAGGCCAGTCAATGCCTTGTGGCAAAAACCTCCCCTAGGCACCATCAAAGTCAACTGGGACGCTGCTGTTGACAGTACAGGGCGGAGGATAGGGATTGGGGTCATAGTGAGAGATCATGAAGGTGATGCAATTGCCATGCTCTGTGAAACAAAGGCTTTTGTCACCGATCCAGCAACGGCTGAGGGGCTAGCCGCGCAGAGAGGTATTGAACTTAGTCTAGAGCTGGGTATACGAAAACTTGCTCTTGAAGGCGATGCAAAACAGATTGTTCAAGCTCTGCAGTCTGATGGGGGAGGTTGGCGACCTTATGGACTGATTATTGAAGATATGAAGCAACTGCTACGAGGTTTTCAGGAATACAAGGTGAATCCATCCCGCGGGTGGCCAATGGTAAAGCTCATAACTTAGCTAAACTTGCTCTGTCGCTGGGAGTGGACAAGCTATGGAGAGAAGATTTTTCCCTTTAATGATATAAACTGTGTAACCGTGATTGATTTCCTATTAATGAAGATTCGAATACCATTTCAAAAAAAAAAAAAAAAAAAAAAAGTCCTTTTTTTAAAAAATTCAGATAGAAACGCAGTATTGTATTAATGTGCACCAAACTACCAAATACCAAATTAAAAACAGAACGTAAATTATATAAAATAAATTGCCAATTTGCATGCTTGACAATTTGCATGCTTAACTGTAATTAATATAAAATAAATTACAGTTATCTTCAAATCATTTTTGCTTTTTACTATGACTATTTTATATCTATTCAAAATAATCTCCTAATTAAATAATTCCATATTATGTGAAAATATTCCATCTGCATTAAAAATGCTTTGTGTTATTTGCTATTATGTGACAATATTGTCCCTATACATAATTACTTATATTTATATCTAAAATGCTAAGTGTTATTTGTTATTAGATTCTTTAAAAATTACAATTTTATATAATTTTAACGTTTAAAATGGTTAAATACAGGTACTTTCTCTTGCTTGCTTCATTGGGACTTCAATTTCAATACGTGTTGAGGTATTTTTCATAATATAAAAGAAATGCATTTATATTTGTGCTTTAAATATGACATTAATTCCATTTGTATTAATAAATGTTAATTCATAAAAAATCCTAATATGACCAAAGCTATTTGATATCTTTTGCATGTGTTTCAGAAACCCATGTCGAACGGATTAATACATATATTTCAAGATATATATCACCTTCTCATATGTCGTCGTCTCTAATGAAATCCACTACTCTACCTTGGGATATGTTATTTGAAATATTTAGTCGAACATCTTTAAAGACTCTTGGAAGATGCAGATTAGCATCAAAAGATTTGAACTTGATTAGTTACGACACAAGTTTCATGCAAGCATTTCATCAAAGAACAAAAACAATATCTGGGTTTTTCATACAAGCTTCATACATTCGAAATATCAAGTACCAGTTTGTCTCTATTACAAACTCTCCAACTTATGACTCTACAGTATGCCTAAAATTTTTGCCTGGTCCTGCCAAAATACAAGCAATTACCAAACAAGGCATCTTATTATGTGTCAATGAAGACAACCCAAGAAGACATCGAATACCGAATATTATATCTGCAAACCTTGCACCAAAGAATGGCACCAAATCCCTAATCCTAAAACAATGTTTTTAACCGAAAGAATTGGGATAATAATACTCGGATCAGAGCCGTTTTGCTATAAAATAGTCCGGTTTTCTAAACCCAAGTCTATATGCACAAATTACAAGTCCAAATCATACAATACTCTTCAATGTGAATTATTTTCTTCGGAAACATGGACTTGGAAACGATTGACAAATGTTTTGTTACCATGGGATGAAGACTTAAGTTGGGAACCTGCTGCTTTCTGTATGTGGTGCACTTCATTGGCTAATGACTAACAATGAGATCTTTGCATTTTTTGAAGATACAGAGAGCTGGAAAATATTATATCTCCCTTCTCCTCTGTGCCAAAAACATTATTACAGAAAGATTAAGATCATGGACTACAGTGGCCACCTTGTGTTTCTTTGCATGGAAAAGAGTTTTATGGAACTTTGGGTAATGGAAGATTATGACAAAAACATATGGATTAAAAGACAAAATATAAGCATTAAAACCATTCAAGAAGTAGAACACTACACTTCTCCCTTGATTTTTGACAGTTCTAATGTTGTAATCGTGAAGAGCTTTAACAACATAATTTTATACAACTTTAAAAGTTATAGATACAATGTATGCAAGACGGGGATTGACTTCAAACGTACAAATGGAATTTTTCCCTTCCGATCTGACTCAGAACTGATTCATTTGAAGAATTTTTGGAAGAAGCAACAGCTATGCAGAGTCATTTGGTTGTTCGGTATGTTTGTCTGCTATTGTTTATACAATATTGTTTGTGCTATGTTGTGAGGAATGTGGTCGTGGTCTTTTATTTGGCGACTGTTACGGCTTCTACTTCAACAATTAATTGGATTGTTTGGCCTCTGTACTGGATTGCTCAAAAGACCATATTCTGGACTCTCTTTGTCTTCCTGTTTATTTGCATTTGGTAATGTCAATTTCTTTGTTTTAAATGTGAATTGTATTACTTTGTAATTTGGCATTGGTCATGAAAGTTGCTAATTACTTATCATGTTTAATAAATTAGATTTTTTCTCCCCTAATTAAACCCTAACAATAATCTCTAACAATACATTTTGTTTATATTGCACTCTTTAGTTAAAATAATCAGCATGGCTAATAGACAACAAAACGAAGATGCACCAGATATTAATAGACGATTGCTTGAATTGGTACGTTGGGCGTCTCGCGAAAGGTATGAGATTCTCCGTTTACGCCCCTTCATGGTGAGGACTCCTAGCGTTATCCGTGGAAGAGGACGATGATTTCAAGTAATGCGAGAAGCGATACCGGGTAAGGGAGTAGCTCCCGAACAGGTGCATGATCCCCAACGCTTGCAACAATTGCCAGAAACCATTGACTTCCTACACATGAATAATTTGGAGAGTCGGGAGATGACTCTTACACCTCCACCTGAGTCTGATGATGACAACAATTTGACATTACAAGTTAATATGAAACACTATTAATATTGTTATCGCTTTATGTTTACAAATTATAATTACATAATTTGCTACCTAATTCTTAATACAGGAAACACCAAGTACTACTGGATCAAGATGACATGCCAATTGAATTGATTTACAAACAACAAGAAGCTACTGAACACAAGACGTTTGTATTGAGGATATGACACATGTATTAATGAAAATTTATCTATTTATACATTACACATGTATTAATGTATTGAGGATATGACACAGGTATTGCGATTTGTATAAATAGATAAATTTTCATTGATACACGTGTCATATCCTCAATACAAACGTCTTGTGTTCAGTAGCTTCTTGTTGTTTGTAAATCAATTCAATTGGAATGTCATCTTGATCCAGTAGTACTTGGTATTTCCTGTATTAAGAATTAGGTAGCAAATTATGTAATTATAATTTGTAAACATAATGCGATAACAATATTAATAGTGTTTCATATTAACCTGTAATGTCAAATTGTTGTCATCATCAGACTCAGGTGGAGGTGTAGGAGTCATCTCCCGACTCCCAAATTATTCATGTGTAGGAAGTCAATGGTTTCTGGCAATTGTTGCAAGCGTTGGGGATCATGCACCTGTTCGGGAGCTACTCCCCTACCCGGTATTGCTTCTCGCATTACTTGAAATCGTCGTCCTCTTCTGCGGTTAACGCTAGGAGTCCTCACCACGATGGGGCGTAAACGGAGAATCTCATACCTTTCGCGAGACGCCCAACGTACCAATTCAAGCAATCGTCTATTAATATCTGGTGCATCTTCGTTTTGTTGTCTATCAGTCATGTTGATTATTTTAACTAAAGAGTGCAATATAAACAAAATGTATTGTTAGAAATTATTGTTAGGGTTTAATTAGGGGAAAAAAATATAATTTATTAAACATGATAAGTAATTAGCAACTTTCATGACCAATGCCAAATTAAAAGGTAATACAATTCACATTTAAAACAAAGAAATTGACATTACCAAATGCAAATAAACACAAAAAGAGTGCAGAATATGGTCTTTTGAGCAATCTAGTACAGAGGCCAAACAATCCAATTAATTGTTGAAGTAGAAGCCGTAACAGCCGCCAAATAAAAGACCATGACCACATTCCTCACAACATAGCACAAACAATATTGTATAAACAATAGCAGACAAACATACCGAACAACCGATGACTCTGCATAACTGTTGCTTCTTCCAAAAATTCTTCAAATGAATCAGTTTTAAGTCAGATCGGAAGAGAAAATTTTCATCTGTACGTTTGAAGTCAATCCCCGTCTTGCATACATTGTATCTATAACTTTTAAAGTTGTATAAAATTATGTTGTCAAAACTCTTCATGATTACAACATCAGAACTGTCAAAAATCAAGGGAGAAGTGTAGTGTTCTACTTCTTGAATGGTTTTAATGCTTATATTTTGTCTTTTAATCCATATGTTTTTGTCATAATCTTCCATTACCCAAAGTTCCATAAAACTCTTTTCCATGTAAAGAAACGCAAGGTGGCCACTGTAGTCCATGATCTTAATCTTTCTGTAGTAATGTTTTTGGCACAGAGGAGAAGGGAGATATAATATTTTCCAGCTCTCTGTATCATCAAATGCAAAGATCTCATTGTTAGTCATTAGCCAATGAAGTGCACCACATACAGAAACAGCAGGTTCCCAACTTAAGTCTTCATCCCATGGTAACAAAACATTTGTCAATCGTTTCCAAGTCCATGTTTCCGAAGAAAATAATTCACATTGAAGAGTATTGTATGATTTGGACTTGTAATTTGTGCATATAGACTTGGGTTTAGAAAACCGGACTATTTTATAGCAAAAAGGCTCTGATCTGAGTATTATTATCCCAATTCTTTCGGTTAAAAACATTGTTTTAGGATTAGGGATTTGGTGCCATTCTTTGGTGCAAGGTTTGCAGATATAATATTCAGTATTCGATGTCTTCTTGGGTTGTCTTCATTGACACATAATAAGATGCCTTGTTTGGTAATTGCTTGTATTTTGACAAGACCAGGCAAAAATTTTAGGCATACTGTAGAATCATAAGTTGGAGAATTCGTAATAGAGACAAACTGGCACTTGATATTTCGAATGTATGAAGCTTGTATGAAAAACCCAGATATTGTTTTTGTTCTTTGATGAAATGCTTGCATGAAACTTATGTAGTAACTAATCAAGTTCAAATCTTTTGATGCTAATCTGCATCTTCCAAGAGTCTTTAAAGATGTTCGACTAAATATTTCAAATAACATATCCCAAGGTAGAGTAGTGGATTTCATTAGAGACGACGACATATGAGAAGGTGATATATATCTTGAAATATATGTATTAATCCATTCGGCGGATATGGGTTTCTGAAACACATGCAAAAGATATCAAATAGCTTTGGTCATATTAGGATTTTTTATGAATTAACATTTATTAATAAAAATGGAATTAATGTCATATTTAAAGCACAAATATAAATGCATTTCTTTTATATTATGAAAAATACCTCAACACGTATTGAAATTGAAGCCCCAATGAAGCAAGCAAAAGAAAGTACCTGTATTAAACCATTTTAAACGTTAAAATTATATAAAATTGTAATTTTTAAAGAATCTAATAACAAATAACACTTAGCATTTTAGAGTAATTATGTATAGGGACAATATTGTCACATAATAACAAATAACACATAGCATTTTTAATGCAGATGGAATATTTTCACATAATATATATGGAATTATTTAATTAGGAGATTATTTTGAATAGATATAAAATAGTCATAATAAAAAGCAAAAATGATTTGAAGATAACTGTAATTTATTTTATATTTACAAAAATGATTTTTTATAAAAAAAAAAAAAAAAAAAAGAAAAAAAAAGTGTAATGTTTACAATTAGAATAAAACTGCAATTGATATATATATATCAATTGCATTGCATAATTGATATAATTACGTCGGAATAGGAACGACAATAGGTGATCAGAACTGAAGGAAATGAAATTGAAATTAGAATCACTCATTCGTGATCCATTGCAATTACAAGAAAGTTAATTTACGTGTTATAGATTTAATATTTGAATAAAGCAATTTTGCCTTTAAAAAGCAAGAAAAATGCTTTTGATATGCCAACTGAGAAAAATATTTGGGGTGCTATAATTTTTATTACAATTTCCTTACAAACTTATGTGATTGGCGTAATAAGCGCTATATAGTAAAAAAACAAACAATAAAATTCTACAAGTAAATTTAACTGTTTTTTGACTGATGTGATAATATCAAGTGTATTATCATATCAATTTGTAATGGGCTTATAACAAAAGTGGTGGTATCACTAGCAGCACTCACTCGCTGACAAAATGATACTTTCAAAACATTTTTTAACAAGAAGTGATAAGAGAATCCAAATAAAAGTTAAGAGGTAATCTTGGAAAAGTCCTGAGCTGTTCTTATTATTTTCTGCATTCAAAGGAAAGTTGGTGTACTATTATACGAGTGTTATACAACTTGATGATGTGTCGATGAAAATTAGTCTACAGTACACTATATAACAGTTACTAACTAGTATGACTATGTTGTCATCGTCTTTGACTTTAGTTGGTATGTTCCGGATGAACTTGCGGAGTAAACCATATGGTATTTGCCTGGAAGTTCCTTTGACTAAGACAGAACATAACACTATCGTGACTTTTAACAACCCTATAGAATACTTCCAAGGTCAAAGAAACTTAATGATGAAAATGCAGAGAAAGAGAGAAGCAATTCTTTGTGACATAAATTGTCGTTTCAAACATTCTTGAAAAAGGCAATTTGAAAATAATTATGAACGCAGAATCCTAAAGAAACAGAATATGAACAAAAATCTGATGAATTTGGAAGGAAAAACTGTAATTGAACAGACATAATTAAATTTTCGAATTTCTAGTTTGAGCTTTAAAAACCTTTTGTACAAGACAGCATTATTACACTTTTTTTTTTTTTTTTTTATTTTATATGTTCACACAAAAAAGAAAGAGAATTTGAACTAATGATATCTGTTTCATAAGGCGTAGTCCACAGTCGATTGAGTTAATCCTTAAAAACTATTACACATGTTTTATGGCATTCCTAATTACAGTTTTGTCGTGTCCAACAAGACATATTAAGAAATACATGGAAAAGAAAGACCACTCTACTTTGGACAATATTTGAAAAGGGAATTATGAGAGGATAAACTCATTTTTTGTGCAACAAAAACAACTATAATCACACATGCGATGGAAATCAACATGAAAAGCAGCTCATCGAATACATATGTTGTTGACCTCGTCGTCGTGTGACTTCCAACTTCTATCCTAATCAAGTCACGGTGTCGGTGGGCCTCCAAACCAAAGCTTTTCTTCTTTGTATCTTACTTGGAAATTTTGAATTAGAATATTTACGCATATTTCTCTCAAATTAGCATTTAATTTGTAATGTTATTTTTGAATTAAAAAGAAAAAACAAGTGCATAAAAGCATAAGGGCCGTTTGAGAGTACGATTTCACTAAGTGCAATTTTAAAAATTACGTTTTTGAAATCGCTACTTTTTAAGATTGCATAGGCATTTGGTAAAACACATTATGAAGTACCTTTTTTTTTTTTTTATCAATTGAGTGTTTGGATAACATTAGCATATAATTGCGGTTTTATAACCAAATAGGTAAATATTGCGCCAAATATTGTTTTAAGGGAAATCGTGATTTTGGTTTAAATTCGCACTTTTTTAAATAAACACCTCCTAGTCAGCTTATATAAATCGTAAATTTTTTCACGATTTTAAAATTTGCGTTTTTAAAATCGCAATTTCAAACACTCCAAAATTGTGATTTGGTTTAAAAACGCAGATTATTTTTTAAAAAATACACTCCCAAATAGACCCTAAGAAGGGTGAGAGGGGGGAGGAGGGATGGAAAACCATCCATTCTCTCTAAAAAAACTCACCAGAAAGGAAAAACTAGAGAGAGGTCAAAAGTTCTCTCTCTAACGCCGGCTACAGCGATAATTTAAGGTCTTGATCTATAATAATATGCAACATTAGAATTGGTGATAAATGGAAAAGTGGATACAATAATTAGATATGGCATTAATGGATAATAGGCAAAAATTTACTAACAATCTTTATGCAAACAATATTTTATACATCATCATATTGGTATCAATTGATTCAATTTGTAAATTTTCTCATCATCAAGCAAGAGAATTGGGGTTAAGGGCGGAACCTGAATATCAATAAAAAAGAGCAAAACTAAAACAATTACTTTTTATGGAGGTAAAAAACAAAAAAATTACCTATAATTTTAAGGTAAAATTTTATGAGAATGAATTATTGTCGGCTAATTATATGGATGTTGCATATTTTGACCAGCCTTTTAAAATGGGAAGAAATTCTGGGACCATGATGATGATCTCGGCGGCCTTCCGACCACGGACCACCACAAGAATGTAGTGGGGAAAGAGCTCAAGTCGATGTAGCACGTGGACCTTCCGGTACTATTGACTAGGTCTATCCTTTGACTTCTTTTGTCAACATTTTCGGCTTTAGCAGAAGAAAGCAATTAAACAAGAGGATGACGTCTGTGAGCTGTGTCCTATCGTTGACCATGTGGCGCACGGCTATAGGGCCTTTGTTTGGTTTCACGTATGGTGTTGGACTTTTGTTGGACATCTCGTGTCTCTGCTTTCAAATGGTGTCAGACCGTTTAGATCAAAACGTGCACCGCCAACTTTAAAAAGGGAAATTGACAACTTTTAAATTTTTATTTTTATTTTTATGAAGGGTTTATTGTTATTATTGGAAAACATTAATTTAACTAATAGTTTAAATTTTAAATAAATTAAAAATTTCATTATTTCATTAATCGGGAATAAAATGAAATAGACCAGATGAAATCATTAAACAAACTTGATGGACCTATTGCTAGGGAAATTTGACATTCTTATATAACTTAATGTTGTATAGTTTATAACGTAATGAGATGTTTTTCTAATTAAAATGGTAGGTGAGAGAGATTAATTGTGACTATTTTCTTGAGTGTAAAAGTACATTTACTTGTTACATTTACTTGTTAGAAGCCGCCTAGAAGAGGTTTAGGGCTTATTTGAATGTTTATTTGAAGTGCGTAAAAGTACGTTTAATATTTAAAAAGTTCGTTTAAAGAAAAAGAAAAAAAAAAAAAAAAAAAAGTATATGTTTGGTAAAGAAATATTAAAAGCACTTTTAAATATCCAAAAAGTTTTAAAAAAAATGGCAAAAACGTACTTTTAGCAAAAACTTAAAAATAAAGTTTTTCTCAAAAACCGTTTTTTAACCTATAAACTCTATTTTTCAAACGGAATTTCAAACATGATCTTAGACGGTTGGGTAAGCGTTCTCTCAAGTCCAACTGAACTATAGCCTAAGTCAGCCTCACTAAAACATCAATAACCAACCAAAATGAAACCAAAGTGGTTTAAAAAATAAATAAATAAATAAAATTGTTTGCTTAAATGACCAAGTAAACCACATTTATCTAAAAAGAAAGAAAGAAAAAAGAAAGAAGCAGGCAACATAATTTAGGGGTAGCTTCTACTTATGTGAAGAGTGCCCACCATTTTGACTGTATATAATTGGCCTTACAAGTTACAAGGACCCATCATGACCATCTGGTCCATCTTCAACATCTTCAACAACTCTTTTTTTGTTTTCTTTTCTTTTTTTCTTTTTTTCTGAGCAACACCTCTTTTCAATACATGGACTTTTGTGGACTTCAGATTCTCTAGTCCCAAATAATTCCATTTAAATTTCTCACTCTAGCTAAATTCAGTCCCTCAAGCATGGAATTGTTATTATTTTTCTTTTTCTTATTATTGAGTTATATCTCATTTTGTCTTTGTTTTTTACACTGCAACTTCCATGAAGTGAAGCTCGAAGCTAAGCTTGCCAATCCAACTGGCATGCAAGAGACATATTGGATGGTTGTTTAATTTCTTCATCTTTCTCTTTGTTTTATTTTATATAGAGACAACTTTTGACTTAATCTTTGGTTAATTAATTACTTTTAAAATAATGTCCTTATCCCAAATGCTTTACTCTCAAGCACATCACTTCATTATTAATTATCTAAAGAAAATCTCAAAGGAATCAGTCAAAGGCCTGCATTCAAAGCTAATCAAGGAAATTGAGTATAAATGATTAGGTAAACTTGGTAGTAAAGTATAAGCTAATGCCTTTCTTTTTCAAGCAAGAAGGTGCATGCTTCCATACTCTCAAGAACAATAAGATTGTTAAAATAATAAAATAAAATAAGATTTACGCAAAAAAGCAGAAGCGAAAAGAGAGAAAAAGAACACAGAAATTCAAAGTGGTTTTGCTTTAAATACCTACATCCATTACTTAGAAGAATCCAATGGAAGATCATCTTTATATTGAATGACTTTATTATATAATTGTATTACATTGACAATATGTGGTATGTGAGGTATATATTCTACAAAAAATAATCAAATCTTAAAAATTTGATTATACGCAAACATCAATGGTAAATACCTATAAAAAAAGTATATATCTATATATCCATGCTAAAAAAAAATTGTTAAAGATTCTAACGAAGAGAACAAAAAAGAAAGATGGTTTCGCACCCTGTTGAATTGAGAACTCCATCTTTTCTTTTCTTTTTTTCGTCTAAGTACGTTGTTAGTAATTTGAACGGTATTTGTGAAGGAGTACTGTACATAATATCTACTTGATCAAATAAATTTTGAGTTGTCCAACTACAATATATACATATAATTCTATAAAAGCTCTCTTACCTCTAACGTTTAGATTACAGCAAAGTTACTAATAATGGCTTGTTTAATTATTCGAATAGCAAAATTATTATATATATATATATTTAGATCTACAAGCTCGACAACAACAAATTTGTATGCACAGATATGATTCAGCACTACAACCAAACAAAACATCTGACCGTACGTACATCGATCAATAGATCTACATTAATATTCCTGTAGAAGAAACAGAATCTCTTACATGCACAAACAACACCGATCGATGATCAGAAGGCCGGCAACCTCTGTATTTAAAAGAGGCCGGATGTTGGCCTATTTACATATGCTTTAATTTTCTTCTTTTCTTTTCTTTTTTTTCTTGTTTTCTTCTTTTTCCACCCATTAAAAAAATGAAAAACCCATGAACAAAACATATATAATTAAACCACACATGCATGCACTCATCAAGAAAGACTACCGTCATCATCGGATCCAGATCTCCTGGAATTTTTATGGGAATTCTAATTTTTGAAATTTCAGATTTAGGTCATTCATTTTCATTTAAGAGTCATTATCCTACCACGTGTCTCACTACTAATAAAATAATAATAAATTTTTAATGATATTAATGATACTAATAATCATCATTATTTTATTATTTTATTAGTAGTGGAATACGTGACAGAATAATGAATCTTGGATGAAAATGAATGACTTGGATCTGAAATTTTAGAAATTAGAATTCTCCTAAAAATTTCAAGAGATCCGAATCCATTATCATCATAACTAACGCCAAAAACCACGCAATAAGGCTGCTGTATGTACATAACTATGGCATCATCATTATCATTGCCATCATCATAATAATTATAATCACATAAATGAGACAAACTTTTTGTGTGGATATAATTGTAATGGTTCTGAAGCTAGCATCAAGTCCAGTCTCTCTCTCTCTCTCTCTCTCTCTCTCTCTATATATATATATATATATATATATATATATATATGTATGGACTATAGTTGTATGATATTGATGTATGATCTATCTATCATGCACGACCATGCACCATCTCCTATTTTACTTTTTTCACTCTAAATAATAAAGGAGAGATAAACGAGGTGACACAATTACTAGTTTCACGTGGGTCTCCTCTATTATCGACATAGCTAGCCTTTACATAAAGCTAGTTTAATTTCCATGCATGGCTGCTTCTTTCCCGTACAGGAATGTGAGCATTTAATTAAAGCACAACTCATGATGCAATCAACACGACACGCTACGTAAAGGGCGGATAAATTTTAATAATTTAACATAAAATTAATAAATTAGAATTGACACGATGTAAACATAAATTTTAGTAGTAAGCATGCAGCTTATCAGTGCACGGTTGATCAAGGTAAAGTGGTAATCGATCGGTTCAAAGGCGAAGAAGCTTAAGTGATGATTATTGTTAATTTAATCATATTTTTGAAGGTTCAAACCCATGAAATGAACAATTATCTCCTAGTTGAACTTTGTAAAAAAAAAAAAAAACAATCTATTTTATAAACTATATATACGACATAGAGTACTATGGTAACTATACCAATTACCTAATTGCATAATTGGTTTCTGTCTGAAATTTCGTTGTCTACTTTTTACCTTTTTTTTTTTTTTTGTTTTTTCTTTTTTGTTGCCTTTCCCTATCATTTGAAACTTTAAAGTACAAATATTAAGACACAACACATGCCTTGGGGCAAAAACATTTCAAATTACAGCTGTTGTTGTACAAACGGGTCCCTAATCATTGCAGTTTGGAGGGATATTTAGACAAACATGGCCCCAAATGAGAAAGAAAAAAGGTTAATTTTGTTTGTTTAATTTCCTTTTTTTTCTAAATTTCAAATTCATAATTCGTCCACCTTCACTCCACCATTGGTGCCAACAACCCAATCACACACAACTTTCTACTGTACAACATCATTACCACTAATGATTTCTCTTACATTTTCCTTTCCTTGCATGTGATCTCCTAATACCCTTTTCCCTTTCCCTAATCTCTTTATATTTTTTTTTGCCAAATCCATCTAGTGCTATCATTCTCCAGACATTTCATAAAAGAATATGCCTTTACACCCGTTGAGATTAAAACACGCGTTTTATTCCAACTTAAACTAGACCTAGAACAAATGCATCAATAAAAATCGAGTTCAACTCGAAGCTAAACTCAGAACAAATGCATAGATAAAAATGGAGCCTATGATGTCGTCGAAGGAGATGACCAATATTATATATAGTTTTCAAAGTGTCATTAATATATGAAATTAGAAATTTAATCAGAATCAATTATGGTGATAAGATTGACAGGTTTCTAACTATTTAATTAATGTTTACTTGCACCTCACCATAAGGAAAAGAAAGCGTTTACTTTTACCTAATTAAACACAATCAAGTAAACACTTTGTGTACGTAATCTCTTATGTCTTGCTGTAACAACTTTCATACATTTTCAGTCCCTTTCATGGATAGAGACACAAATCAGAGAACAAATATACCAAGCTGCTCATAAAATTACAAACCCTAAACATATATAATTACTGATATTATATATATATATATATATATATATATATATATTAATTGAAGGGACCCACCCAGATGAGAGATCTGGATCGGCCACGTGTCAAAAGCCCAAACCCTTGGAAATTTCTTGCACACCAGGGTTGAACCCCAGGCAACCCAGCAGGCCCTGCTTGTAAGGCAAGAAAGTCTTCTTCTTCATCTCCTCTGAAACCGCCCGGTTCACTGTGTAATGATACTCATGGGCCGAAAGCGGTCCTCTTCTCCGGCTCGACACCGAGCCGGAACTGTCCGTGGACCGGAAGCTCGAGTTCTTGACATCTTCATTCGCCCTGTTCTTCGACAAAACCGCGTACTTCGTCAATGGATGTTTCCCCGTTGCACGGCCCTCCGACGCGCTCCGAAATAGCAGAAAATCTTTGAGACTCCATTTTCTGTAACCTTTGGAGAAAGAAATGGATGATAGAAATGAAGAATATGTTGAAGAAGAAGTGGGGGAAGTGGAAGGTTTAGCGCTGTTTGTTGTTGAAGGATTCACTTTCGCCTGTGAATTTTCTTCCCCTTCATAAACAATGTCAGAGACCCTCAGAGGAGACAGAGATCTTGTTCCTTTACGTAGAAAGCTTGATGAAGATGACCTTTCTCTCCCCCGCGGCTTTTGTTCATATTCTCGCCCTTCTTCTTTTCTGCGGTTTTCCTCTATCGCCGCCGCGAATGGATCGAAATCTTTCTTGTGACGCGGCGAAAGCGCTTCTTGGACCATTTTCTTTCCCTGTGAAATTCTCGATCTGGGAGATCTCGGAGACTTTGGAGACCTCGGAGAGGAAACGTTGGACCCCGAGCCATTAGCTCCGGCGCCGACTTGCAACCGAGGCGGTGGCTTTAGAGGCCGAATTTTGCCGCCGTCGAAGAGCTCATCCGCGGACAGAGAAGTTCGCTCTAATTGCCCACTAAAATTGAACTCAAAATCCTGACCGACACCGTCACCGTCGCCGTCGCCGTCGCCGTCATCGCTATCGTTATTGTTTTCGCCATTGCTGGTGGGTCTGGATTTGGGAATCCCGGGCTTTTCTTCCCAGTTGAAAGGAACAGAGGAGGCGGACTTTCTGGGAATCATGTCGTGGAGAGAGAGGTCGTTGAGCTCGCGGTAGAAGGCGGAGGCGCGTGAAGGGCTGGTGGGGGCGCTGAAGAGGAAGCTGCCGAATCGTTGAGGGCTGGAAGGAGCTGTCATGTATGGAGAGGAGCAGGTGCTGTCGAAGTTGAAGTCCACCGGAGGCGGAGGAGGGACTGGAACAACCACTTCCATCTCCATGATTGGATTGCTCAGCTTTTTGTGGGTTTGATCGAGAAGTGAGGGATTGCTCAACTGTGACGAACTGTGACGATTTATAGCGTACGAGCGCGCGCGAGAGAGAGATAGAGAGCAGTTGGGAGGAAGGGGAGGGGAAGAAGAGGGAGGGGGGATTTTTGACTTGGATACTGACAACAAAACTGGTCATCAAAAGCTGCCTTTATAAATCTTTCTTTCTCTCCATGAGTTTGTTGGGCTTTTTTTTTTTCCTTTCCTTTAATAAATTGGCTAATTTTGTATTAAAAAATGCTTCACAATTTTGTAGCAATTATATCTCAACAAATTCTTAGTTATATTAATTAAAAAATAATAATATTGTTCTCTTTCTTCCTCTAAAATAAGAAAAGTGTAAAGGAAAGAATATTTTAAATGGAAAAATAAAAGTAGATAACTAAAATGCTGAGTCTGATGAAAGTACTTTAAAAAAGTAGACAGTTAAAATATAAAAATGCATTTTTTAGTTAAATATTTGTTGAGAGAGATGTGAATGCGACATAAATCTTGTGTATTTGAATTTTGGATAATTGATTCTTCTATGTGAATTTGCTTGTCTACAAAGGTTGAGTTGAAATCTTTCATTTTAGAGTAAGAGTAATGATAGAAATTACACATTTATATTTTACAATTTATTATTATTTTTAAATAAATTGATCTAAAAGTTGGTTGAAACTGTTATATCAATATCATATGATAGTTATAATATAAAAATATAGTTTTTAGTATTTTTCTATGAGTAATGTCACTCTTTACACTAATTTATCTTGCATATTTTACATTGATTGACATGACGCTAATTTAATGTATTTTAAGTGATTTCTTATGTCAATTACTATATTAAAAAAAAAAAGAAAAAAAAAAAAGAACATTCCTTCTACTTAAACACGAGTAATTCTAGGTAGCCTACTTGTGTCCTACTAAGAATGATGTGGCTATTAAAATCATCATTGAGTTTTTTATTGATCATTATTAAATTTTGATCAAATGATGATTTAATAGCTACATCAATCTTAATAGGACACAAATAAGACATAAGTAGACCACCTAAAATTACTTACTTAAACACGCAAGTAAGAAATTGGTCATTAAGATTAGACTTGTATCACATCGATATCTAAGGTATACAAATTGTTTCAAATCTCTTTAGGACTCTTACAGCAAATCAATTTTTTTTTCTTTTTTTTTTCAATTTCATACAAATTTTGTCTTTTTGTTGACAATATCCTAACAAAATTACAATTCTACCCAAATAAAATTTACAAAAAAAAAAAAAACAAAAAAAAAACCAAAACAAAACAAAACAAAAACAAAAACAGAGAACGAAATTTTTTTTTTTAAAAAAAAAGGTGGTGATTTCCCTTGGATGGTTAGTTTATTTAATTTTGTTTCAAACAAGTTATATTATAACTTATCTCCGAGTTAAGTAATCTATCGGTTCATTTATTTTCAAACAAACTCAAATTTGTTTATGTGTTGTTTAATTAACTTGATCATTCATCATCATCATATGAAGTAAATATTGTCTTTCACTTATATTTTTTTTGGTAAATCATCCTAATCATTACTTATTTAATTGTTTTTTAAGATTTCGAGTTAACAAGATAAATTAATTTTATTTTTAAACTTAAAAAAATTAACTCCACTAACCATGTATTTTATAATAAACCATATAATTTTTATCATCAAATAAACTATTTATATTTATCACATTAAATCTTTTAAATACTTAAAGTGAGCTAGTCAGCCGCCACCCTCTTCCAACTTTTTTATTTTCTCAGTTTTTAGCTTTTAGCTTTTATATATTTATATATATTTTTTAATCATTATATAATTGAATTTGAGTTGACAATTTTATTGCAAATTAAATTGAAACTAATTTTGTTTTTTTCTTGAATTTTATCTTTAGAATTGTCTTACATTCATGGGGATGGAATAGTGGAGGCAGCCAGGTCGAAGTAAAGACCACAGAACTTTTGCCGACACGATTTCCCCTTGTCACCAAACAATTTTGACTTTTTTGTTACCTTTATTTATTTATATGTCGTGGCAGAATCGAGTGAATCAATTGCTCTCCATTTACCTATGACTGAAGTCCCTACAAAATAAACTACCTGAAGGCTGGGATCCCCTGCAATTCAACTGGGGGATACCTCCTCTAGTCCTCTTTTTCTGACTTTTCTTTTTTTTTTTTACTGAATATGTGAGAAGAGTTTTTTTTTTAGGGCTAACTCTCGTGAAGTTATGTGCTTTTTGCAAACATTTTTTTAATGTTTAAAGTCTTTTACTTTTGTGTATCAAACTTTGATTTTCTTCCACTTTTTTCCTTTCATTAGGATTTTCTGTTAGATCCTAACGGAAATATGTGAAATTACTAAACTATCTTTACTGAAATTACTCATTTCACCTTTTAATTTAACTGCAATATGTAATGGAAGGAAAAAAATGAAAGGAAATCAAAATTCAATACACCAAAGTGAGAAACTTTGAACATTGGGAAGTGTTTATAAAAGGCGCGTAACTTCATTAAGGGTAAGTGAAATTACCAATTTTTTTATTAGAATAGGAGGCTTACTCTTGGAGCCTAATGTGCAATTCAAACATGATGCAAAATGTTATTTTGCATTTTTTATAGCTTTTTCTTTAACATATTTAGTTGATATGGCATGTTTAATTTGCTTTTAGATAAATCTTAATTAAAAATTTAATATTATTTATACTCCTAAATCTTATGAGATTGGAGATTGTAAAAAAAAAGAAAATTGAAAGTTTGATGCCTTAAATAAAGAGTTTTTGAATATTAAAGAAGTAATTTTAAAACGCGTAAAAGTTCCAAAGATTTTGTGAAGTTTTCTTCTCTTTTTTAGTGTCCTTTTTGATAATTAATATAGTGAAATAGTTATAGACCTAATCTATGCATGATTATGATTGGAATAATGAGGCACACAAAATAAATTTATGTTTGTTCTAGTATATTTCTGTCTTCTAATGGGGAGCGTTTAAGATGCAACCATTATTGTAGATGCAATCGATCGCATACTTAAACTTCAATCGAAGAGGAGTAAGCTCGGAGACTTATTGGATGTGACAATGAAAAATATCTCTGATTCTTACATTAGTAATAGTTGTTTGGGGAGAAAATTCAATTTTGTAATTGTGTGTATTCTAGATTATACCCCTAATGGCCGCCTCTTTTTTTATATTTACATACAGATATCTTTTTAGAGTACTGCTATAGATCATCTTTTGGTAATTTTAAAAGCCACATCAGTTTTAGGAGGATAAAAATATAGTCCTTAGCATTACTCTTCTTTCTGTTCTTTTTATGTTTTTTTAATTTTCTCTTGATATTATGCGGATATTGTTTACTAAAAATGTAGAAAAAAAAACTTGTTCTTACTTTCTTTTTTGCTTTTAAAAAAAATTAAAAAAAAAATAAAATTAATATCTAATTAGGACTAAAAGAACACCTAACATTCTCCTATTGCATAACTACATGGCCAGGTGTCATTCTCCAATTCGGTGTATTTCTACAAGCCATGCCAGCGAGGTCCCCTGCCACGTGTTATCTTTTAGATCAATGGATCAAATGAACCTTTCCTGGCGTGCTGCAGCTGTCGCCCGCATCACTGGGAATATAAATGACGGCTGTGGTGATATGGCATGATCTTCAAAAATGCTCCTTCAATTCGTCCAATTATAATTGAAAGATGTTTCCAACTCAGCAAATTAGTTATAATTAGTCCTCTATTTATTTTAGTTTTTCTTTATTACACAAAGAGAATTGCTAGAAAGCCAAAGAGTAGGAGTCATAATTTTTTCCAAATTGACGTGGCAAAAATTTTAAACACTTGAGACTGGTTGTTTATTTATTTATTTTTGTTTTTCATTTTAAAATTCTTATCACGTCGGTTTAGAAAGAATTTTGGCTTCTTCTCTTATACAAATATCTCATCAATATGACGTGACAAGGTTTAGTAGTATTTGAACATTCTTTTTAGCAAGGGTTTATGCAAGAGCTACTAAACTTTATCACGTCAACTTTGTGAGATATTTGTAAAATGTTTGCGTGATACAAATCATTACTCTTTTCTATTATATGTAAATTCAAAAACAGTTTTAAAAGGCAAACTTTACAAAACTTCTCTAAATTTTCACACGTTCTGACATTACCCTATTAATGTTCAAAAACTCTAAATTTAGGATATCGAACTTCCAATTTTTTGTAATGTCCTCTACTAAATTAAGGCATTTATTTTTTAAAATTCCGTTAAATTCTTACCAGCGCCTGAATCTTTGTAATTTTTTATTATTTTTTTATAATAAAAAACAAGAGCATTTTGAAAATTGTAACAATATTTAACGAAAAATCCTAATCGATGAAAACATTGTAAAAAATTGAAATTTCAATACCTTAAATTTAGAGTTTTTGGACATTAAAAAAATAATATGAAAACGCGTAGATATTTTGTGAAGTTTCCTTGAACTTAAATAAAAACTTGTGTAGATCGTCATCAGCCTAAGCATGGAAATTAACCTTGCTGATCATTGTGATTGGTGATGCCAATATTCTTCATCCGTCATCAATTATAGTGAGAGCAACATTTGTGAAGTTGACAAAACCATAATTTTAAATAATAAATTATGACATATAGAATAATCAAAACCCACTAGGCAGTATTGATAACCGGTTTCACATCTTCTTCCACACATCAATTCTATTCTAGAGCAATTTAAGAAGAGAGTGGCTGTCAGCTGACACAGTTGATGATGTTTGTGAAGTTGTTGGCAGCCCACAAAAATCTGGAATGTGAAAGAAAACATCAAGTATGAACGCTAATTGTAGACAAAAAAAAAAAAAAAAAAAAATCTTCTCTGCTGCCAAAATTGAAGATTTGCACTATCAATTTTGCATTTAATTCAAATGGAAGACGACCCTGCCTGCCTGCCTGCTGCTTCCTCTAATTTTCTCACCAAAAAATTTGTCTGTTTGATTTCAGCCCTTTGTTTGTCACTTCCCTCGATCGGTACTTGCTATCTCTCTATCCTGCTTTGGGCAGAAAGGAAATAAATTAAAACTAAAGCTGCCTTACTCACAAAAAAAAATAACTAAAGGTGCCTCTGTCGACTGCTAAAGCTATATACACTGGTGTTGGGCTACATATATGTTTAATTAATATGTTATCTTGAATCACCAAATTTTTATGGCGGGTTCAAATTTTTTTTTTAAATATTTGTTCTCATACTTTTTTAAATTGTTGTTTATTTAAAAAATTAAGTTTATAAGAAGAGATAAATGTATTCATTTAATTTAGAAAAAAAAAAAAAATTTACTTACAATCATTGATCTTTCGTTACTGTTGTAATCATACCCTTAAACTTTTAAATATGTCAATTTTAGATTATCATCTTTCAGAAGTTTGCAATGTCAACACTTTTGTCCAAATTCAACATAAGTCATAACGAAAGAAGCGAAATCGACTTCCGTCCAAATTTAAGGTATTTTTATAATTTTATAAATATCTTAGCGGTATTTTGAAAATTTCCCTCGTCAACCAAGGGCGGAACTTGAATATTTAGTTTGGGGGGTAAAATTAAAAAAAAAAAAAAAAAAGAGAGGGGGGGGTGGGCTGGGGACCCTCCAAACACATGTGTAGTTCTGCCCTTGTCGTCAACTGTTTGATTTAACGCTAAATTTTGACGGGATTGTTGACATTGCAAACTTTTGAAAGATTGTAACCCTAAAATCTAAAATGACACTTTAAAGTTTAAGAATATAATTACATAATAAGTGAAGTTTTCCCTTCAATTTATATTCTAACATGTTATCTTGGAATGTTTACTCCTTGTTGTGTAAAGATATAATTAAGAATTTAAGAAGCTCACACAAATTATTTGTTGATTAACACATGAATTTGTAAGAAAGTCTTAATAATTTAGGTATTTATCATAGAATTTTAAGAAGAATTAAATAGTTCGGTCTATGGCCTATATTTCATAACGTAACGCATAATTAAGATTTGTTGTATTATGTACACAATCTTGTTCTAAATTTGCATGCATGCTCAATGTGACATCCAAGTCACATTAATTAATCTTGATTTTTTGTAATTACCCTGGCTTGATATGAGGTTGAGGTTATCTAATCACCAACTAATTGAATATTTATAATTAATTTGTTTCCTTTTTAATTATCAAAATTGAAAGCTGGCATGAGGCAGCTGGTTGATGATGTTTCAGTTTGTGATTTGGACAAAACAAAGCTGCTTACGCCGCGCTTCTAGAGAGAACATATTGTCAATGGTATACAAAATTCAAAAAACTCGTGTACAATATTCTCTTTAACTTCATCTTATAATGATGCAAGAATTTAATATATTCTTTTATCCCTTTGTTTTCTTTGACTTTTCATTATGGGAGGCCGACTTTAATTATAAATTATAACTAGTTTACCAAGGATCATGACGCTTATATTATAGCACATAATCATCCTATTTAATTAATCCAAGGAAAAGTATTTTATAAAATCCATTTCAAACATGTGACTCATTTTATTATACCTCTTTCCTGAGACTTGCTCATGTCAAATTGCATGGATATGTGCATGTGCGTGTGCATGTACCTTATATTTATTGTTTAAAATAGAGCAGCAATTTTGTAACTGTTTTCGTCTTATCATGTTTGTGTTCAAATTATGTCAAACTCTAATTCGATTCCTTTTATTAAATGAGTCAAACCGTTTAACCTGTCGTGTAGTATATTGTAATCTCTAAATGTTGTATGTTAGTTGATGCATAAATATAAAACTATACAAGTCAATCATAATCTAACCCATTTAATTAAAATCGGTCAGACTCCATAATTTACTAATTTCGTGTCAAATTTACAGATCATGTCAAAAATTGTCTAACCCTAACGGAGAGATTGCATAACCATTTTCCAATGGCTCCCAGCCTCCAGTCCCGTATGTACATTAATGAAATCTGTTAAATTAAAAAATGGAATTTGACAGTATGGAGTAAATTGTTTTTTTGGTATATCTCAGTGACATCTAAATTCATTTTCATAGCACAGTGAGCCAATTGTAAATCAAGTAAACCACATGTACTGATTTTTTTTAAAAAAAAATTAAATTAATCAAACCTTTCGATCTTAACCCATTAATTTCGTATTAACTTCCTATCGAATTTGTAAATTTTGTTAAAAATTGTCCTCTAACGTATAGATATTGCTTAACCCTTTTCCACTGGCTTCCGTATGTATGAGGCTACGCCTACAAATAATGAAAGTACGCACGTGGGAGATATAAAAATAAAAGAAAAGATGTTGTAGAGATTTTGCTTCAAACATTTCAAGATTCGTCGTCTTAGGAAAGCTTCAACAACAATGTCTGAAACACTGACCAGGATCTCTTTCGCCTCAACTGATTTGGTCGCCGGCAGTCGATCTCAGCATTAAATATTACGACACATCAAGAGTAAATTATCATTTTATGGGTTTGTTGTTAAGAGAGAGAGAGAGAGAGAGAGAAATATCGTACAAGGTAACTTGAAGTGGAAGAAATAATAATAATAATGGAGATATAAGATATTGTTGCTTTTTGAAACCAGACATTTGCAGATATTTTTCTGGACTGGCTTCAAAATGTCGGAGGTTTAATGGTAAGAGCAACGAGGAAACCATATCAATATCTTATAAGTATCTCGAAAAAACGATGTGACAAGATGCCATTGTTATAATGGAAACCCGAGAGTTCCAATCCACCGTTAAATTAGTTATTGTAAAAAATTTAAAGAATTGGTTGAGATTTCCCCATCAACATTAATACAGAATAGTTGTGAAATAAAAATGTGATATACAACATTACTATGTTATAATAGGTTTCAGACATGGTTCTTGATTGAGGTTTGGAGGTCGCTTAATTTTTCTCCGGGGTTTAATGGTCAAAGTGATGGTACATATCACACAAATATTTTACAAATATCTCATAAAATTGATGTGACAAAGTGGCATTGTTATAATGGTAATGTTATAAAGTATATTTTTATTTCACAATGCTAACGTGTCAATCCCAACCAACCATTGAATCAATCATTGTTAAAAAAAATTGTGAGATAAAAATGTGATATATATTATTATTATTATTATTATGTTATAATAGGTTTCAAACGTGGTTCGTTGTTGTCTTGTATATATAGAAGATATAGCTAAGTATTGTTTTTATTTATTTCAATCTACTTTCAATTTCCATCCTTGAAGACTTGTAATAAATGTATAGATTATTACAGGTTTTTTTGTCTGCTTAAACATTAGTATTCTTTAAAATAACCATTTTTCATTTAAAACAAACAAAAAAAAAAAACAAAAAAACAAAAAAACAAAAACAAAAACAAAAACAAAAGCTATAATCTACCATTATTAAGTTTTTCATAATTTCATTTGACTTACAAATAAGAAAGAATGAAAGATAAACCAAGTCCAAACGTATATTATTTTATATTCTAGTAAATGTTTATATATCATTGTATTTATCTTAACTTGTGAGAATGCTGTTGGATTATGTCAATAATATTCTTTTTAATATAAAGTCAAAGTCAATAGATGATGGTAGGCTGCTTTATGTAGATCTCAAAAAATTACATTAAAAAAAAAAAACCAAAAAAAAAACACACGCACACAATATTATAACATTTCGAAACAAACAGGGTTAATAAAATAAAATTAAACTTTTAGACATTTTAGGGCAATATGTTTGGCTTTACAAACCAAATTTTCCCCTGCAAATAGATTTTATAACTACTACAAACAAGTTACAGAACTTGTAAGCATATCTAGTAAAATACGTAAAATGTCAATATTAACTAAATTTAACTAATAATGTCCCCTCCGGCAGATTAACTAGAGGTGAGTTAATCCCCAAGGGATAACTCAATCGGCTATGAACGAGCATCATGAAGCGGAGATTATTAATTCGAATCCCCCCTCCTCCTTTCCTTTTATAAACATGTCAAAAAAAAAAAAACAAAAAACAAAAAACAAAAGACAAAAACTAGAGGTGAGCTAAAATACAATAAATAGCAACTTCTTGTTTTTCGGTATTGCACAATGTCCAAATAAAAAAGTGTTTCTCACCATCCCTCTCTTCCAAATAGAAATATGAGAAATAGAACGTAATTAAAAATGAAAGATAACTAATATATAAAAGCAAGTAGAAAATCTACCGGAGTATGTTGATAACTATTCTTTATTCTTTAGTAAAAAAAAAAAAAAAAAAAGAGCCACCCCTTCTATTTTTTATTTATTCTTTTTTAAAATTTTTAAATAAAATTAATAAAAAATTATTATGCTGACGTGGCAAAACGGTGCATTTCAATCAATCTAACGGCAGCTAAAAAAAAATTAACGGTAAAGATTTTCTTGGCATTTCGATTGACCTATAGAGTAAATTGTCAAAAAAAAAAAAAAAAAAAAAAAAAAAAACTTAGAGAGATAAAAATTTTGGCGTATTTATCCAAAATATTTTGATATAATTTAACTAATTTATATTTCACTTCTTATTCTCCAGTACTTTGTCGGGCTCCAGGCCTCCATCCAAGTACTGAGGTCATAAATGTACGAAGAAAGTAATAATTTCCGGCGAAGTTAAATAAAAGCATTTATTTTGCTGAGTTTTTGGGAAAATGAGAAAGGACCAATAAACGTCGAGCCATTTATACGAATTGGAAGCTTAGCCTTCGATGGATAGTAATTGCAACTAAACGAGTGCAAATATTGCAGACTTTTTCAGACTATTGAGTATTGTATTATTAAATGATTGTTCCCTTCTGTGGCGACATCCTGTCGCTTAAAACAGCCAATGTTATTATCCGTCTATCCCTAAAGAATGAACTCAAACAAAAATCAGATCTGTGATGCCATAAAAATGTTTTATCCTATGAGCCATGTTAATTTTCAATCCAGTTTGGCATAACTAAATATATCGTGTATGATCAGGAAGAGTTACGAGTTTCAGCTCTCGTGACATTTATCATTTTTATCGGGGGCTAATTTTTACGGACACATCATCTCAGTTGTATGATAGTCGTATAGCAATTTGAATAACGCATTTTCCCCATTTCCATAAATTAGTTCAACATGTTTACATTACCCACTAAAAAAATTAAGGCCAATGTATTTTTCTCACCAGTTAAAACTCCAAAACCGTTCAAACACTGAGCATATTTGCAAGAAGCAGACAGAAATGAATGTTATCATTATCCATTAAAATAAAAAAGAATTTTAAGAGATGCTGTACACCTATGAGCTTAAAGATCCTCGCGCGTTTATGAACTAGCGTCCTCTCAAGCTGATTAATCAACGAATAATACTAAAAAACACACAATGATTTTAGAAAACCTCACTCTCTTCTACTAATTTACGATCCAATACGTGTTCAAAGTCGTTCAACATTTCTCTCCCAGTGAGTTTAATAATTCTGAACTCTTTCCCCAACCAAAAAAAAAAAGACAGTAAAAGGAAAAAAAAAATTCATCCATCAAGACATCCTTCG
This sequence comes from Corylus avellana, assembly GCF_901000735.1. Taxonomy (NCBI): domain Eukaryota; kingdom Viridiplantae; phylum Streptophyta; class Magnoliopsida; order Fagales; family Betulaceae; genus Corylus; species Corylus avellana. The sequence goes on along the minus strand of NC_081541.1, from coordinate 27,713,754 downwards.
ACCAAGACTCATAGTAAATATAGTATTAGTACAATTTTAAAACATGACCAATATATCAAAATTTAATCCAGCTACAGGATGTGCAGCTAAAGCCATCCTAATTCAATCATGTCTTTGGTAATTAAATTATAAAGCCACTCCTGTAAGTTCAGAATACCTGCTGTTGACAAGAGCTACAACCTCTCAGGAAGCTCCATGAACTGCAGCTGTAGCATACATGCCTAGACCCTGAGTCTGTGGCACAGTATATCCATACCCACCATAGCTTTGCCCTCTGTTATGTCCCCCATTCCACTGGTTACTGGAATCTGCTCTCCACTGCCAAGTCCCATTGAATTTAAGAAATCAGATGAGAAATATAAACTGGTGAGAGGAATATTGTTGAGAAAAAAAAAAAAAAAGTGGGGAGATGGGTTTCAAGCATGTTGACAAGTCATTCAAAACAAGCATCAACAACTTATTATATAACTCAACTGAGAAAAATCACTCTTTCTGAACAAAATTAAGCAAAATTACCTGCTTGCTTGCTGGACTCCGGCCCCACGAAAGACGAACTGTTTGCTTTCCAATGACTGTCCCATTCAAACTTTGTATCGCATCCTCAGCACTTTTTCTATGACCAGAGACAACACAAGGGAATCATTACAAGGAATTGGTGAATAATTAATATAATGTTGTTGTCATCTACGTTCAAAGAGCTTTATGAACTTCACCATCACCTCCAATCTCTTGTACATAAACTTGAATATACTTGCTCCTTAGTAGATTCCCACAAGAACATAATGTGACAAAAATTAATTAAGATTATTTACTTGATACTGGAAGGCTTTGTTTTGATAACACTTTTTCCTTCTTCCTTTTGTTTTCTCTTTTCAAAACAAAAACATTAACAAACAACCCAAAATACAAAACACTAAAATATAATTTCACCGTTATGTCTTCTTCAAACAAAAAGCACCTCTAAAATGCATTAACAAATGGATTTTTTTATAATTCAACTCCAAAGACAAACTACAAGACAAAAGAGCACCTGTTAGCAAATTGCACAAATCCACATCCTTTCCCAACTGGTATTTTCACTGAGACAATCTCACCAAATTGGGAAAATGGCTGCCTGAGATCTTCATCACTGGCATCAGAGTCTAGTCCTCCAACAAATATCTATAATAAAACATGGGTTAGCGATATACAAATAGGGTTCAAAGATAGTTCACAGAAGGGTCTGAAATGGACTCACAGTTGTGTTATTTGAGTCGCCCTCAGATTGGGAACCTTGGGTGATAGCACCATTTGATGCATGCCCACCAGCCAACACCAAAGCTATTTAATCAAATAGATCAAAATCCAATTTGAGTAAGATATGAAGCACACTATATTTTAATAATAATCTTATCAAGCTACAGTAGTAAACTAAATCAGCAGATATAATGCCAACAAGCGAGAAAACACACAAAAAAAGCACATGTTCATCTAGGGAGGGAACTGTTACATATATAACACAGCATTGACGCATCTGGGAAAAGAAAAAGTAGCTGTGACAAAGTAATAAAAATGAAGATTTCATGTGTATAAGAAGTACGAAATAATAACATTGACCACCTTTGCAACACAATCTTAATTTGTACATGAGAGGTCGAGTAGTTAGCTATAAATGATTTCACAAATATTATTGATGCCCCTTTGACTGAACAAGAAATGCAGAACTTACCATTATTAGTAGCAGATGAGAATTTTTCTCTAGATACTATACTAGTAATAGATATTTGATAAGCCACAACCAATTTGTTAAGCATTGATTATATGTAGGAATAGGTTAGCATACAGGAAATAATTCCATAAAGAACATGTAAAACAAATAGAAAACAAGGATGTGAGTGTTAGGTCATGTTAGCTAATTACCATGATGTGGAAAATGACAGGCAACATGGCTTGGTTAATGGAGTTAGTAGGAAGTTAACTACTAGGAGGTTATTTAGTATGGGCAGTTATGTGATGTGGTGTGAGACGTGTTATAGTGTGAGAGAAGTGGTAGTGTCAGACTTGTTATCATGGGAGATTAGGTAACAACTAGGAGTAGAAGTATTTAAGGGTCTTTATGTTATGTTGTGATTAGTGTAGAATTATAATTCAGTTGTAGATCAACTCCCAACCTAAAGTGGAGCACTATCATGTTTATCTTGTTCCGACTTGGACCCACTAGGGGTATCATAACGTAAGGTGTATTTATTTGTTTGTATTGTGGTAATACTCCAGTCATAAGTGAAGATTTGTATCATGTATTATCTTTCTATTGTCATTAATATTAGTTGTCTTTCTATTCTCTAATTGGGACCTATCAATTGGTATCAGAGCCCAAGAATATGGCTACTAATCGTGACAGGATTGAATCTTTGGAGGCAAATGTATATGACGTTAAGGAAATCATTCAACACTTGGAGGAAGGAGCAACTAGCTCCGCTGATCGCATGCAAAGAATTGAAGAAGCCTTAAATGAAATCTCAACCCTTCTTTCAATGCAGCATGGGCCAGTGGGACGTCAACCATACTGCACATATGAGCAGGGTGGTCCTTCAAGAGGTTTTCATCAAGCAGGAGCAACCCGGCGACAAGTAGTGGTGCCACATTATGCTAAAATGAACTTTTCAATTTATCAAGGAGATGATCCCACCGAATGGTTGAATCGTGTAGTACAATTTTTTGATTATCATGGGAAGCCCCCAAAGCAAAAGGTGGTGCTGGCATCTTTCCATCTTGAAGGTGAAGCCAACCAATGGTGGCAGTGGCTGCAAAAGGCTCAACAAGAGGAAGCTATGCCGGTTACTTGGGACATATTTGAAATGGAACTATGGGCTAGGTTCATGCCAATTGACTACGAAGATTTTGATGAGTCTTTGATGAAACTAGCACAAGAAGGATCCTTTCGTGATTATCAAAAAGAGTTTGAAAGATTGGGGAACAAAGGTCAAGGGTGGACTCAAAAGCATTTGAATAGGCAACTTCCTTTGGGGTCTTAAACCAGAGATTGTAGGAGGAGTTTGAATGTTCAAACCCAAAACACTCAAAGATACTATCAGCTTAGCTCGAATGAAAGATGACCAATTGTGTCAGCAAAGGAGGGCCAACGAGTCGGAATTGCAACCCATAAATAACCACCCAACCAATAATATCAATTGTTAAGAAAATCTCTTGGGATGAGATGCAGAGGAGACATGCAAAAGGCTTGTGCTTTAATTGTAATGAGAAATTTGTTCATGGCCACAGATGCAACATGGTGCAAGCTTTTCTAATTGAAAGAGATGGGCCTATTATGGCAGAATTGGAAGAAGATAAGACATTGATCCAATGGGAACATCGGTCACCGGAGGACATTATCTGGAGAGTGGTTACAAACATTTAACATCAAACAAGCCTTCAACATCAATCAAACCTTCAACTTCAAATTCTCACGTTCCACCTTGAGGACAAGGTGCTTGCCGTAGAGGTGAGGAATGTTAGGTCACATTAGTTAATTACCATGATGTGGTAAATGATAGGCAATGTGGCTTGGTTAATGGAGTTAGTAGGAAGTTTACTCAACTATTGGGAGGTGATTTAGTATGGGCCATTATGTGTTGTGGTGTGAGACGTGTCATAGCGTGAGAGAAGTGGTAGTGTCAAACTTGTTATCATGGGAGATTAGGTAACTGCTAGGAGTAGAAGTATTTAAGGGTCTTTATGTTATGTTATGATTAGTGTAGAATTATAATTCTATTGTGGATCAACTCCCATGCCAAGTGGAGTACTATCGTGTTTATCTTGTTCTGACTAGCACCCACTAGGGGTATCAGAACGTAAGGTGTGTTTATGTGTTTCTATTATGGTAATACTCCAACCATAAGTGGAGATTTGTATCGTGTATTATCTTTCAACTAATAAAGATTAGTTGTGTTTCTATTCTTTGATTGGGACCTATCAGTGAGGGCTTAAAAAGATAAGATTATGAAGGCATTTGAATCCAAAATTAAGCAAGTATCAATATGAATTGAAAGATATAAAAGAGCCAATGAGCTGCAACTCCAAAGACATCTTCCCTAATAAGAAGGGGGTGGAGGGTTTGGTTACCATAAAAAAAAATAAAAAATAAATAAAAAACCTAACTACATATGCATTATTACTCCAGACGGATTAGTCCAGTTACGATTGGAATTTTTTAAAATTACTTATAAGGCTCAGTCTCACCTAGTAAATAACCAACATGAGACTTAACACCCATAAGTAACATTAAATCCACCAACTCAATATGAACAATTTATTTTCCCAATGTGAGATTAACTTTCCTGGGTATTACAATCTCCCCCACTAGAATCTCTGACGTCCTTGTCAAGGCTCATGTCATGCGGTGCTCTAGCACCACATGGTGTTACTAAGTTGCTCTAATATCATTTGTAACAACCCAGTAAAAACGCTAACCACGTCTACACTATATTCCAAAAGGACTACACAAGTTACAATAAGAGCTCATTCGAATCACTTATAAAGCGCGGTATCGCCTAATAAAGAACCAATGTAGAACATGCACTCATAAATACCTTTATAATCCATCCACTTAATGTGGACAATCCATTTTTCCAATGTGGGACTAACTTCTTGAGGTGTCAAAAATCACTTACAAATCATATAACAGTAGCTATATCATTTGAAAAATGACAATTGTTGGTATAGAACTAACTTATTTGTTCAAAATGGAGCACCATCAGAGTATATTATTTCACCTTAAAGCAGTAGTAAGGGTACTAGTAGTATTATCTCTTGTTGTTGCAATAGGTGATAGAGCAAGAGAAGATAAATTATCAGTAATAAAAGGATGCTACGAGTACCAAAGGATGGAATTGGCGACATCTTGAAACCTTCTCACAAGCGATACCGTCAGCATTGGAAAGAAAACAATCAGGGCCACACAAATTACATTCATAAGATTTTCAGCCAATTGGGGAGGACTTAGTTTAGAAGCTGATTCATGTGGCTGATGCTAATTCGTTATCAAGGCTTTATTGAGTTGAGTGAGTTGTGTTGTGGAAGGGGACCAAGAGCAAGAGAAAAAAGTTAAGGCGGCAGCCATCAAGTCTAAATAAAATATTCAGTACCAATGATGATTATGATGACAAAACTCAGGATCCTTTCCGATCCACTGGGGCAAGCTCACATAATAACAGCAAACATTTATGGAACAGAAGACCAACTAGAATGCATTTTCTTGAAAACAGGAAGGGTATGAACAAGTTTAAAAGCAGGAGCAGCTGAAGTAAAGCAAAACAAAATAAACAAGCTTGGTTGTCTCTCTCCTTTTTCACTGTTTGAACCATTTTAAAGGAGGGGGGACGTCACAATTATGCAAACAAGCACATAACAATATACAAACCAGTGAGAGAGAAGATGACAATGAGTTGACAAGAAAATGACCAGATTAAGGAGAAAATACCATAGCAAGAAACATTGGCACCATCAACAACCAACATCAAGGACATAAAGGCTTAAAAGCTTAGAAGCATCAGTATCAGATGGGGGGTTTACAAGATACCTTGTGAAGAGTACTGTTGTTGAAATCCAGATGATTTCTTGGGGGTTGCAACACCTATGCGCATGGGCCTACTTGAACAATACGTGCCATTCATTTCAGAAATAGCCCTTGCCCTCTCATTTTCATCACCAAACCTAACAAACCCATAACCTTTTGAACGACCAGTATTTGAATCAATAACCACTTTTGCTCCTTTAACAGATGGATATCTAGTAGCAAAGGTTTCCTGCAACATGTTATCAGTTACATCTGCAGCCAAATCCCCTACAAATATGGATAGATCAGAAGCAACGTCTGATCTTTTATCACCCGTACTAAAGGTCGCCCAATTTAGACGGAAGGGCTGCTCTGTATTTGGCATCACAGCACCATTATAGGTCTGCAGAACTTTCTCAGCAGTTGCATGAGAATAGAACTCGACAAATCCATACCCCTCTGACTGAGCAGTTTGCTTATTGCGTATAACCTTTACTGATGAGACCTGCAAATTTTTTGCATCACAAAAAGTCAGAAAGCAAGGGCATCATCGGAGGTGATGGGAGGTCATCTCATTCAAATTTTTTTTTATAAGTAATCGTCAAATATTAATAAAAGCACAAGGTACCCCTAAGTACACAGGAAGTATACAAAAGGAAAAACCTAACTAGAAGTAGCCAGAATAACAAAGAAATCACTATAAATAATCGCCAAAGGAGACACATAAGCTACTGTTCACATGTACAATTAAAGAGAGGGGGGGGGCCAGGAGAGAGTACAAAGCCAAAAGTGACATTAGAGACGATTAAATCAACAGCTTGTAACAAGATAATGCACAAAATAACAAGTCAAGTAAACATATTAATGCAAAGAGTAATGCTATACATCACCTCATTATCCCTCCCTCCCTCCCCCCAAAGCTGATGTGGCATGATCCCCTATAACATGTGGTGCTCAGAAATGAGTTTTTTCGTTTAAGGGACCCCACCACATCAACTATGAGGAACGGGGCAGGGATGGGGGGATAATGGGGTAATATATAGAATTACTCTAATGCAAATCATACTCAGATGCAAGTAAGCTATTTGGAAGCAACCTCATCAAGAAAATACAAATTGAAGACTAAATTCTAAAATCAAGTGAGCATATTTCAAGATGCATGGAATAAATTTAGTAGCCAGAAATCATAAAGAACTAATAGCCACCTAAATTCTGAGTCCCTATGAACGAGATGGTGGCCATTAGTTAACACATTGTAACATAACCATCTAAGCAAAAGCTGAATACAGATCAGGCCTATATTTGACCCATCAATCAAGGGGAAGTGTTGCTCATAACAAACTTAAGTAAGAAATCCAAGAAATGCCGACAGTATGGATAAAATGGTGGTGTTAGGCCCTTGGAGCATTGGTAGATGATGTGTTCTCTTATAGGTGGTACAATCAAAGCGGAACCAGACAAGCTTGCACACCAATGTATACAAAACAGATTTCACTCAAGACATTTGATAAAGAAACCAATTCACACTGAAATATCTTTAATATGATTAGACCTGAATCAATGCTACTTAGATCATTGCAAATTAAAATGTCTTGGGTACAACTCTGACAAGGGCTAGTTCTCAAATTGAGAATCACAAACTATCCAATTCTCTCTTCACTGACAGAAATTGGCAAAGTTCACAGCTTTTCAAAATAACCTCCTCTCTCTACAATCGTAAATTTAGCAGTACTATAGTGGGTGAAATTCCATATATCAAATAGTAGAACATACAAGCATAACAATAATGAAAATATGAGATACACTATATCATGATTTCCATATCGCATCGCAATCTTCTGTGCTAGGTTTCAATACGATCTAAATCTTACAAGAATAAAAAGTAAAACGACCCTTATCATCCACAACACAAACTACGATTATCTCCTTCCCAAGAAGCTTTAATAATTTTAAATATCCAATCAACCTAAAATTGACAACATTATTTAGCATTAAAGCACCAATAAGCTACAAACTAAACCACAATTGGAACTTTCAGCCATAATACACATACTCTTCCTTCATTCATGCATACACAGGTGCACAAAGATAGATAGCGATATAGATATAGAAGAGTGGGGTTGCAGACCTCGCCGGTGTGTGCAAAACAGTTGTGGAGGTAGGTCTCGTCCATCCAATGGTGGAGGTCGCCGATCCAGATCGTCTTGGCCTCGTCGGCGGACGCCATCTGCTGCTGTTGATGCTGCTTCTGATGCTGATGCTGAACCTGAGCTTGCTGCTGATATTGATGAGCATGAGCATGAGGATGAGGATGTGCGTACGGCATGTAGTTGTACATCATCATCTGCTGCTGCTGCTGCTGCATCAAGGCCATCGCCGACGCTGGGTACTGCATGGCCATCCATTGCTGCTGATGCTGTTGCTGCTGCTGCGACTGCATCCACTGCTGCTGCTGATGCTGCTGTTGCTGCTGCTGCTGCGGCTGCTGCTGCGTGTTCACATCACCGCCGTTCGCTTGCTGCGCCATGCTCTCTGCTCTGTTCTAATTTCGTGCGGCGCGGTTGCTCTCTCCCTCTGTTTCTCTCTCCTAGGGTTTTTGAGGCGCGAGAGGGAGAGCGAGAGCGACAGAGAAGAGGGAGGAGAGAAAGGGGTTGAATATGGTTTACGGTGGGGTTTAAAACGAGGCGGCGGATCTGGGTGGTAGACAGTAGAGAGAGACCCTCGGTTGCAACGTCAATGACACGATTGCCGTTCGTGACGTGTGGGACCCGCTCTCCGTGAGCCCCACCGACGTAATGGACGGTGTAGATCCAATCATGCTGCAACTTGCATTCGCGGTGGACTTTTAAATTGAACTCTTTTGGGTTGCCTGGAGGGTTTATATGGTAGGGTTGAGACCTTCACATCCTTGGTAGTAATCATTACCCTTCGCTAATTATAGGTATTAATTATAATTTAAGGTAGACGAACTCTAATTATAACTTTGCACTTTTTTTTTTCTTTGAGTAATAAATAATATTTAACAGATTTTATATGATTGTTGTACAATTCTACTGAGGACGTGACAGTAAAAATCAGCTCTAAAATTTTTATTTTTTTATAAATATTAATTTAATAATTAATTTTGATTATCACATTATTAAATATATTTTTTATAGTTTATTTTGTTTTAAAATATAATTTAATAAAAATATATAATTAAACACAGTCTAAAATGAAATAAGAGTAGGCCAACCCTTTTTCATATGAATACCTAGGGGTGCCCAAAAGGTTATAATTGACGGTTATTGGTTATAACCGCAACCGCAACCACAACTGCTTTGGGCAACTATTAATTTTGAGTTGAGATTTTCGGCGTCGACATGACCTTTTCTTTTTTTTCTTTTATTTGTTATTTTTAATTGGAGAAGAGAGATATTTAAAGAAAATTTAAATTTAAGGTATTAGCACTAAATTTGAGGTATTAGCACTAAATTTAGGATGATAAAATCAATTTTAAGTGATACCGTCTCTAAAGGGTTAACCTTCCACCTATAGGTTTTAGTTTTAAATCAAAAAATAAATTTTGAAACATTATAAATTAAATATTAACTTAAAAAAATTTAACCAAAAAAAAATCTAGCAGGACTAGGAAGAGAGAGATTTTTCTACAATTTTTTTTTTTTTTTAATAAAGTCACATCAGACTTTGGCAGACACTTGTCTGACTCTTGGCAGCCTGATAGTAGGACTCATTAATTTTTAATGATGGCAATTGCCTAGGCAATTAGCGGTTATTTTATAACCGGCGGTTAGCGGTTATTCAATCAAATAATCGGCGGTTTTATAACCGCTTTTTTTATATGGCCTTTTGGGCTTTTTAAGTGTTTTGGGCCTTAAATTGGCCTTTTTTTGAGCTTATTTTAAGGGTTTAAGGTCCAAATGTTTAAAAAAAGATGAAAAAAAAAAAAAAAAAAAAAAAGTTATTTTTTGGGCCAGCCAATGTTTTTAAATAAGGCTTAGCTCTAAACATTACATACCACATTATATATTTCACATACAATCATAATAAATAGCCCAAATCCATTAATCCAAATACAAATGAAAAAATTAATATATATATATATATATATATATGAACTCAGATAGCGGTTATAACCCTCCATGCTCTACCTCCTAAAATCGCTAACTATAATCGTCTTAGACGGTTAACAATTTTTAATAATCGTCTATTAAATCGATTAGCAGTTAACAGTTAATAGTTATAAGCGGTTATTAACGGGGCAGATGTAACCACAAAATAATTAGAAATACCGAAATCTCTCAAATCAGAGCTCTTTTGGTTACAATCGTATTGCTGATTAAGCTGTCTATAATAATTAGCGCCAAATAATTAGGAACCCACACGCATGTGGGACAAATCACTATCTCCAAAATTGTGATTACACGAGAATCAAGATAGCATCATAACGGTCTGGTTTTATAATGATTTTTTTTTAAAAAAAAAAAAAACCAAACAAAGTTTTATTTTTTTTCAAAATTAAATATTATTTTTTAAAGCATTAATAAATAATTTAAAATATATTTTTTAAAATATGTATTAAACAAGCACTTTTCAAAATAATTTTTTAATTTAAAACTTAAAATATACTTTTTAAAATTATATTAAGCGATAATGATTCATCGAATAATGATTGGTGTACCCAAGAATAACTTCAAAGAAATGCACTTTTGGGCCCAAAATTAGCCCAACAAGCCCATTCCAAATGAGCGACGAGGATCCACAATCGCTATAAAGACGTTATATGTAGAGTATACTCTTAATTCTTAGGGGTGTGAGACGTTCCTAGAGTGAGGGTTACAAAATTAAATCAGTTAGCGCCCAACCCCTTCCTTAACTAACAAAGTGCAGGAAAATACTCCATTCAAAAAAAATTAAAAGAAAAGGAACCGAATCACTAACGAGATAACTACTATTGTAGCCGAACACTATTTATCTAAGAATTCTTTTAACTCCTTACTTTCTTCAACTAATACCAACTTATGCAATAGAGATGAAATTAGAATTTAGTATGGGTGTAATTGTGTAAACCCAAATCCAGTTTGGAATAGACGATTGGTTAATTTTTAAAACTGAAACTAATAATTGATTATCCGGACAGGGTCTTTTAAACAAACGATGTTATTTTATATATATGCAAAAACCGGTAACGGGGTAGAGTTGATTCCAGTTTTAAAAGGGATTGGCGGGTTATCAATTGGTAGCCAATAACTAATCGGAGACCGGTTATAACCGGCTGAATTTACACTCCACTAAATTTAGATTTATTCTAGGCCAGTTCAATCAATTTAGAATTCTTCAATGATCAAAAAAAATTAGAAGATGAAAATGATCGTACAGTATACTGATTGATAATTGACGACAGTGATGCTTATAGATCCCATTTAGCTTCTCCTACTTTTTTTTTTTTTTTTTTTTTTTACCCATCGCATTTAGCTCTATCGGACGGTTCACAACATTGCAACAGGTACAGAAAGAGTGGGGTGCCCCGCAGATCTGTTTCTTTCCCGAATCGGAAACCTCTGACCGCTCGACAAGGTCATGATTCATCCTCACAAATTGCTTAGACAGGCAAGATTCACATTCACCAAAAAAAAAAAAGAAAAAAAAAAAGCCCCTTGTGATTCATGTGGTCCTCTGAATCAAAGCATGGTGGCTTTGACCCTACGTGTCGAGTTTACCAGTCAACGTCGCTGTTTAACAACTTTGGCTGCACGTCCACGCGGCTTTTAATTATTCTCTTAATTCAAAAATACTGGGTCAACAAATTGAATCGGTAAACCCAGACTCATCAGATTTTACAAACTAGATTATCCTAAATATAATAATTAACTAAAATTGCCTTCAAAAGGAAAAAACAAATTATCACTTGCAACCAAATAACATGCAACTTTCTTCAAAACTTCCTAAAAGAATCCTAAATTAGATTGTCCTCAATTTGTCATATCTTCAAGTACATCTATATAGACAAAAATTTTCCTGGGTGAAACTGCATTCTTGATCAGCTCAAAGTTCATACAAAAAGGAAGGGGAAAAAGAAAAGAATCAATAAAATATTAGTTGGTAAGGGAAAAAAAGAAAAACAAAGCTGAAAGCAAAACGCAAGTGCCACAGCCAAAATTTCAACAGGGTGGTGTCCTGTTGGATCTTGTGGCAAAAAAAAAAAAAAAGAAAAAATTTAAGGATAAGAAGAAAAGGGTTAAAGAACGGAGAATCCTATATACATATCACCAGTGCTATACTTTCAATAATCTGCATGGAGGAAACTTTCATAATGAGTTCCCTTGACCATCTTTTCGACATCATCCCAGTTCCCTATCTGATTAGATAGAGAACCTTTGTGTATCTTCACCTGACGACTCTTTAGTTCCCTATGAGGAACCTTCAGGAAATCTTGAACATCTATTAGCATCTGCAAACACATAAAACTATACAACTTTAAAGAGTTACTTCTACTCTCTTCATTTTGTTTTTTATTTTTATGATTTTTTTGGCGAGGAGGGCAAATATCGAACCCGATTTTGACGCCATGTATAGAATTTGGTCACAAATGGTTAAAGAAAGGCAGCTGTGTTCAATTAGCTGGACTTACAGTGCGGTTTTTAACTATGTCCTCATAGTACAGAATGATGTGCCGGGTGCTCTTGAAGTACTCCAAAGCTTTCGCAGTCGTCTCTTCCACTTGCTTCAGATTGGGTATCAGCAGTGTTGCATTGAGTATAGGCTTGTACTTTGCAAGTATCTCTGCCTGAAACCATTTGAAAAAGGCTTACATGTGAAACCATTTGGTAAAAAAAAAAAAAGGTTCCAAGCTGAAAACCTAAATAGAGAGAGAGGGGGAGACCTCGTGGGGTGAATGCACATGAGACTTGTGTGTTCCGTTTAATAGCTTAGCATCTCGATCATATAAATTCGCAAGCACTGAAATCATCCTACGCAGAAGATTCCTTCGGAAGAGAAATATAACCGAAACTCCCCGACTATTAAAGTAATCTATTATTTCTGTATGATGTTGCATCAGACCCTGCAATAATAGAGCAATTTAAACTCTATGGTAAAACAGAGCAGAATAATATTGCTTACATTCTTGTCAGCTTAAAGTAGGAAATGCCAACCAGGCCAACTGTTAGTAAGTACAACTAAACTCAGCCAGTATAGCACAACACAGAAACGCACACACATCCATACACCCCAAAAGAAAACAAACGCATTGGAAACTTTATTCTCAAGTTATGGTTCTGAATTAGCTCTTACACCCACAACAACTTCGAGCCCACAAGATCTGGAATATTACCACCTTGTTCCCAAGATTTTGATTCACTGCACGAGAGAGATACAACTCCAATTGTCCAAACTTTATTCCCTTGTAAAAATGCACCTAATGAATTTCAAACCCATGTCCTTATACCCCTTACCCTATATTCACAAGGGAAGGAGGCGTAGTTTGAGCCAAAACTCATTGGCTCTTTCCCACATTTCATTGCCTACCAGTTTTTTCCCGCTCAATAGGAATTAGGAAAGAATGAAATACTTAAGAAGGAAAAGAATCAAAAGGGCTTTTCATTTGGTATTTGGAAGAAAATCATGAGTAGAAAAGATCCATTCACTTGCCAGAAAGGGTAAGAAAAATGTAAATGGAACACAATTTGTTTTACTTTTGTGGAAAAGAAGTAATACTATTACCAAAGAAAATCAACCGGTAACATTCAATACAAATCTCTTGGGCACGACTAACGCCAATCACTAGTCCTGGTGTTTAAGTACTACATCATGATGCACACATACTGCATCATCTATAACAGATCAAGAGAAGATTTTTTCATCAACAAAAATACACACAAACAGATCAGAATGTCATAATCATATTGAACTGTTTGTTTACAAAACTAACTTCCCACTATGGAGAATCTAAAATTGACAAAAAGGCAAAAATTATAGTAATTACAAATGAGCATTTGTACAAATAGAATAGAGCCGATTAGGAACCTGAATGTAGCCAGAAAAGTGGGCTCCTTTTTGAAATTATAACTATAGCAGATGCATTTGTTGACAGATGTTCAGTCATCATGCTCATGTATGTTTGATTTATGGGATGGTATTTATTTCCTGAAACAAGCCGTTTTAGATATTTTTATCAAGATAAGTTTTCTCTCCATGCAGACAACATGTATATTAGTCTAAGCATGCATCATTACTAAAGAGAGCACCTAATATCTACATTGATCACTCCCAAAATTAAAATACCCAATGAAAATAACTTAACAACTAAGAAACACCCACGCCTATCACTCATCTGAGAAAATTTAACCCTTTAAGACAATGCGTTGCAGAATGCTAGCAAATTTTCGTATTAGCTAAGCTGAAGGCTAACTTCTAAGTTGAAACAGGTACTTCAACGCAACTTGAAGGAGGTTGTTGGTAACCAATGCTGGGTTGTGCTATTGACTATTCCCCCCTCCTTCCCTCCTTTTTCCCCACCATTAGGAGATTTCATTGTTTACTCTGTTAGCTATTGACTACATGCCTCAAAGGCTTCCACCTCCGATCTAAAAATAGCTTCATCAAGAGAAATTACACATGAGGTACTTGCTACCTATTTCTAGTTCTATTCATCACTGTAAAATGCCTCTTCAACAAATAGTGACACTACTTTTCAACCAATAATAACCTTAGATCTAAGTCTGCATCCTTATTGACCAGTTTAAATCATTAATCCATTAAAGCAGATACTCCACTTATTTGAATGTATAATAGTTCTTGTAAGCAAACACTCACTCTACGACCCCAATGCTGACACCAAGACAATCAAAGATATTAAAACGCGAACTTATCAAGTTTTGTCCTTTACTACCACTATTCAGAAGAAACAGCAATTATCCTGCTTCATTTAGGCTCTATCTTTCCAATAAATGAACTCTATTTTAATTCTTAAGCAATGGTTTGATTGCCTGAAAAACCACCTCAAAGAGAGAGAAAGGGGAAGATGGCCAGATATATATATATAGCCAAAATACAAATATTCTTACAAGATAAATTAGCACCTTAGTGTTGGGAACACTTCTTTTCTTCAGATTTTCTTTCATAAAAAAATCAATGTTTTGGAATAATGATTACTTAACAATTTGAATGAGCTTGATGAAACTTAGCTCAACACCTCACATCCAGAGCTGAAAATGCATCTTAACGATAAAGATATTATTAAGGAGTACAGTAGCTCTCTTCCTACCAGAAAGATCAACCAAGTGAAGTAGCTGGCAGCCTGTGTAAAAGCTTCTTCTGGATTGGGAAGGATGCAGGAAGAAGGGCCCACAGTGTGAAGAAACAGAAATTGGGTTAATCTTTCAATGAATGATTTTTCTCTTTCATATGTAAAAGCACAAAGGAGGATGCATCCGTTTTATCATGGTTGTTCAGCAAATGAGCTAAAAGTAAGATTAAGCCAGAAACTTTATATATCGTGACAGAGAAGAGATGAGTTTCATATAAGACCAAATGAACATAGATGCATGCTATGGCCTCTCAACCGGCAAAACTCATGCACATCTAAATTGCTGAAAGTATAAATAAATGAAATTTATGGGGCGGCAGTCACCTGATTAAGCATCCACTTTAAGCCAACTGCAGCTGTACACTCATTCTTTGAGGCACTACTGAGCCAGTCGAGATTATAAATTTTGTCCAAAGTCTCAACGATTGTTGAGATATTACTTCTCCTAACTTTAACAGAGAAAATCTCTCCATTAGAGCTTATGTTAGTGTGATTGTTTAACAATGTCTCAAACCATCCACTCCCAGATCTCTGCATAGACAAAATGGCAAAATACCGCACGGGATTACATGCACATCCATCCCTACAAAGAAACAAAATATCCATCACTGAATTGAAATTCTCTAACTAGGCATTTTACTTAACCAAAAAAAAAATTGTAATTAAAACCGAAGACAAAATTAAAACTAGCAATTACCTGCTATAAGTTTTAGGTTTAGGGTAGTGCACATAAGGAATTTCCCATGGTTCAATATATGGTTCTGGACAGGCCTTTTGGGTCACTGGGATATTCAGAAATCCGGCCTTGCTGTGTGTGCTAATTTGCTTCACACAAATTGAGCATATATACACGCCACAGACCATCGCAAAGACCAAGACAATCATCCTCAACGCCAATGGAGATTTCTTGGGTACCTTTATGACAAAAATATCCTGTAATTAATTAATAACTAACGTTAAAAAGCTTATTCACACCCCAAAAATTAAAGGTAGGGACATGGACTAAATTGGATCCCACTTGATTGAGCTACCCAGATGTTAAACAGGGGTCCATCACAAGAATTTATGATATGGGTCTGAATGAAATACGCCTAGGGTCGATAATATCCAACATGATTGAACTATCATAAAAGCTCAATTTTTTAAAGAAGACAAGTAGAATATGCATTAATGCAAGTCAACATTTTTTGTATCAATTTGAATATACTCCTAGAAAAAAAAAAAAAAAAAAAAAAAAGGAAATCTGGGTTTGCTTCAGCTTGAATGTTTTGAAAAAGAAAAGAAGAGTTTGATTATTCAACACACGGATCTGACAGTTCAAATGTTGCCCATTAAAAATAATAAGAACACAAGGAATCTTAAACCGCGAAACATATAATCAGTAAAGTAATCTAAAAGAAACCAAACCCACATGCAATTAAAGAAAAACACAGAGGTACAAGACAATAATATCATAATAAAGTTTGTGTAAGGCTTCGAAGAGGCAGTCAGTAACACGGACCTTGGTGAAGGAACAGAGATCGTCGGCCATTGTTTTGAAGCTCAAAAAGGAAGCAGAGGAAAAGGCATTGGCAGATGCTTTCTCAATTTCTTTCGCTTTAGTTTTCTTTTCCGTTCTCTCTCATTTTAGCTCGTAAATCAAAACCCCAAAAATAAAAATAATAATAATAAAAAACAGGAAAAGAGATAGAGAGGTTTGATGGGTATAAGCTTTTTCTCGTGAAGAACAATATGATTAGATGCTTCGACCGTTGCACGCTCTCTCTCTCCCCCTCTCTCTCTCTCTCTCTCTCTCCGCTTTGGCTTTTGTTTTTCCTTTTCGTTCAGATTGTGCGCAATCTAAGCATTAGTGTACGGCTCGAACCCACACGGGGAAGAAAGAGAAACACTGAAATCAGGCGGCTTAACGGTGTCGTTCTGGATTCGTTGCCCTACATTTTTCCCCCCCACCAAAAACGGCATGGCGTTGACGGATTATTTGGAAGGTTTTAATGGCTTCAATTATTGGAGTGACAAAGGTTTGTTTAGTTACCAACCCATGCACTGCGTGCTTGACTTATGCTTTTATTTATTTTTAATCTTTGCTTAGAATACAATCATCCATCCCATTATTTGATTATCTAAAAAGTCAAATTAGTAAAGGCAAAAAAAAGCATTAATTTCTTCAAACCCTTAAAGAGAAAAAAAAAATAACGAAATTGAATCATTGACATTAGGCATAGGCCAAGAAATTATTATTTATCCTAATCTTACTTTAATTATTGTATAATAGGTTAAGGTTTTAGAATTGAGTAATTCTATTTAATAGGCTTTCATACAATTCCGTACAACAAAAAACGATCCTTTCCATTTCCAGTTAGTGTATTTTAAAGGGACAAAATTGTCAAAAAAATAAAATGACAAATTTACCCCTTTAAACGACACTAACCCGATCAACAAAGACTTGTTAAAAAAAAAAAATTAATAGCCGATTTTTATTACAAAACCATCATAATTAAATCACAGATCTCTTTAGAATAATAATATTGCTCTTTAGAATTTGTGGCCATGTAAGTGTATAAAAATAATAAAAATAATATTTATCTTTAGAATTTGTAGCCAAGTAAGTACATGATTCGTCCTCTATGACATGGGCCTAGGATGATGGAAAAGAGATAATCTTATTCAAAATCTCTTTTGGAAGATAGAATTTGGTTTATTTAATATAACTAGAGTTTTTTTTAGTTTTTTTTTTTATTTAAAAAGTATTATGATGTAATATAAAGATAAAAATACATTAAAAAAACTTCATAAAACTTTCATGAATTTTTACATCTTTTGAAAGTACCATCAAAATTTTAAAACTCTCAAATAAGGTATTATGATAATACATTACGTGGGATAGTCGGAGTTTATCTCAAAGTCTTATACTTTCATTCATGCAATCTCAATTAATAAAAAGGAAGCAGAATTAAACCTAAAACTTGTGTTTGAAAAACGATTTTAAATTTCTTTAAAATCTAAAAAGTTTAGATTCCTTCAAAACCTAACATCTAACCATCTTATGTGTTTGTATTTACAAAAATTATTCACGTAACATAAAGGTATCACATTTTCAATTTCTTTTAATTACTCAATTTTATTATAATTTTCCTTTAAATTTTGTCAAAACACCATTTTTTATTATAAAAAAAAATTATAAAGATTTAAACATTTATTTATTTTATAAAAAAAGAAGAAGCATATTTACAATTTTTTTATATATATATATATAAAAGGATATTTTGAGCATTTTGACAAAAATTAAGGTAAAATTCTAATAGAATTGGGTAAGTAAAATAAATTAAAAGTTTCATACCTGTAATTAAGAGTTTTTAAAATTTTGATAGGATCAAAAGGAGTCAAAGATCAAAACGAGTGAAAGATTAGAAAAAAATTCTTTAAAGTTTTTCCAAATATTTTTGAGTATTTTTATTTGAAATTGTTTATTATACTTTTTTTGTTTTACTAAAATGCGAAAAAAAAAAGAAAAAAAAAGAAGCAAATGAAGCACTATTTTCAATCTAATTGAATAGATAGATATTTTATGTATTCCTTTTAAGTTGATGGGACTTTAGTGGTTGAAATGATAAAAAAAAGTAATGCAAATAGTGTATGTAATCCCCTTCTCAATTCTTCTCAATTCTTAGAACGTCTTTTCATAATATAATAATTTTTCATTACCTCATTGATTATGTAAAGCCAATCTAGGTGGTCGTGTACGGCATCTGTGTCTTTCCTACATACTCCACTACTTATTAAAAACAAATATTTTCATAATTATGTATTCTTATAAACTATGATAAACTGTCGTCCTATTAGCATTGGTAGGCCATTATTCCCTTCATAGTTAAATTAAGGAGTTCCGATATATTTAGGAGGGAAAATGCGAATAATAATTTATGGTATCCGCATCGGCATTATGTAATTACTATCTAAATTCGTGTCTAAATTCGTTAACTAGTTAGTTATATTTAAAATGTATTTTTATTTTTTTTTCACTTTTTAAGGAGACAAAAGTACCTCTTAAATATAACTAAATGGATAAGTTCCACTTCAAATAAACTATAAATGATCATAATTCCCCATATGAGATAATAAGAGTTTTGAACATTAAAGTTATAATTATTATAGGTAAATCATGTATGGAAAAAATATTTGAAAAAATAATAATAAAAGAAGAACATATAGTAGACGACAATACTCCTCATGTGTTATCCACACTTATTTGTTATCCTAATTTTAGGCTTATCCGCTATCAACATATATGGTAACGGATAAGTGCGAATATGCCCGCCTACATTTTCACTCCTAAATATATATAATTATGAAAGAAAAAAAAAAATCTAACAGCTTTTTGTTTTTTTAATAACGAAAATAATCCTATATGCACGGCCAACAAATTAGATGCGTGTAGTAGCAGCTTCCCAACAATTTTTCCTCAATTTAGGGAATAAAACTACTTTTTGATTACCTATAAAAAATAAAAAATAAAAAAAAATTACTTCACAATAAATTTCCTTATTTTTCCCTATATGAATTAAATATTATTTCTTTTTATCATTGCAACGAATGAAAGAAGAGATGAGAGATAATTGTTGGGACATGTGAAAGAGAGAGGAGAGAGAATCGATTTTTTATAATTTAATAATATATTGGGCATCTACAGTGTTTCCCAATGGGAAACACTGTAGATGTCATTTGATGTTCGTTATATTTAGGGCTTCTGATATGGATGTTTTTTTGTTATTTTTTTTAGATTTTTCCTAAACATAGAGAAGGGAATGTGCTATAGAGAGTCTGCTACTAGTATTCTTAAGGCTTTTGATGTGGGTGCTTTTTTTGTAATTTTTTTGAGATTTTTTCTCAACATAGGAAATGAAATGGGCTATAGAGAGTCTACTGCTAGTGCTCTAACTACCATAATTTTAGGCTAAAGCAATTTCTACGCCTACTCAAATTCTTTTAAAACACTCAATAGATATAGATTTTTATCTCTCTTTAAATTCAACCCTTTTCTAGTTTTTACAGTCCATATATCCCTTTCTCACTCGTTTTGTTTTTCTTCCCCTAAGCTATAAAGCAAACTCAATCTTATATTCTTGTGTGACGTCAACACTTAAAAAAAAAAAAAAACTCTTCCCTTCTAGTTTCAAACTCTACTTTCAAGCCTTATCTCTATTCACCGGACATGTGGGACAACCAAGGCTCAAGAGTGTTAAATTATTAGTTATTTTAAAATTTTAAATTTTATAAGAAGATATGATTTAATATGATATTAAAGTTGATAATCTTCAATTCGAACTTTAGTTTTGTTAAATAATTCCAATATTTTACGGTGCTTAAAATGTACCAAAAATTACGATTTATAACGCGGATACCGGAGACAGGGATGGCAGAGATGACGTGCAGTAGTCGCAGATGTCATATTGACCGACGTGACCACATTTTTGCATGTTGAGATTTTTGGGGAGCTTTATTGATACTTTTGTTGCTTTTGCTTGTGCATGCATGTGAGAGTGACAGCCAATTTTGCTCGATCATATGTGTGACTTGTTATGGCTGATGGAATCGTGATATCTTTTATTTAGTTCACTCTCATTTGCATATTGTCTATGACGTGTGGTTTTATTAGATATTGATTTGTCCCTCGGGACATCCGATATTAGATATTGATTTTAACTTTGTTTTAAAAACACACTTGAATTTTGAAAATGGCAGGAATTTCATTCAAATTAGTTTGAAAGAAATATCTTCTAACCTATTTAAAATAGTGTCAAGTGTTTATAAACATTTAAAAGTCACATTAAATTCTTAATGTCATTAATAGCAATTTACTAATTTAGACTAAATTTAATGTATCTTTTAAATGTTTATAAACATTTGTTACTATTTTAAATGGTTTGAGGATATTTCCTCCATATTGGTTTGGAAGAAATTTTTGTCATTTTGGAAATTAAATTTTTATGAGGAAAGAAAATTGTAATACCCAAAAAAAAATTAAATTCAATATATATATTCACTTTAAAAATACAAGTGGCTTTTAAATCATAGTGTATTCATTGTATTTTTTCATGATGTTCGTGATTTTTTTTCCTAGGTAATGTTAGAGAATATGTGGGTTTGTCCCACGTAGCTTATGTATGAGAGTCTCTCTCTTTGGCTTCTATATATTGAGGCTCCTATGTACTATCAAATCACTCAATAAAAGCAAAATGCAGCTTATAGGGCTTTAGTGTATGGATGTACTATATGCTGAATCACCTTAATATCTGTGTCTTTCTCTCTTTCATTGATTTCATATTATTCTGCATTATGAATTTCAATATGATATCAAAGCTAACAGGCTAACGTCAATTGTTAGATCTTGGATTGCATTTTTTTTTTCGGATTTTTTTCACAATCACAAAACCCTTTTTAATGTAAATATACATGTCGCAAGTTGATCTATTGCAAAGTCTTGGCAATTTATTTGCCGAATTATTTTGGGTGTCAGTACCACTCATTTTTGCAGGTCAGAAAACGTGTGGGTTGATTTTCGCCAGTCACAATGGTTCCCGTTTCTGGCTAGATCTAGAAAAATAATTTCAGAATCTGTTACATGCCTTTATCACAGCCCAATCTAGGAAAATAATTTTAGAAACAAGCTTGTGATGCTCAGATCTATGATTGTGTGGAAGATTTGTCACCAACAGCCACTGCACGCGCCTCCACGCACGTTTCGGAGAATCTGATAGACTTCCTACTCACTTCCATGTGCCGACGACAACTCTCAACTCTCAACGCGCCCACACACATCCACAAAGCGCTTATCACCTCGAAAATTGCTCCAATCTATAGATCAAGGACTGCTGAGTCTAGATCTGCAGAGCTCCACCTCATCGAAGGCTCCACGCACCTCCATGTGCCGCCAAGAGGAATTGCCGAACTTTCAAATGCCCTCTCAAGCACCAAGAGCCCTTATGCGCATGCAATCCATGAGCCTCACGTGCACAATGCTGAAAAAAAAAAAAAAAAAAAAAAAAAAAAAAAAAAAAAAAAAAAAAAAAAAAAAAAGAGGTTCATTCCTATTAGACTAAGGTCCACCCACTCGGATCCAACCTTTTGAACCCAGTCTATTCGGGTTAGTTCTTTTTGGGTCAATATGGCCCTTGTATGCAGCCCACTTTCAGGGTCCAATCCACTTCAACCATGCTCCAGCAAAATAATTGGTTGAGAAAGAAAAAAGAAAATAGCCCAAAGAGCATGTTAGCCCAAGTGGTAAAAAGAAAGGAAAAGAAAAAATTCAAAAGAGGCCGAAGTTGCCCATATCCTTTCGGCTATTTGTTGGCCTATTATTTGGTGTTCTATTGTTGTTATGTTTGACATAAACCTATGTTTTGGCTTTTATGGTATTGTTTAAAACACAGGCCCGGTCTTTGTGGTGATACTTAAAACCTAGGCCCATTTTAGCCCATAGTTGGCCTTCCATGTAAGGCCTATAGTTGGCCTATTCTGGCCATAGTAGCCAAAGTTCCTGTTCAAAAGCCACCGATATTTCAAATTCCGACACCATCAACTTTAGTCAACTCATTTGATCGCCATCAACTCCAACGAGTTTTCAGCATCCATCCCGATAAAGAAACAAATTCAAGATTTCACAAGTTTCCACGTTGAGTTTGAGGGAGAATGTTAGAGAATATGTTGGTTTGTCCCATATTGCTTATGTATGAGAGTCTCAAAAAGTAGCCTATATGGCTTTAGTGTGTGAATTTAGGCTATATACCCAACCACCTTAATATCTGTGTCTTTTTCTCTTTTATTTATTTCATATTATTCTGCATTATGAAAAGAAACTTGCGTGCTTCCATTCTTTTCCTGAGGTAGAATCCCAAACCTTATTCTTTTACTGTCACTATTTCATTAACCTCCATTTGATTATGTTGTTCGATTGTTTGAAGTATGGTTTTATACCAGGTTTTGTTGTTTTCAAAAGAAATAATTCATTATTGTTAGAGTATATTTGAATGACACTAAAATTATGGATGATTGGATAAGAATTATATTATCTTGGGGAAAATACAGTTTACCCCCTGAAATTTCAGGAGTTTTTCAATTTTAACCCCGAAGTTCAAAAATTGGCAATCTACCCCCCTGAAGTTTCAAAAATTGGCAATTTAAATCCTTTGTTTAATTTTTCCGTCTAAATGGATGGAAATCTATGAAATTACATCATTACCCTTAGGCTTTTTAAAAACAATTTCCGTCCAATTTAACAGAAATTAGTAACGGAAGGTTTAAATTGCCAATTTTTGAAACTTCAAGGGGGTGAATTGCCAATTTTTGAACTTTGGGGGTAAAATTGAAAAACTCCTGAAACTTCAGGGGGGGTAAACTGCATTTTTCCCTATTATCTTTGATGAAGATTAAATTAACCTAACTTTAGGGATTTGATGAGATCGAATTACCCTAAATTAAGGGATTTAATTAAGATTATATTTCATGTGTAAGCGAGCGTGTAAACTTATTGTGGAATAAAAGCAAAATGTCGCTATCTTTTGGATGTAGGTTCTAGATTGAACCATGTAAAATTTTTGTCACTATTTTATTTCCGCTATTATTAGTTGATTATTTTTTTCAATTATTTAATGTATTATTTTTAAGGGTTAAATTCACTTTACCTCCCTAAAGTTTAAAGAGGTTTTCAATTTAAACCCCAATGTTTAAAAATTGGCAATGTACCCCCCTAATGTTTCAAAAATTTTCAATTTAAACCTTCCATTACTAATTTCCGTGAAATTGGACAGAAATTAAAAAAAGGGTAAAGTCCACTTACCTCTCTCAAACTACCACCACATTGACAATGTTCCCCCCAAACTTTTAATTGCGACAATATCCCCCCCAAACTACCACTAGAATGACAATGTCCCCCTTCTGTCAAATAAAACCGTTAATACTAACCGCAGAGGGATCATGTGCATGTCATGTGCACACATTTGACTTTAAAAGTACTATCATACCCTTACTTGACTTAAAATGACCGCAATACCCTCCTACTTTAATGTGTCTTTTTATTTTTCACCTTGCAAAATTATTACCGAATTTTCACACAAGACATCTTGCATCAAACAAGGTATATCCACTTATCAAACCTTCAGGCCTTGTTTGGCAAGCACTTTTTTTTGTTTTCATTTTCAAATCCAAATTTTTTGATTTTGTAAACGATTCTGTTTAAGATTTCTAAGTAAAAATATGTTTGCAATGTGATAAAAACCGGATCTGTACTTAGAAAACAACTACTTTTGATGTAATTTGAAAATGATTGCCAATGATTGGTCATAATGTGACTTTGGATTGTCTAAATTCCGTTGGATTCACAAATTTATGTTGACCCACACAAATTTATATATAAAAAAATAATTAAAAAAATTGAAATAAGATAAATTATGAAAAATAAATAAAAATTAAGATAAAAATTAAAATAAAAAATGAGCTTGGTCTTGGTGCCTCCCGCTACACGTTACACTCACAATAAAAACCATTCCCCTTATTTTTTTTGTTAAGGAGCTGACATTGTGGAAATAGGTATATGCATAATGCAACAAATAGGCAACCATCTTCAATAGGTTTACAAACAATGGTCCGCCCCGAGCTACATATAATATCAAACCATGCATTACCGTGATCCTACTAACAAGAGATCAATTACCTTCCAAGAAAGTATCCAACAAATAGTTTAACAGCAAAAGACGTGCAAGTTTAACAGCAAAAGACAAGCAACAACCGGTTACCATTAATGCAAGGCCACCAAAATGCACTTCAAGCAAATAAGAGCACTAATATTAGGAGTACTTCTAGGCAACATAAACAGCACACGACTGAACCAACTCAGTATTGCATAGCATTATTGAGCCACTGGTTGCCCAATGCACCGCTATTACCATGTTCACCCACTTCTAAGACATCGGCCGATGGTGTTGATATATTGTCCAACAACTCATCTTCCCAATCTACTCGCCCTTGCTGGGACATGGGTGGCGGCAAATTTTGTAGTAGCTCATCTTCCCAATGGAAACTACCTTGATGATTCTGCAATAATATCGGTTGAACATGGATATAATACCAATGTATAAAAAAAAAAATAAGCGTATTAATAGTTGAAATACCTCGTTCAAATCAGCTAATGTTGCATCATTCTTAAAAGTTACTATTATGTTTATAGCCAGTAAAATTAATTCCAAAACACACCACTTTTTAATCTATTCTATACCCATCCCACTAGTTCAAAGGTGTCTGCTATATGTGAACATCTAATTGTGCATTATTGTCAATGCTGAGTCACAAACAAGACACGAAAATAACCAACGAATTATTTTTGCAAATTTCAATTCAAAAGCCAATGATAATTTTTCCTTCTATGTAAGTCAAACGATGCAATAACATGATTTATTGTATAGGTAAAGCAAAAACATTGCATACCTTGTAGAGGGGACACTTGTAAAAGCGCCTTATGTAGTTTTTGTCGGTTCTAGAAACGAGTAGTTTCATCGGTCCAGCACCACATGGGCATTGCATCTGGAGCTCCATAACTAATTTATTTAACACATTTATAAAGCCAACCAAAATGACGTACATGTACAATATAAGTCTAACAACTGCCATAGCAATACAAGAACAATTATTAAAATAGCATAGACATAGATATGAGACCACAAGTTTTGATAATTATACAGAGCAAGCACCAAAATGACATAGTCATATATGAGTCCACATCCGACATAATTATACATAGCAAGTACCAAAATAACATAGATATAATACGACTCCACTACCAACATGCCTATACATTGCATGTTCGCATCACACTAGTCGCACACACCATGCCATCCATAGTGAGCATGTTGGCACCCACAATAGTAGTCAAGCACAAGTAAATGGGCTATAATGGTGAGCCATACAAAAAAACATTGTCCCATGACACAACACATAGCATAAACTAATAAACGGTACTGTCGGTACTGTAACAAAGCATGAACTATATCACCATAGTTCCATTGCAATACCCAACACCACGTCAGTTCGGCGGGTGGATATTATCCCACATCAACTGCGCAATCTGGTCCTTAGTGTTTGCCATGATCAAAGCAAAATCATCAAAGAAGTCATAGTGATTGGGGTAATCAGCACCATCGCCAAGAATCACAGGAGGGGCATGTTCAAAGAACATATCATTTCAGTCAGCTTGTCAGATGAAGTTGTGCAGTGTGCAGCATGCATTGACTACAAGGGGTTGGCGACAAACTTTGTACTTAGGCATGCCGTTCAAAACATGAAAGCGTGTTTTCAGCACTCCAAAGCATCGTTCAATCACCATACAGAGTGAGGAATGCCGGTAGTTGAACAATTCCTTGAACCCCTGCGGGTCTCCACCACTGCGAAAATCTTGTAAGTGATATCTCTCCCCACGATAGGGCGGGAGATAACCCATATAGCATGGAAACCCCGAATTAACTAAGTAGTAGTGATATGGAAATTACCACACAATACGTGTCATGATTGAGACCAAAGTTTAAAACATAAACATAGTTAATAGAGTTGGTTCATGAAGTGAAGAATATTCACCTTCAGGCGCTGTAGGAAATTCATTTTCAGGTCTCGTTATAGCATCGTAGAAGACCCTCGAGTCATTAGCGGTCCCCTCCCACCCAGAATACTCGAATGTGAACATCATGTCGAAGTCACATGCGCACACCACATTTTGAGACACGATCCCCTTCCTCCCCCTGAAGGCGTTTTGTTTCTGCGCCGGGACCCAAGCTTTGAATTGGGTGCCATCAATAGCTCCAACACAATTCTACCATACCAATATTTGTCAATCAGTGTAATGATAAGGTATGGCCCGAAAGACAAACATATAATTGAAATTATATATTACTATTGTTTCATACCTCAAACCATAGGTAATATTTCGGATTTTCTTGGATGTATGGGTGCACAAAGTCAACATTCCTAGGCCTTATAATGGGCTTGCCCAGGTTGCATAAAACCCTCATGACACTTGAAATGCCGTGAAATAGTCTCGATGGAGTGTTGAAACCTATCTGCCGCAACCCTCATCCCTTGGCGGTGCCCAACTATCAAGCAAAATATGGCTAGCGATTCTTCCACATAAACGACGCAAGTATCTTGTATGTAGTTCGCCCTAAGGAAATCTGCTAAGGAGATAAAAAGTATCTCTTTTCATGCGAAATAGCTCGTAGCAAGTGCCCGGATGCCCATGCAATACCTCATGCACGAATGCAGCACCCGTGAAGGCTGACGTGTGTTGGGGTATCCTGTCCACTTCGTTTGCTTCGTCAAACAAGGACTCAATGTGAAGCAAATACAGGAACATCTCCCCAAACCAGTCATCGTCATCCATGACATGGTCAGCAGCACCATAGAAAACGAAGTTGAGAACATTTGGGTCCATCCTGTTTGGAAAATGTATAAAATGGCAACATCAAACACAGATGATTGTAATTACATGGTCATTACCAAATATTTGCCATCAAAATATTGTTGTTATCTCTATTTTTGTTTTGTTTTGTTTTGTTTTGTCTTTTTGTCTTTTTTTTTTTTTTTTTTCTTTCCTCTGCACTGTTAGGAAATACAACAAATTATTGGTGCAAGTGCTATTCTTTTCTTAGAGCCAATGATCGGTGCACCCTTTTGATTGGTGCTATGTCATGGATTTGTGTTAGTCGGTATTGTTATATCTATCAAGTGAGCCACAATTAAATTAGATTATTTAATAATAATTTATAATAAGGCATAATGTGACTTGTAACATTAATTTATGAAAAATATATAATAAGTCATTAGTTTATGCATAAAAATATATAACTAGACATTACTTCATGCATAAAAATATGCTTGAACCTAATTCTTAGACAAAACGGTTATGTGATCGTCAAATGATTGGTGTAAGTATTGATTATTCAATATTGGTGTTGATTATTATAACCATTTTGCACAATGTCTTAACTATACTCATTTTAACACGAGTTAAGGTAATTATAACAATTAAATAAACTAAAAAAAAAAATTGAATTAGGTTTTGTAGTGCAAATATAATCGTTCACTTTTTTTTCTTGTTCCTTTTTTTTTTTTTTTTTTTTAAGTAAAAATTAATCCTAACAAATGAATATGAAAATATATGGGTTGATATTGCTATAATATTAATTATATAATTTAATTTATTATTTGTTTAGGGTTAAAATTTTTGGGATGAACATTAATTTAACATGCTATTAAAACATGTGTTGGGCTTTAGGGTTTAGAAGATAAATATTTTTTCCCATATTATAAATGGGAAATTTAAACACAAAGTGAAGTATATTTTCCTATTCCTATGAACTTCAACTATTGGGTGGTAATTTAACATATCTGCCTGCTAAAATAAAAGCATATAACAAAATATGAGACTGGAACTCAAAACAATTACAATCAAAAGCACAACAAATAAAACCACGTACTTATATTAATTTTGGTACTTGGACATTCAATAAGTGTTAATTAGATAAATTTGTTAAAGCGTTTTACATATCTTTTATTATATATGGTCGATTTTCATTTAAAAAAATCACATTTTTTTTTTTAAAAAAAAAAGGTTGATTTTTTTTTTTTTTTTTTTTTTTTTTAAGAATTTCAATAAAATTTAAGATATTTTACCATATATACACTGTTAAGATTATTGATGCAGTACTCGGTAGCTAAAGTCATAATCTAACTCTTATATTGTTTTAAGCATAAACTACGTAAGTCTGGAAATTGAGATACAAGGGGTAAAATAAAATGAGAAATTTAAACGCAGAGTGAAGTATATTTTCCTATTCCTATGAACTTCAACTATTGGGTGGTAACTTGTGTTTAACTCTTATTGTTAAACAGTAATATTCGTATGAACTTCACTTATTCCTAATTTGTGTTTAACTCTTATATTGTTTTAAGCATAAACTAAGTCTGGAAATTGAGATACAATGGGATAAAATAAAATGTAACTCAAATATGAGACTGGAATTCAAAACTACCGAGTTATTGATCCACTAACTCGGTAGCTAAAGTCTTAATCTAACTCTTAATATTGTTTTAAGCATAAACTAACCAAGGCTGGAAATTGAGATACAAGGGATAAAATAATTATCTCGAGATGACAATATTCATTCTAATATTAATACAATGTATTAGAAGATAGAAGGATACATGTATTAACATTAATCATAGGATTTCTAACCAGATAAACTAGTAAACCATAACAAATGCAGGAAGTTGAGGATAAACCATGAGGTAAACAAGAAGCAGGGTATAGAAGATAAATCAAACAAGTCACATTACTTAACTGTCGGAAGTTCAGGCAAATATAAAAAGGTGCCAGTGGCACAAATATTACATGCCAATTGTTCTTGGAAATAGGACATAACAACATTAAACAAGCCAAAAAAACCTATAGCAACATGCTGAAAAAACAAATAATGCCACAAGTAGCATTAGAAACGGTCCAACATTGGACGTAGCAGTCAGCATGCATACAAACTAAAACCATAAGTGCAACAACATAGTTACAGCTTCTCAATCCAGGACTTCTTCCTTTCTGGAGGTAGTGCAATAAAACCATTGTGGACATTCTCATCCCTAAAGAGCTCAAATGCCCTAAAATACCTATCATCATCTAGGTTGGGGGCAATCTCATCCAACATGCCAATGGCCCTACTCATGCCATTGGAAAAAGATGCACCACTACCTCCAGCACCTGCACTACCTTCCCCACTACTCATTCGCAGTTGATCTTGTAACAACATTTCTTTCTTCAAACGGTTAACCTCAGTAAATTCTTTTAATGCATCACTTCGAAGAGACTGTATATGAGACAGACCCTTACCTTTCCTCTTTTTGTTTTCTGTGCTAGGCCCAGAACAATCAACTGGACGCTTACCACATCCGTTACCCCCAATGACTATACCCCTATTTTGAGGAGGAGGTTGGCCACTCCCCTGACTCAAACTGCCCCCAGAACCAAGGCCATCCCGACTCACACTGTTATCAATAGCTGCATTGGTTCCTCGACTAACATGCATTCCAAACCACAAGAGTATATCATTCAACTCGTCCTCTTCGTCACTACTCGGTGGGGTCCTAGCGGATGAATGGTGGAAGACCCTAGTGGCTGTTGAGCCATTGAAGAGTATACCCAACATTTCATAGTTTGGACAGCCCTTCCTTTGGAAACGACTATCCTTCGGCTTGATCTAGGACAGACACGAAAAAATAAAAAATAAAAACTTTTGTGTGTGACCTAAAATTAGTGAGTGGGAACTGCTAAAATTAGGCAAGGGTTTATCGAACTTTACCCTAAGATACTGCTGCCACTAGGTCTTCGTCCCCTGGACTGTGTTTGATACTGGGTCCCAACCAAATCCAGTTATGTGCTAAAGGAGGTCGGAGAAGTCACGGTGGTTCATCCTAAGTCTGGAAAATTTAGTCCGACACTGGATGGCGGTGTAGGTACGACCAGTCATTATAGAAAGTTGGGAAGCAATAGGTGGCCACAAGTTCAAATGAACTGACCCATTCACTATTCTCCCCGTATTGACCAATTCAACCAACATTTGCACAAACATACGTTCAAACTCAAGAGACCAAAGTGATGGGTCCTTGCTTTCAGCGGTTTCCATCTATGCAGAAATATACCAACGTAAAAAAATGTTCATGTCTACATGTTATAAAGAATTACATTTCACTGCCAAACAACAAAAAAACCTAATAGCAGGTTTGAGGCATACCTTACGCCTTTTGTAGGAGATGGGTGACTCTGGATCCCAAGATCGCTTGCTATTCCTTGTCCAATACGCCCTCATAAATATGGGTCACATTGGGTTTGAAATGAGAAAAAAACTAAACAAATTGAACGAAAAAGAGCATATAAATTGGGAGGGAGTGCGATTATAACCTTTCAAGACTGAGTCTTCGAAGGGGTGCCCGTGTCTGTAGATGCTGAAACGATACAGGGTCACCGTTGCTTACGAGGTGATTGCGAAATAGTTGTAATGGAGTAGCTATCGCAGGATTCCACAGACCCCTCTGAAGAAAGGTCTATGAAGATGTGCTTTTGCATTTCTTTGTGGAGGAAGATTATATTAAGGGGTGGTTACTATTCACATATCAGCTCAGCTCCAGGGGATGTGTACCGTGTATTGATGAAGACTCCATTAGCGCGCGGCTCGGGGTTGAAAGAGTTGAGGGCATACGGATTGCAGAGGACGCTGGGCTTCGTGATGGAGAAGATGGGTGTAATTGCCCAATGAGAAAATTTATTGCAGGTCTCATTTGTGGAGATAAGCCAATATGATATCATACATTCATACCATACCAAATCAACGATGATGGAAGTGGCACGTTTTGCTCTCATATCTTGTATGGATGGTCCACGTTTGTTCAAAAACAATGGACGGTCCACGTTGTATGCACAGATCAAGATGCCACCAGACATGCACTACGCGGTTCGCAATTCACGTAATGGGTTTGATTCGGTGTGGTGTAGGTGCACGTCAACAATCTACGTGAATAGATCAAATACGTTCATTATATACAGATTACATGATGGGTGAGGTGGCGTCCATCCAACGACTTCATGGTCAACAACTTCATCCCTTTACCATGAGTGCGAGTCCATCCTGAAATCGTTTGACATTGAAAATGGACAGTCTGATGAGTTTTTGGAAGAAATCGGACGATGCTCAATGCATGTTGGAATTCCCCCACTTCACTTTCGTTTTTCTTCTCATTCGTCAGCTTTTGCGGCAACCAACGCATGGAGAATGTGCGTTGTAAGCCGTTGCAAATCTCTTATATTGATTTTGTTCCTTCTTATTAACCCAAGACAGCATTGGCGTATGATTAGGTGCGTCTTTGCATGGAATGGATTCACAGGGAGCTGCCACATGTCATCTATAGTATTACCGAATACCAAGATTGACGGTTAGGATTAATTTAGACATTTGTTTTGAATGCATCTCGTTTCCCAAGGCGAGTTGAGCGCGACTCTAGGTGCAAACGATTTTATTTTCATTGCTGCAGAGCCGCCTGGCTTCAATTGACGTTGTGATCTTCATGTCAATTAATAAATCCCTACAAAAATCTATTGCGGTGGATTGGTCGGTGGGGGTTAGTGGGTGGGCATTAATTACCCAGCGAATCTGAGCCCCAAATACTGTAGAACACTGGTCTTAAAATCAGGGCCTGTCGTGCGACACATTGGGGTTCGAGTGTGCAAACTTGGCCAACATGAATTTCTACTTGGATCACATTTCTGAATGACATTGCGGTTGGGTTTTGTGACGAACGGGCCAAACACCACATCTGCATAGGTTTCTTAAAATATCCAAAACAAAAATGAAATTTGGCCCATCCAAACAAGGCCTTAGGGTTTAGCTTTTGCCAACAGTGACGCATGCAGCCAACAGTGATGCAGTAAAAGTATTTGTCGTAGCCAACATTGACGCAGCTAAGATCACTACGCAGTAAAAGTATTTTCCCGCATATCCCTTCTATAGCCAACATTGACTCAAGACATCCTGCAAGGTATGACTTAGCATGTAATATATATATATATACTGATCCACTGAATAGTTCTATTTTCTTGTATACTATAAAATAATATAATACTGCATTTTTTTTTTTTTTTTGGGTTCTTTACCAGACATTCTTTTAAGTATGGCAATAAAAGACAAACAATTGATTTGAAAAAAATAGATGATAGAAGGAATTAAGCTTTTGATTCATGGTTCAGCTAGTCTTTTTTTTTTTTTTTTGGTTATTATTATTATTATTATTTTAATTTTTTAATTAGCGAACAACACAAGAAGACAAGTTATAAAGGTTTGTTTGTTTTCTAGTGGTCAAAGACAGTATTTTTTTTATTAAACAATAAATAAAATATTAGACAAATGATTTTTTTTTTTTTTTACAAAAATAAAAATTTTAGTTGTGTCTCATATCTTTTTTTACAGGCCATATGATGACTGGACATAATTTACTATTTAAAGTGTATCATGGGGGTAAGTTTAATCGAGAATCTAGTTGCATGTACTTGGGAGGAGATAGTCATGTATATCCTGATGCATATGACTCAGATGAGTTGTCTTATTTGGAAATTGAAAAAATAGTAAAGACATATGGGTACAACCAAGGTGACCTAATATACTACAAAGAACCAGACAAAAGCCTTGTTGATGGGTTAAGGCTCTTGTCATCTGACCATGACATACTCAAAATGGTTCAGCGCCATATAGGCTACCAAGTAGTTGTGTTATATTTGTTATCTTTTGAAGATAATGAAAACGAAGATGAGTTGAATGATGATGGTGATAGGCAACGTTCTAATAGGAATGATCCTTTTTGGTCTGAGGTACTTAGTAATGATGATGATGCTTTTGAAGTCGATGACAACGAGGAGTTAGAAGTCAATGATAATGAATGTCATGAGGTAGAAATTGATGCGGAGGGGGGGGTGAGGATGGAAGTGATGGATGTCATGAGTTAGAAGTTGATGTGGTGGGGGGTGATAAAAGCGATGTGGGTGATGGGTCACAAATGGTTGCGTACAATAACTCAAATGTTGATGACACCTCAAATGCAGGCACATCTAAGGGTAAGGAGGTTCACTCATTCTCATCATCATCATCATCATCAGATGATGATGATAAGTCATATGATTATCCGAGTGATATATTAGAGTCCCCCCGTGGTAGTGATGAAGATGTGTCATCCCTACCTAAATGTGTGACTAGGTGTCGCACATTCCAAACAATTGACTTGATTAATCCAAACGTGGAGAATGGACATAGATTTCCAGATGTGTATACGTTCAGAGAAGCTATTAGACAATATAATGTATTACGGGGGTAGGATATAGTTTTCAAGAAAAATGATATGGATAGGGTGTGTATACTGTATAATGTGCAAAGATAGTAGTTATAAGTATAGAGTATATGGGCATCAAGTGAAGGGCGAAAAGACATTCCAAGTAAGGTCTTTGAAGCCGAAGCATTCATGCTCGAGGCGGTACAAGAATAATATCATAACTTCTACTTGGATAACTGATAAATTAATGGGTGAGTTTAGAACCCAACCTGATTTGCCAATAAAAGCCCTCCAAGAAAAAGATGAAAGATAAGTGGAATGTTGATGTGAATGATAGAAAGCTTTATAGGGCTAGAAGAAAGGCAAAGTCAAAAATATTTGGGAAGTTAGATGAACAATGCCATCGATTGTGGGACTATTCTGCAACTATTAGGAAAACAAATGTTGGTAGCTGTGTACTGTTGAGGGTTGAAAGACCAATGTTCGAATTGCCACCAAGATTCCAAAGGATGTATATCTCCTTAGCAGCCATGAAAGCAGGGTTCAAAGCAGGTTGTAGGCTTGTAATTGGGGTGGATGCTTGTTTTCTCAAGGGCCCTCATAAGGGACAACTCATAAGTGCAGTTAGCAGGGATGCCAATAATAATATGTACCCCATAACAATGGCAGTTGTAGAAGCTGAGACGAAAGACAGTTGGTCATGTTTCTTGGAAACACTTGTGGGTGATCTTGGTCAATGTGGCTCGACACATTGGTGGACTTTCATCTCAGATCGCCAAAAGGTTAGTTGGTTATAATTTGTTGCTATTTTTTTTGATGCTTTGTATTAATACGTGTTTAATGTCTACTGTATAACTATTTTTTGTTTGATATTTGTAGGGGCTTATTCCATGCTTCGCGCAAGTATTGCCTATGTCTGACCATCGAACATGTGTCTAGCATTTGTACGATAATTTTAGAAATGATGGTAATCGGGGAGTATTACTAAAGGATAAACTTTGGAAGATAGTTGCAGCATATACGGAGGCTGAATGTCTTGCACATATGGAAGAATTGAAGCAAATGAGTCAAAAGGCGTATGATTACCTTGCAAAAGTTGATCCACGTACATGATGTAGGGCATACTTCCATTCTTACTCAAAGTGTGACCTGTTCGTCAACAACCTCTGTGAAAGTTGGAACGCCTACATTTTAAAATTCAGGGACAAGCCAATCTTACATATGTTTGAGGGGATTAGGAAGAAATTAATGAGGAGGTATCAAGTGAAGAAGGAGGGCATTAAAGCTATGAAAGGAAAATTTGGCCTAAGGATAGTTGAGAAGATTAAGGCCGAGGGAGATAAAGCAGCTTATTGTACATCAACCTATGCTGGGAATGGATTATTTGAGGTAGATTGCAAGGGTAAAAGTTTTGTGGTTGACTTGGGGTAGAAAACGTGTAGTTGCAGGAAGTGAGAGATGGTTGGTATCCCGTGCGCTCATGCATTTTCAGCTATATCATATGATGGTAGAAATCCTGAGGATTATGTTGACCACTATTATAGCAAGGAAATGTATTTAAAAGCATATGAGCCAATAGTGTGTCCTATGCATAATGAAGAGCAATGGGTTAAGACCGACATGGAGAAGATAGAACCACCTAAGTATAGAGTAACACTTAGTAGGCCTAAAAAAGTAAGGAGGAGTGGGCTTGATGAGCCAAAGAATCTAAATAGGATTAGAAAAGGTGGTATTACTATGCAATGTTCAAAATGTAGAAAGGTGGGTCACAACACAAGAACATGTCCCGTTAAGAAGAGGCAAGATGCAATAAGGAAAGCTCAGAGAAATTGGACTGCAGAACATGCTAGAACAAACAGGAGTTTGGATGATGTAAGTTAAGCCTCATTCTATTGTGCCAAATTTAGATTAGTTTGTTTCACTTTCCTATAATGTAAATATAACTGTTCTTTTTTTCTTTTTTCCTTTTTTTTTTCAAAAAAGAAAAATGAAAAAAGAAAAGAGATCACACTAATGCCACAATGGGACATACCATATGAGAGATCAGAGGTGATTTTACATTGTCTGAACATTCAAAAAAAAAAAGAAAAAAGAAAAGAGATCACACTAATACTACAATGGGACATACCATATGAGAGATCAGAGGTGATTTTACATTGTTTGAACACTATGAAGTCTTTTAGGGTAGTTAGTTTTTCAATTTCATGCAATGTAAATATAACTAATCTTTTTTTAAAATAAATAAATAAATAAATCAGATCACACTAATGCCACAATGGGACTCAAATACTAATCCATCACTGCGGTCCGAACAAGAGATGGGGTCCATAAGGGTTGAAAGACCATAAAGCATACCATATGAGAGATCAGAGGTGATTTTACATTGTCTAAACATTATAAACTTTTTTAGGGTAGTTAGTTTTTCACTTTCCTGCAATATAAATATAACTAACCTCATTTTTTTTTTTAATCAGATCACACTAATGCCACATTGGGACTCGAATAGTAATCCATTCGTGCAGTTAGAACATAATATGGGATCCACAGGTGTTGGAAGGCCATAAAAGAGACTGAACAAATCATCAGTGGTATGCTCCAAGCAATAAGCTACACTCATGCCTAGCACAATGTGACTTATATTTTAATTGTGTACTAGTAATTTACTTCAATGAAATTTTTTATTTCTCATACTAATTCATATTTGCAAAGCAGGCTCCTCCAAAGAAGGTTCCAACTCCAGCTCCAGGACCAATAACATCCAAGAAGGGTGTTGCAAAAGGAAAACGAGTTGTCAAAGATGCAGTGGACGAGGCACATGCAAAGAGTAGCAAAAACAAGCCCAATTGGAAATGTTAAATGTTTTAGTTTCAAGTGTGTATTTGGGTATATTTGTTTTCGGTTTTGGTGTTGGTGGGCAGGGTGTACATACTCTTCTTGGAGTAATTTACATTGTGATCTCTGACTTTATTTTGGCATTGCTTCTGCTTCAACTTTAATATTTAGGTGACAAATGAAATATTTTTAGGGGTTAGTGGATATAGAGGCTTTTGTGAGTCAAGGGACGCATTTAAAATGCTTCTTAAGTTTGTCAAGCGTCTAACATAATTTTGCAATATTGATGTTGACAGTCAATTGTAAGTTGATGTTCAAACTTTAAATGCTTGTGATTTTATCTTAATTTATACTGAGTTTTGTGTTTGATGGTCTTACTTGTGTTGCTTCTTCTCTCAACACTCACATGGACAATCCATATTACATTTTGATGGCCTGAAGGTGCTGTTTTTAATTGGAACATGGTAAATCACAACACTCCACTAAAACAACATAAATCATGCAACCTTTTTTTTTTGTTCACGAAGAAGAAGAAAAGGAAAGTAAATTAGTTAGAAACCATTTTTTTTTTGTTTACTAAAAAACATACAGATGACTAGATGAGTCACATAATTAGGATCAAAATGGAGAATCGAAAGCAAAATATAAAATCTTGCAAAGCTTCTGCTTTTGGTAAAACAACTATTTTTAGAGCATGCTTATTGTATATACAATTAACCAATTAAATTAGAAAAAAATATATATATTAACCAATTGACATTTAGTCAATTTATCAAACACCTAAAGTGCATACTTATGGGTATCTAAAAGTTTTCCAGATACATGTACGTAGATAACAGTTTGCTTGGATAATTTCCTAGACATATAGCTCTTTCACCCAATTAAAGAGTTCGGGTTGGACTTCGGCAGAGTTATTTCCATGGATCCAACCAATTACTTGTCAAGCCTTAAACGCCCATTGAGAAATAGTTCAATCTCAATCGTCTCAATAGTCAGTGCATGCATAGAAATTGTCCTTCATATCAAATTCTAAAGAGAGAGAGAGAGAGAGAGAGAGAGAGAGAAAAGAAGAAGACGAAGAAAATGGGGAGAAGAAGCTCACTGATTCTCATTAAAAAATAAACTGATCTGCCATTACAATATATATACTCTGTTTCATGGTCCCAACCAATTGCTTGACAACCAATTGCTTGTCAAGCCTTAAATATATAGAAATTGTCCTTCATACATGTACGCCAAATTAACGTCCAACATAAAATAGATGAGTCACAATATATTTACTCGGGTTGGATTACATTCACGCTTGGCGTTCTGCGTTTATTTTCTCTGCCATTTTCCTTGCAGTGATAGCGATAATGGTGTTGGCTTGAAGATCTTGAGCAAACTCACTTTTCCCATAGAAATTGTGCTCCTGCAAGTATAGAAATTGTATGATGTCGTTTTGAAACGAAAATCATGCTCTTGCAAGTACAGAAATTGTTCTGAGAAGAATGGAGGAAGAAGAAGACTAGAAGAGAATATTAGGGAAGAAGAAGAAGACCGGGTGTTTTGGGTTTCATTGGCCAATGGGTATGGCGTCGTTTTAAGTGTTGAAATGTTTAAAGTAATTGTTAAGGTTATTTTAGACATTTAGATTTCATTGAAAAGACTAGTATGCCCTTGCCGTTAGTACTAACGGTTTTATTTGACAGAGGGGGGACATTGTCATTCTAGTGGTAATTTGGGGGGGGACATTGTCGTAATTGAAATTTTGGGGGGGGGACATTGTCAATGTGGTCTAATTTGAGGGGGTAAGTGGACTTTATCCTTAAAAAAAAAAAAAAAAACATGAGGGTAATTACGTAATTTCATAGATTTTCGTCCAATTTGACGGAAATTAGTAACGGAAGGTTTAAATTAAAAATTTTTGAAACATTAGGAGGGTACATTGCCAATTTTTAAACTTTGAGGTTTAAATTGAAAAACACCTGAAACTTCAGGGGGTAAAGTGAATTTTTTCCAAAATTTTCAATTCAGACCCTCCGTTACTAATTTTCGTCTAATTGGATGGAAATCATCCCACGTGCGTCTCACGTGAGATTTTATGCCTTCTATTTCAATTTTGCTTCCATTAAAACCTATGAAATTACGTAATTACCCTCAATTTCATAGGTTTTAATGAGGGTAATTACGTAATTTCATAGGTTTTAATGAGGGCAAAATTGGAATAGAGGGCATCAAAATCCCACGTGAGATGCACGTGTGATGATTTCCGTCCAATTAGACGAAAATTAGTAACTGAGGGTTTGAATTGAAAATTTTTGAAACATTAAAGGAGTACATTGCCAATTTTTAAACATTGAGGTTCGAATTGAAAAACTCTTGAAACTTCAAGAGTATAAAGTAAATTTTCCCCTATTTTTAAAATAAAGGAATTGTAATTTTATGTGTTGTCTTATGATTTCATGTGATCTTGTGAGTTCATGTATGGTCTTTTTGCATGATGTATATTGTTTTGGTCTTTGTTATTAATTAAGGTAATGCCTTTAACGGTTTTGTATTATAGGTGAAACTTTTCATACCTATATACTTTTTTTTGCATGTTTCTAGGTTTTATGACTCTTTAGTAAGATTGGTTTTGATTAGGTCAAGTGCTACTAGGGGGCTTATGGCTTAGGGCTTAGGAATACCTAAAATGGGTGTTGGAGAAAACCTTGATCAATCGTCTTAGGGCATCATCAATTAATGCAATCAATCAATGTCCCATGTGGATACGTTTTATTAAAATGCCTCTATTTCAAGCATTACTAGACTTGATATATATATATATATATATATGAAAAAAATTGCAGTTTACCTTATGAAGTTTCAAAGGTTTTTTAATTTTAACTCCAAAGTTTAAAAATTAGCAATCTACCTCCTGAAGTTTCAAAAATTGGCAATTTAAACCTTCTGTTACTAATTTTCGTTAAATTGGACGGAAATAAAAAAAATAAATAAATAAAATAAAATAAAAAACTTGAGGGTAATAATGTAATTTCATAGATTTTCGTCCATTTAGACGGAAAAATTAAACGGATGGTTTAAATTGCTAATTTTTGAAACTTCAAAGGGGTAGATTGCCAATTTTTAAACTTTGGGATTAAAATTGAAAAACTCCTTAAACTTCAAGGGGTAAACTGCATTTCCTCCCCCCCTTTTTTTTTTAGTGTTAAGATTACAAATAGACCCTACAAAGAATGGTTATGCCAGTTAATATTAAATTGTATTAATATAGAGTAGATGTACAACACCGAAAATTTGTAACCCATTTGAACTTGAATTTATTTTATAAAAAAATTGAGTTTATATCTTCGATAATGATTGAAGAGAAATGTTTTGAAGTAGTATGAATTTTATTCCAAAAGAGTTAGAAATTGATCTTTTCCATTTCATGCGTTAAATGGATATTACACGTTCTACTTGGCATTATTACAAATGATCTTGTCAAATTTGTAATTGGATAATAGTCAAATTTATAACAATCGCCACAATTCTTATGGAAGAGATTGAGATGGAAATTCAGCCAAATAGATAATTTAGATTTTTTTTTAAATTGTTTTCTTAAACACTCTGCCTCTGCCTCTCCCTCTCCCTCTCTCTCTCTCCTCTCTTCTTATGGAAGAGAGAAGGGGTTCAACCGAGTAGAAAAGACAATTTTGTAGAAAAGAGAGATGGAGATTTCACAAAAAATTTTCCACCAAAACAATGTCAACGTTGTGAATCTAGAAAGTGAAAGCCTAGAAATTGATGTTGAAAGATGGGGTTTGATTCAATGTTATGATTTTGATGGTGGTGGTCTTTTGGCTGAGAGGATGCCGAGAATAATGAAGAGAAAGATCATAATTTATCCTAAAAGTGTTGAGAGAGAGAGAGAGAAAAGAGAGAAAACATTAAAAAACTTGAATATTGTGCTACAATGAATAGTTACTTTTTGCTATTCACTGTAGCGAAATATGTAGTTTAGCTATTTTAGAGGTGATTTGCTAGACGCAAAAAAATGCTCATAATAGCTAAATATAATTATTATGAGCATTTTAACTATTCTATTGAAAATGCTTAGAGATATAGACTGGCTCGGTAAGTGATATGATTGATAATTATGAAGAGAGTAACTAATTTGAAGTTGAACTACTAAAATCATGAACCAAAAACGCTGTAGTTTTTGTCTTCGATCTCTAGTGATTTTCTCAAATTATGCAACAACAATAACAATATTGGTATACCGATAATAAAATAAAATTATGACATCATGATGATGCTTGCTCTGCCTTGTTTTTGTTTTTTTGTTCAATCACGTGATGCTTGCACGTTGGGTCAGGCGAATGTCAGGAGTTAAATATTCTAAAACGTGGTTACTGGCCCAGAGATTCATGTGGCTACAAGCCCAACACCAAGAGGACATGGTGAAACACAGGCTTTTACCCAGCCCAGCCGTTGTTGAGGCCCAAATAATCTGGATTCCAAATTCTTCCCTACTCGATATCAAACAATTTTTATCACCTAAAATATCGGATCGAGGCGGAATTAGGTGGGATACACCGGAAACGGATCATCTCCAGTCCAAAATGTATCCAGTTAAGGGCTTTCAGAAATTTTAGAGTTACAAATAAAACTCTTGTCTTATTACTAATTAATAATAAAATATTATTTATAATTTTAAAAAAAATTTAAAAACAAAATAATAAAAAAAAATAAGGAGTGGTTGGCCACCCAGAAAAAAAAAGAAAAAGAAATTGATCTAGGGGTGGCTGGCCACCCCCTAGGGCAAAAATTGGGTGGCTAGCCACCCCTTATTTTTTTTTTATTATTTTGTTTATATATTTTTTTTGAAACTATAAATAATATTTTATTAGTGGAACATGTGCCCCATTTGGAGTTCTAAAATTTTTGAAAAGGAATCTTAGTCTTTAATTGCATATTCTCCAGTTTATTTTGAACAAGAGAAAATTTGTTTATAGTGGTCCACCCTTCTAGTTTCTCGGGAAAATGCAAATACGATTATTAACAATATATTCATTCACATAATGTTATTATCACTATTGAGTATTCACATTGTATTACACGATAATTATCTGCTTTCACGTGATTATTGTAATTATTAATTTACGTATTGTTGGCCTTGTTTTAAAGTTATAATTTCGAGCATGCGCATTTTTTTGGTCAGAACTTTTTTTTTTTTTTTTTTTTTGACATGTCCATACAAAGAAATGGGGAAGAAAAATTCGAACTAGTGACCTCCGTTTCATGAGGCATGATCTACCGCCGATTCGAAACTTTTTAAAATTGTTTCATATTTTTTTGGTGAAATTATAAAAATACTCCCAATTAAATAAACCAAAACACGAGAAGACGCATGTCTACTGTCTTCCCACATTTCACCGACCTTTCCTCCTTTGACTTCTAGTTCACACCTCTCTATTTCATGGCCTCGTAGATCTTTAGAAATCAGAGCCCTCTCTCTCTCTCTCTCTCTCTCTCTCTGAAATTACTTTGCAATCATGGCTTCAGGCACCAATGAAATAACCCATGATTTCCCGCCATTCTTCAAAGCCTACAAAGATGGTCGCATAGAGAGGTACATGTCTCACGACCACGTCCCCGCCGGCCTAGACCCACACACCGGCATTCAATCCGAAGACGTTGTCATATCGCCCGAAACCGGTCTGTCGGCCCGAATCTTCATTCCCAGAATCAACGGCTCCGATCATCAGAAGCTGCCGCTTCTCGTTCACTACCACGGTGGAGGCTTCTGCGTTGGATCACCCTTCGATTCGATTTCTCATAAATTTCTCACCTCTCTGATTTCCCAGGCCAATATAATAGTCGTTTCCGTTGACTACAGGCTAGCCCCAGAGCACCCACTTCCGATTGCATATGATGACTCCTGGGCCGCGCTGCAGTG
This sequence comes from Corylus avellana, assembly GCF_901000735.1. Lineage (NCBI taxonomy): Eukaryota > Viridiplantae > Streptophyta > Magnoliopsida > Fagales > Betulaceae > Corylus > Corylus avellana. The sequence continues at coordinate 27,671,262 of NC_081541.1, read as the reverse complement.
GATCGCTACTCATTCTGACAAGCAAGGACCCGAGCCGTGGCTGACCGAGTATGTGGATTTCGGGCGGGTTTTCTTGGCAGGTGAGAGCGCTGGGGCCAACATAGCCCACCACGTGGCAGTCCGAGCTGGTGCCACCGGATTGTCTAGCTTGAAGATTGTCGGGGTACTCATGGTGCACCCATTCTTCGGAGGCAAAGAGACTGACGAAATGTACAAGTTTTTATCTTCCACAAGTACCGGGCGTGATGATGACCCGAAACTTAACCCGGAAGTTGATCCGGATTTGTCAAGGATAGGGTGTGCTAAGGTCCTTGTGTGCGTGGCAGAGAAAGATTGGCTGAAAGACAGAGGCGTAGCTTACCAAGGGAGTTTGGGAAAGAGTGGTTGGGGTGGTGGCGTGGAACTAGTGGAAACAAAAGGAGAGGACCATTGCTTTCACTTGTTCAACGCAGAGAGTGAAAATGCCACGTCATTGATGAAAAAGTTTGTTGATTTTATTAATGTAGGTGAGTAGAACAATAAGGAGAGGAGATGATATCTTGTTACCTTTGCATTAATGTTGTTTCCCTTTAGTGAATGAAAATGTGTTTTTTTTTTTTTTTTGGGAGTGGGAAAGGAAGATAATATACACAAATAATACAAAAGATTAATGTGGTGCATCCCTAATGATCGACCTACATATTTTGATTAATAATATTGCAGAAACCCATTTTAATATAATGAAATATATATAGATTAAAATTCGTTGGTAAGAATCAATCATACTTCAATACCATCACTTTTAATTTTCAAAGTATTAATACATAATAGAGTCAAAATTCATTGACTCTTTCCTCTGTTCAGATGCTCCAATGGCCTATTTAGATCTAAAAGGTTTAGACAGTAGCGGATCTAGGAATTGACTCTTTAGTAGTGGCAACATTAATAATACATAAAAAAAAAAAAAATGATGATGCATACAATTTAAAATTAAAATAATTTATAACATAATATATGTCTTCATAATATAAAATATTTATCCTTTATTAAGTCTATATGGCCCATCAATTATTGGTGCTTATTCATTACATCTTGCTTTTTTTTTTTGGTCCACCTAAATATATTACCCTTCAAAAACTTAACCCTGCAAGAGAAATTGTAGAAAATAGCACTAAAAGTAGCTGTCTGATTTGTTGGTCAGCTTAGATATATGTTTATAGATAAAAACTAGTGTTTTGTTGGTCAGCAAGAGATGTATATAACGTACCACGTTTTATATGAATCCGGAAATCAATTCATGGTTCAGATTTTTTAAAAAGGATCTAAAGATGCAAAATTTGCTGCATCATGAAACAGCCAATCAACGGCCTTTAAAAGAACACGTAAACTTTAATGGCAAATCCCTCTTTCATCCAAACCCATATTCCTCTACGGGCAACATTTCAACCTGGGCAGAGTTAGAGTTCATCTTGTTTTTTCTAAATGACGTGGCAACCAGGGACGGATTCAGAAAGTTTGATTGGGGGACCGAGGTATAAATTCAAAATACAAAAAGTAATGTATACAAAAATAAATAAATAAATAAATAAAAATAACTTCAATTCAGTTTTAACAAAAAGATAAACATACGGAGAAAAAGATATATAGATAGTTGTGTCATAAAATATTTCAAATTTTAGCTCAAACACCTATCAAAATAGAACCCGTCGTGTTTGCATATCCCGAAAATCATCTATGATTGAATCTGTACTAAGTGTCGTAGCAATTTCTTTTTCGATGTACAACATCAGAGAATCTGTCAGAAACTCATCTTCAATTTTGTTGCGAAGCCTAGTTTTGATGATATTCATGGCTGAAAATGCTCGTTCTGTAGTTGCGGTAGAAACGGGAAGAGTAAGCAGAAGCACAACAACTCGAAAAACAAGTTGGTAGATAGTTGATTTTCCGGTTCTAACCAACCATTGGCACAATTCGGAAATATTTAACAATCCTTAGAAACTTGAATCTTGAACTATATTATGCTCATAATGGTGAAGTTCTATTTCCAACTGTTCTTTTTCAAAATCGGTAAAGTCTTGTGGATAAAACTTATTTACCAACTGACAAATATCATCAATTCTAAAAGACTCACGTGCAGCTCGAGGATCAAGTGCCGAGCCTAGAATAAGCAACTCCACTGCATGCTCACTAAACCGGCGATTTAATTCTTGCGATTGAGAATCTATTGCAGCACAAAAAATATCTACACGATAATGATGCTCAATTGTAAAGTCAGCTTGTTGATTGCGAGCTCGACCTCTTCTCTCAACATAACTGGCATTCATATCTGGAACATCTATGTTGCGTTTATTGCAAAATAACTTCACCTTGGTAAGTAAAACTTCCCATTTATCATCTCTATATTGTTGAATACACCTTTTAGTGGATGAAACAAGGTTCATGGCACTTAAAATGTCTTGAGATTTGGATTGCAATGCTTGACATAGATGATCGGTGATCTGCATAGTTTCTTTCATGAGATGTAAGATGAATACAAATTCAAATGAAGTCATTACCTGATGAACTGAATCAGCTTCTGCTCGTTGTGAAGAAGAAGTATCAACATCAATGATTTTAACAATAACTTCACAAGCTGGACTATAAATTTTGATCAAGTTAGAAACTGATCTCAAGTGAGAACTCCAACGCGTATTTCCAGGTCGTTGTAGCGTACTAATTTGATTAAGCCCCATTCCACTCTCAATATCATCAATTGCAATCATGTAAACATTTTCAGCAACTTGGGCAACCCGCAATTCTTCATACTGATTGCATGAGGCACAAACAAAATTGACAACAATATTCAATTTGGTAAAAAATTGATTAACAGAAATGACTTCTTTTGATGCCGCCACTAATGCCAATTGCAAACGATGTGCGAAACAATGAATGTAGTAGGCATATGGACAATCATTTGAAACCAAAGCTTGCAACCCATTCCACCCCCCTCGCATATTACTTGCGCCATCATATCCTTGCCCTCGAATATTTTGAATGTCTAGTTGATGCTTAGACAATACAGAATATATACCTTTTTTTAAGGTTAATGCCACAGTATCAGAGACATGAACAAGTCCAAAAAAGCGTTCTCGCACAAAGCCATTCTTATCAACAAATCTTAAAACTATAGCCATTTGCTCCTTCATTGACTCATCACGAGCTTCATCAACAATTACGCAAAACTTTGCATCACCAATTTCATTACGAATTATTTCCTTTACTTTGGTTGAAAAAACGTGTAAAATTTGTTTTTGTACTGTTGGTGATGTGTAAGTGGCATTTTTGGGAGCTTTAGCGATCACTTCAGCAAGCTGTTCATTATATGAAATTGTCAAACCCAATATCTCAAGAAAATTTCCGCGATTTGTAGAAGTCACACTTTCATCCCGACCTCTAAAAGCAACACCTTGAAATGCAAGCACTCGAACAACATCAATTGAGGCTTTCAACTGCAGTCGATTGTTTGCAATTTGTTCAGAAGTGAGCTTTTCAAATACATTTTGTATATGTTGAGATTGGTTCTTCAAATCTTCATATGACTTCTCAGCAACTCTGTGAAATGAAGTAGGATCTTTTCCTATATGATTGAGAAAAGCACAATCTTTTCCATTTCTAACTTTCTTCCAATTCCTGAATCCATCTATAGTGAATACACGTTGTGTGAAATGCCCAGATGGCTTATTAAAGAGAAAACAAGGTAGACAAAAGGCTGCATCTTTCTCACGTGAATATTCAAGCCATGAAGGAAATAGATTGTACCACGAGGGTTGAAAGCTACGAAGATGACTTTCTTTTCCAGATTTCGGGTAATTTGAGATCAAAGGTCGGTACGGACCAGCATTAATATAAGCTCTTCGAATTTCATCTCGGTGATTAACATCATATTCCCATATCGGACGACGCAATCCGGGATCAAACTCCAATGAACTAATATTAAATTCATTGCCATCAACTCTTCGAAGTCTTTTAGAAGAATTTTCAGAAATTGGGATATCAGAAGCTGACGATGATGTATCGCCAATGTTGACATTTGAAGTTTGTGCATTTGAACTTTGTGCATTTTTTCGTTTGAAAAAGTCAAGTATTGTATTTGACTTTTCCATCATCTACAAACAAAATCGGGAGAAAGCATAAATAAATAATATCGGAAATTGATAGCTCTAGTTGGCCGAGCATGTGCGCAAATTGGCTAGCCAAGAAATACAAATGAATCATTGGATGGGGAAGTAAATCATTCGAGGAATAATTAACCCCATCAAACAAATAATATACACATGTGTTACATTATTACATTTACATACATACATAAAGAAAATAACAAAAATAAATAAAAAAATATGAGAAATCCCAAAAATTCGGACTTAAGTCAACCAACCCAAAGTCTCACAATTCACAACTCTTCACAATTTCTTGCTTTTTTTTTTTTTTTTTTAATTTTTTTTTTATTCTTTTTGGATGAATAAGCACCTTCATTAAAAGTAAGACAAACCAAATACAAAGTATCACTGAATACAAGCACTTCAAAAGCCTAAAAAATAGCCTCACAGAGGCTGAACACCAACAAAACAAATCACAAAGCTGCAAAACATACTAGCCAGTAACTATAGAACCAATATTAACAAAGCAAAAGCAAGACTGCTGGTATATTCCATAAAGAGCAAAGCACAAGGTTTTCCCACGATTATAATCCCACGATTGTAATTATAATCCCACGATTATATAACGAAATTTAAAAGAAAATTGTAAGAATTTTACCTCCTGCAGCAGTGCTCTCTCTCTCAATTCGAAACTCTCTCTCTCTCTCTCTCTCAAATTTTCAATCTCTACGTCTCACTCTCTC